>NC_137890.1:176103307-176427999 GCF_963455335.1 Martes martes | reverse complement strand
TGACATAAATGGAACAATAAAACCTGTCATTGACTGCGATCTTGACAGATCAGAAATCATCAAATGGTTAAGAAAAAGTGGAGGAAGTGGACGGTAGGAAAAATTCATTATGATCTGATAATGTCAGAGACAGGTCAGAGAGGAAAAAAGAAAAATAGAGACAAGATATACACAGAATGGTTGTGTTCCAAGGTAGAGAGCAAAGGGTGCTTGGAAGCATAAGTCAGTCAATATTTTCTATCCAATCTGGTTACTTGACTGAATTAACATGGAATAAATATTTTGTTTCACAGTTGTCTTAGCTCAAGCTGCCATAACAAAATACCATAGACTGAGTGTTTTTAGCATCAAAAATTTATTTTCTCATAGCTCTTTAGTCTGGAAGACTGAGATCAGGGTAATAGAATGATCATGTTTTGGTAAGAGCTCTCCTCCTGGCTCGTTGATGACTATCTTCTCATTACATCCTCACATAGCAGACAGAGAGCAAGTTCTTTGGTATTTGTTCTTATAAAGGAACTAAGCCCATCATGAGGGTGCTTACTCTCAAGACCTCATCTAAACCTAACCATCTCCTAAAGGCTCCTTCTTGAAATACCATCACCTTGGGATTAGAATTTCAACCTGTGAATTGGAAGTGGCAGGGGCACAGTTCAGCCCATAGCAAATATTTTCCAACTCTGCCTTAAAGAAGAGATGCTCAAAAGTACAAAGTAGAAGAAAATTCACAATCATTATCCATTCTGCTCTCACATCAGGTCAAGAGCCAAGCTGAAAAAGTAAAGTATTTTGTGAGTGGTGGAGTGGAAGTTACCCAATGACCTCACCACTTGATGATACTCCTAATTTCAGGGACTTGGTTTAAAACAGGGAAACTCAGTTTTTCATGTTAACACCAGTGCTGAAATAAATTCTTAGAGCTGAGTATTTAAACACTCTTCAGATGTATTTATTAAATAAATTTAAAATATTTTTTTCCTACTAAACTTCTTGGGATTACACTCAAAGGATAATATAAGCTTTTGAACTTAACACTGTATGTTCTACAAATGTCTTTTCCATGTTTTCATTAATTTTTATGTTTAACTTTTGAATTCTACTCTTTGCATTATAATTAAAATTCTTTGCAGGGGCGCCTGATTGGCTCAGTAGTTAAGCATCTGCCTTCGGCTTGGGTCATAATCCCAGGGCCCTGGGATTGAGCCCTGCACTGGGTCCCTGCTCAGTGGGAAGGCTGCTTCCCCTCCTACCACTCCCCCTGCTTGTGTTCCCTCTCTTGCTGTGTCTCTCAAATAAATAAATAAAATCTTAAAAAAATAAAATAAAAATTTACCAAAAAAATTCTTTGCAGAAAGATACACAAAATGTACTAGTAAATTATTAAGCAATTACTATTTTTGGTGATTAATGAAGCTTTGCTTCACTAATAGGATAATAATTGTGAAGTTTTAAATGCTGCATTATATTTGGTTGTTTAGCTTTTTGAATGTAAAGAGACTTTCTCATGTTATTTATAAAAGTCTAAATTATGGAAAGTATCCTATTGAAAGAAATCCTTAAATTCTTCACTCTGTAAAGTATTAACATAGAGTATCAAATAATATCAAAATATAGACTATGATGTGTGTTAGTCATTGTGCTTAATTTTTATTTTTAAATTTAAAAAAAATTAAAAATGGATTTATTATTATTATTTTTTAAGTAAGCTCCACACCCAGCATGAAGCCCAACACTGGGCTTGAACTCAGAACCCTGAGATCATGACCTGAATTGAGATCAAGTAGGATGATTAACTGACTGAGCCACCTAGGAGCACCTGTGTTTAATTTTTTTAAATTTGGTTGTTATTTTTCACTCCAAAGTTATATTCATTACAATGATCAACTTTCTTGAAATAGCCATGATTTGGCTTTTGGTTAAACATGATTTGTTTCTATGTAGTAATCAAACCATCTAGCAATACTCCCAGTAAACTAATATGTAGCTAAAATAGAGGAGAAAAAAGTTTCTAATAGAAGGATGACAGTTTTATGTTGTCCCTTTTCTAATGAAGCTGGCACAACTGCATAGGAACCACAGCCATGTAGCAAATGAGATATTATTTTCATTAACTTTGTGCTTCTAAAGCTTTAACAATATTCTCCTCACCGTCAGTAGATCATAAGAATTCTAGGAATTACAGCAAGCAGTATATTAGAAAAAATGAAAATAAAAACTTTTAACCCTTATTGCTTAGTTTATTTTGAACTTAAAACAGGACAGATCTTTTGGTTGTGGATTGGATAAAATAGGTTGTGACAAGGCAAAGTTCCCACTGCAACAGCTGGTTGAATTAAAACTTTACAAAAAGTTTTAAAGGCATAAGAATAAAGTAGAAGCAATGAGGATTAGATGAACTAAAATTCTAGACCTTGGGGAATCCTTTCAAATTGAGCTGACAACCAGACATGTTTCCTGAGGATATGTATTGATTCTGGCAAAAGTCGAGACTTGGAATCTGCATAGGCAGGGTTCAATTAATACATCAGTTTGATTCCCCTGTCCAATTCCCTTGTGCCAGATCTGATGTAGTGCTAAATTTAAGAGACTCTACCTATACTGAGTTGGTCAGATCTGTTCACTATTTCCATATACCTTGTCAGCACTGTAATCAGAATTTTCTGTGTGTGTGATTTTATTTGGATGTAATTGCTAATAAATACGTCCTCTATGTTTTTTTTTTAAATTCATTTATTTGACAGACAGAAATCACAAGTAGGCAAAGAGGCAGGCAGAGAGAGAGGAGGGTAAGCACTCCCTGCTGAGCAGAGAGCCCAATGTGGGGCTTGATCCCAGGACCCTGAGATCATGACCTGAGCCGAAGGCAAAGGCTTAACCCACTGAGCCACCCAGGTGCCCCACGTCCTCTATGTTTTAAGTAAACTATCATTTTAATGTCACTTTATAATATTTGTAAAACAATATAAAATGTATTGCTCTTATCTGAGATGTTGAAAGATGAATTAATCAGTTATAATAATCATACCCAAATCAAACATCCTCATGATTAACAATCTATATCCTTTAGGAAAAAAATATATTGAAAACTGCAGATATTAGTATGCTTTTGTCCCTGAAAGATTTTTTTTTCAGTGAAAAGGCTACATCTGTGGTTAAGGAAACAAAAATGAATTTTTCCAGTGAATATGGTAAAAATTATGAATCCTGTTGACTAGCTTCGGATTTCTTTGAATCCGTATTTGAATCTGTATTTCCTGAATTTTGTATTGGCAATTTCTACCTCTAGAATCTCCAACCCACCAGGTCGAGGTTACACCCTGGGTTTACCAGGTGACCCGTATTATCCTGATACAGTGGTACACTTAGAGACATTATTCAGGTGTTATCATTTAAAATGTTTTTCACTGAACACAAGGCATTTCAGTGATAGAATTTTCTTTTGATTACTGGTGGTATTAAAGATAAGCCCAAATAGTTATGTTCAAACTTTAAAAATTAAACTCATGCATGTCAAGAACTATGACCCAGGAGTAGAAATGAGTAGCAAGCTCTATAAGGTAAAGTGATTATCTAAGGAAGCTCAAAGTCAAGTAGGAAAGAAAGACAAATGGGCCAGAATGTCAACGCTAAATAACATATGCCACAGTAGAAAAATCATTATGAGATGTTAATGTATATTTAAAAATAAAAATATAAATATGATACATTCTGTCTATTTTGGGTGAGGAAAACCCAAATGAAGAGAAGAGACATTTTGTGGTGGACATTCAAATATTAAAGATAGCTACATTGAGAAGGTAAACATCTTTTAAGTAAGATTCTTCAGGAGAAAAAAAAAACAACACTGCTTTTTTCTTAAAGCCATCATATATTATCATCATCTTACAAATAAATTATACTTGTGTGTGTATACATATATATACACATATATATGTGTGTATACATATATATATACATATATATGTGTATGTATACATATATATGTATGTATGTGTGATGAGTAGATTTGTACTAAGCAAATAGCATAGTTTGTGGCATTTCTGTTCATGGTAAAGTTATTCATCTTGGGAAGGATACTTCTGTTGGGAACTTATGAAAATGCTATTTTACCCTTAGTTGATTCTTGATAAAGGAATCAGTAATATATAATGCAAGAAGGAAAACTTCAAGCAATGTTGCTGGAATAACTGAATATCCATATGGAAGACAAATATCCACATGCTCTACCTCACACATACACAAAAACTAATTTTGGATGGATAAGAGATTGAAAAATAAAAACTAAAACTATAAATCTTTCAGAAAAAAATAAAACAACCCCATGACTTGAGAGTAGGCAACGTTATCTTAGGACATGGACTTTTCTGTGTGGCTGTACTTTTTTGAGGAGTGGGAGTAGGTTGGTAGAAAATGGCACTTTAGCACTCATAAGTAGGATTTGATTTCTTGATGTAATCCTTTTCTAGTACAAATAGCCAGCAATTGAATTGTTTTAGTTAGTAAGATGATAAAAAAAATTACTTTTATATATCACTGATCATCAGATTCCTCTATAAAATGAATCAACCTCTGGACTATTTTATATTAGCTACAATAAAGCTAAAACCAACACTGAATTCATATAAAATGTCTCAAAAGGAATTACATTTCCTTTGGCATAAAAAAATTATCAAATATTTACTGTATTAGGTGATGAAAGGTATCTGTATTTTAAGTGAGGGCAAATTCAGCTTTAAATTGCTATGAAATTATGGTCTTAATAAATGTGAACTACTTAGTTACCCTTTTAGATTTTGCTTCTCTATTCCTATGAATGACAAGAAGCACAATAAATAAAGGTAGTGTAAGGAGTATAATGTTTCCTATAAAAGTGAAAAAATAAACATTTGAAGACCAACTGTCTCAGTATAAATGATTTCATTTTCTTAACAATTTAAAGAGTGGTTTCTTTTGCTTACAGTAATTTGAGAAAACTTAAGAAATATAAATTATGGTGTTTTTACCTAAGACTTTCCCAGAAATATACCCCATGTTTTTCATCATGTTTTTTACAAGTGAGGATGTAGATGTGTGAATTTCAGCATCCCATTGTTGTAATAAATCTAATCCCCAGAGATTAATAGGTATGGGGGCGCTGTAAGGTTGAATATGACCTTGTAATCCCTCTGGGCCTGTACAAGGCAGAGGTCAGATACTTTGTCTCAATTGTTGAGTAGTTACAAAGCCAAGATCTTTAAGGGCATAATCAGCAGGCATTGTAGGCCATAGACATGGCCAATAGTAATAAGAAATGATACAGATACCTGCTCCAGAATCTAAAAAGCCCTTTAAATATTCATCCCTTAAAAGAAAACTTCACTTGGGGTCAACTTCCTTCAAACAGTTTCTTAGAAAAATGAATCTTTTTATTAGTACTGCTTAATCCTCCTTCCCTGAAGTTTGAAGATTGAGCAGGCATAATATAGGGAAGTAACAAAAGTTGGGCAACTCGTTCGCCTGCTGAAAAGGTCCAAGGAATGGTGACAGAAACCATAATTTGAATCAATCAGTCTATAACTCCAGTGTGTACTGTAATTCCTTTCATAGTTAAACTACTCTGTCCAAACAGGAGACCAGCTGTGTTTGGGGGTATACTTGTCACCTTCTCAAGGTGGGGATCCTGGTGATCAGAGCCAAAATGATTGGTGGGGGGGACCTACCAACTGATGATCAGGAGACGACTTTATTTCTTACAATCACTTCTTTTATACTTTACACAAGATCCGGTTACAAACAGGATATAGTTTTATGTGCAGGACGTGAACTACATGCGGCATGTAGGCTACATGTGGGATGTGGGCTACATGCAGGCAATCAAGTGCACCAAGTGACAACAATGATTATCTCTTAGCTTTAAATGACAAGAGCAAGTTAAGGATTCTTCACTTATCATATCCATCTAAAGGAGTACATGAAGGTACTCTGAGGTTCCTCCCATGTGACTCTTGCCCTTCATCTCCTGGAGTTTTCTCACAGGATCCGACGCGACTCCAGTCACATTGGCGAGGATCTGGGTTGTGTTCCAACATTATGTCTCCATAGAACTATTGATATGTCCTATGACAAAATGATATTACTTAATAGTTTATTTAGCTATTTTATTATAGCTTATAGTTTATAATGAGTTGTTTTATGAAATTATTATAAACCAAGGTTAGAGGAACATATGTACATAGACGTTCTTCTTCATTGGGGAAAGATGATGGGAAATTTTGAGCACTTACTACATTATGGCCTCAATTATAAAATAACCATTTTTAAAAAGAAGCAAAATATGATTAAACTAGACCACGAGATGACCAAAATTATTTATGGTATGATAATACAATTAGAAGAAAATGTCATACCTTACAATAAAATATATTTTATTTCCAAAGAATAGTAGGTTCCTTTAGAAAGCATTTTGACAAAATATGTCAAAAGCCTTCAAAAGACTTAAATCCTTTGACACTGTAATTTGACATCAAGTAATCTAGACTAAGGAAATAATGGAAACAGGGGGCATTTTATTTTATTTTTTTTAAAGATTTTATTTACTTATTTGACAGACAAAGAGAGATCACAAGTAGGCAGAGAGGCAGGCAGAGAGAGAGGAGGAAGTGGGCTCCCTGCTGAGCAGAGAGCCCAACTTGGGACTCAATCTCAGGACCCTGAGATCGTGACCTGAGCCAAAGGCAGAGGCTTAAACCACTGAGCCACCCAGGTGCCCAACAGATGGCATTTTAGAAAAGGGAAATATTTAAAAAGATTTAAATTTCTAAGAAAATAAGTGGAAAATGAATCACTATAATGAGATGTAGCTATTAAAAATTATGAGTCTAAAGAGTTTATAATAGTATGTAAACTTTGCTTTTGTTATACAGGTAGCTAGAAAAAAAGCAGCATACAAACTTGAATATAATTTGTAAACCAAACTGTTTGAAACTGAAATAAATTATTCATAGAAAGGTTGAAAGGAAATAAACAAAATATTGACAGTTTTTTGTTATTGTTTATGAGTTTGGAAACTTATTTAACTTTTCTCTTTGTATCTTACACATTAAAATGTGTCTATAAAGAATTTTCATTTTTAAATAATTCAAAACAATATGTAAAAATCCTCATTCAAGAAAAAATGGAATATTGCAAATGTAACATATGCTTTTGACCTTTTTCTTTTCCCAGCATAACAGGGAGAAATTAGCATAAGGCAGTCCTTTTAACTTCCAGTTCTTTCCCTCCAGCAGGAGCTTATTGAATATCTCTCCATCATATGCACTGTTGGATATGACATTTCTTCGAGTTCTGAAGCTGTAGATTTTCTCATTATTGGTATTTTGGATGAACAATTGCCAATCAATGTCTTTTCAAATAAGACAAGTTTTGTTTTTTATTATTAGGAAACTAAAAGTTCTAGAACCTGCTGTGCAACAAAACATCTCCCAAATCACTATCTTTCATTCAGTGTATTGTTATCCTATGATTTAACTTTGAAAAATAAAATCTTATCACACAGACTTCCACTTTTAGCCAAGGCATTGTAATAGGGACCAGATTTACTCCCCTGCCTGAAACAACAACAAAACTAGAAAAAAGAAATATTTGAAACAATAATTTTCAAGACGATGGACTTCAGACAATGAAAGACAGTGATGTCTGGGAGATGGGATTCATCTTTCCCAAGTGAATTTTGTACCATTAGACAGAAATTTGACTGGAAATCCAAAAAGAAATATATATGAAACCTGCACATAAGTAATACAGTGTCAATTGCAGTGTTTTTTTTTTTTTTAACATTTAAACTTTTGTTCAGTTCATAACAATGCAGAAGACAAGCTAAGAAATGTATAAAATGGCTATGACTAGGATAGGTCTTCTTTATTTAGAAATACAAACTAAACTATTTCTGTCTTAAAATTTTATTTATTTAATACTGGGAATGGGAAGTCATAGTGAGTTCATTGAATGAAAAAGTAATGTGTATAAGCTCCGGTGTTTTCACAGTCAAGCATTGGTAGACTTGGATATATTTGCCAGATCATTGAGATTTTCTATAATACTTATTATTTTAAAAACAAACTTAATGAATTATCTTTTCTTTACAGAGTTAGATCTCTCTATTAGAAATTAGTGGCTCTGGGGTGCCTGGGTGGCTCAGTCAGTTAAGCATCTGACTCTTGATTTTGGCTCAGGCCATGATCTTAGGGTTGTGAGATCAAGCCCCATGTCTGGCTCCACGCTGGGTGTGGAGCTTGCTTAAAATTATTTCTCTCTCCCTCTTCTCCTCCCAACCCTTCCCATATTTAAAAAAAAGAAAAAAAGATTACTTAAAAAAAATTAGTGGCCTGAACCAACTCTTGACTTTGTTAATGCCTAACTTACATAAGGTCTTTAAATTCCAAAAAATATTTATGTAAACTCTAAGCCTTTTTTATTGATTCTATATGATCTTCTATACTCCCAGGGAATACATTTTAGCGGCTTTCTAAAAAAGTAATAAATAAAACTTATCATTTTTCTTTAGTCGAGAATGGATAAACAATGTGAAAAATTCTAGTTTTAATGTTTAGTTTCTTTTCATGATTTTTCTCTTTTGACCATTATTAACTGAAGCAATTCTGAGATATTTCATACTATTTTACTGTAAAGTAGGGTTAAAATGAAAATTAGAGTAGGATCAAGTTGAAATTAGTAATGGAAAGAGAAAAGGTACAAATGAGACCTCCACCTCCATAAAAAAGCAGAGATTTAGTAAATCTGATTAAAGGAAAAAGAAAAATAGTATTCTGTGCTTTCAGTGAAAACAACTAGATTAAAAACTACCGTGCAATTATTTTGCAGTGTCCTGGGTTTCTTGTAATAATACCTTCCACCCCATCCACTGGAAGCAAGGAACTCTGAATATTTCCACAACTGTCCCCAGGTGTATTATGATTCATATTTAAATTGGAACCTATTGCTATGTAAATGGTATAATCTAAAATTGTAGGAGAGTAAATTAGCTATAAACCCTATGTGTCTTCTGATTCCTCAGAACCCCCTATAGTTTAATGAACAGAGAAGTTTTATATTTATTCCAAAGTGCCTATTATCCACACATACAATTTCAGTTAGTAAATAACAGACTTAATGTTGATGATGTCTGTGTTTCTATTTTTCCCCAAACATTTTTTAGCAGTGAAATGCATTTAAAAAGAAAACATGGTAACATATTAAACAAATAAAAGCAAGCAGACATGCTTCCACAGATCAAATTTTAGTTTTTTACATGAACACATTACTGATTAATGGATCAGGGAACTTCTGAGAAAAAGCAGGACTCAGAAAACACTGCTCTTTATATATGAATGTGTGTGTGTGTGTGTGTGTGTGTGTGTGTGTGTGTGTGTTTAAAAGAACTTCAATTCTACTTTCTTCCTCTCCCTCTCTCTCTCTCTTTTTTTGCACCATTCCCTTTTGACTTAAATTTATACACCTAAGACTAGAAATAGATGAAAAGAAAAAAATTCATGTTTAACAAAACAGTATGTCATCAAAATACCAAAGGTTGAGGTTTTGGTTCAGCCACTCACACTTTGCAGGACACTTGGAGTGTCAGAGATTTGGATTACTGTTAATGTCAAACTCAGGTTATGCTCATCCTAGATGTGCATACTTACCCAGTTTTTTAGATGGAGAGGTTCAAGAAATGTTAGTGTTTTGCCTAAGATCTGGAGGTAGGGTGGCCCTGCTACACCCCATACAGTGCCCACTGGCAAAGAGTTCTACTCTGTGCCTCACTGTGCACTGACTGGATCAATCAAGACGTTGGGACTATTGCTTCTCAAACAGCTCCTTGGAGAGGCCAGAAAACATAACCAGAAAATGTGAAAGATTTAACTTGGACTAATGAGAGACAGGGGATAGGAGGAAGTCATGGACAAACTCTACTCCCTTTTCTCCAAAGCCCCTGGATTACTCTTCCTGAGTAAATATTAGGAGGATGTCTCCTGACACTGAGAAACCAAATGCATTTGTAATGATGTAACCAGCTCAGTGAGATTGCCCTCAGATTCACTTTTTCTGACTTATTCTTCCTTTTCCCTCACCCTTCCATCCTGGAATCCCTCTACCTGTTCAAATATTATTAAATTAACTTTCTTCTAAAGATATGCATTCTCAGCCATCCAGAGAAAGACATTCTCAGCCATCCAGAGAAATACATATGAAATTCATCTATGAGAGCAAAGTAATTACACTAAATCACTGAATAGCTGTCAGGATCAAAAAAGATGAGTTAAATGAATGAAAGCGTGAATGGATGGGCAAATTTATTCATTTATTCAGCAAATACTTACTTAATACCTACTTTGTACTAGGCATTGTTATGGCAAATGGAGATTCAGCAGTAAACACTGAAAATACGTCTTGCCTTCATGGAGCTCACGTTCTACTGACAGAGCCACCGTGCATGCCCCAAATTCTCTGCTCGTGTGGAGATAGTTTTGTCTTTGCCTTCTTAAAGTTCTTTCTCTTACCCATATTCTAAATGAAGTCCTATCTTTTCCATACAGTCCTAGACATTATGGTAAGGATTGGTTGCATCAAGAGAAGGATACAAAATAGGTAAATTGAGAAAGGTGGAAAGAAAATACTGTGAATGAATTGATGTTTTTAATGGCCTTTAAGCAAAGAGAGTGTGGAGGAGAAGTGGAACTGCTATAAGTATAAGGGAATTGGGGTGCAGGGGAATGGGGGTGTTTGCAATTAATCCTATTATTTACATATTGGATCCCCATTACTGAATATCCATAGACACAAGTTTGAAATCAGGTTTTTTTTTTCAATTACTTTGGAGTATTAAGATGTATTTTATTAAATGTTAGAGCATCTAGTTCTGGGCCATAGAATTTAAAAATGGATAAATGGGTAAATGTGGAATAGCTTTGAAAATTGGTCATTTGAGTTACATATGTTGGTTGTCAATGATATTCTTTTCAATCTTTTCAATTTTACCCAAATCTTATGACTTCCAATGTGATTTTCACTTTCCCTGACTCTTAAGGAAACATACTGTATTAATAAATTTATATACATATATATGGAAAAGTAGAAGAGATAAAAGGGAAAAGAAAGACAGAAAAATGTCAGACAGGAAAAGAGAAGGATGGAGTTAAGAAAAAAAAAGAAAATATACACACAATATAGACTTTCTTCCTTCCTCAGCTGGAGTTCTTTCTTCTTCTTCTTTTTTTTTCTTTTTAAATATTTTATTTATTTATTTAACACAGAGAGCACAAATGGAGGGAGCAGCAGAGGGAGAGGGATAAGCAGGCTCTCCGCTGAGCAGAGAGCCCAATGTGGGGCTCAATCCCAGGACACCAGGATCATGACCTGATCCAAAGGCAGACAGTTAACTGACTGAGCAACCTAGGCACCCCAAGAGTTCTGTCTTCTACAGCAAGACTATTTTAGAAGGAGACAAAATATTTTTCAGAATTTGGGGTGCTTTTTTTTTAACCACTTCCTATTCTTGTTCCACCAGTTGTTTTTTTGAACAAGAAAGCTTAGGCTATAGGGAACAAACACACAACAAAACTAGATCCATAAACTATAAGAATGACTTATATAAGATGGAAGCAAAGAGGAATGGAGCAAAAGGGAAATAGAAGACCTAAAAAGCTTCACCAGCATTCTAAATTTAAGAACTAAAAGCTGGTGATTTCATTTTAGGGGAAGTCTGTCTTGCACGAAGGGCAAGAAATCAAGAAAGAACAAGAGAGCAGAAATAGGTTATTCTTCCCTGGCTGTAGCTGCACACCTACCTAAGTGAAGTGATCACATGGCTGGGACTACAGGTGTATGATTGCTTCACTGTTGCTTCCGGTGATGGTAATGTGTAAGCACTTGGAAGCCTATTCTCTGCATGTAGTGAGGAAAAACATAAACAAGAACAAACAATAAACAAAAAGAGCCTGTAAATATGTCAAATGATATTAGTATCCACAATACGTCCATGTGCCATATATCCATATACAACTGTTAACCCTGAATGTAAATGGGTTCTCATAATTCATTCTCAACATGGAATATGAGTTGGAAGTAATGTGTGATTTCTGGTAAGAAAATTAAGAGTGGACTTGTCTCATCCTTGCTCTTTCTCTTACCCACATGGATGGAGATTGGGGGATGGCTATAAGATGATTGAGTTGCACAAAGAAAAATGCCAGTGTCTGAATTCCTGCTTCTGATGTATAACCCTGGGAAAAGGCAACAAAGTCAAGTCCACTAAAGTCACATTTAGGTCTGTGAAAAAAAAATCACTTCCTCTGATTTCATAGTAGGGTTAGGGTTGGGGTTGGAGTTGGTGCTGGAATTGGGATTGGATTTAGGATTAAAAGTAGAGTAATATTTTTAATATAAGAGAATAACTGAGAAATATATCATGTTTCTTTCCAACGGAAATCAATATGAAGGATTGTAAACCTTACCATTTCTGAGCACCAATAAGAGGCTGTAATTCCTGCCTCTCTCAAGATATTTCTCTTGGAGAAATCATTACAGTGAATATTGGAGGCTTAGATATGACATTTATAAGATGCTAAGAATATATTATATGAGTACTTTGCTGAATAATGAATAAAGCACAGATTCTTCCCATAATTTGCAGGAGCCATACCTCTGAAGCCAGCCTCTTTACTCCAGTGTTCCCCCAGAAGCCTTCTCAGGCAAAGCAGTAATGACAGAGGAAGGGAGCCACTGTGGCTTGTGTCCAGCAGAAAGCAGCAAGACCACAATATTTTCCTACTGATCTGTAAATTGAGCACTTTCAGATTTCCTTTAACAGAGCTTGCCTACCCAGAAGCACTGAAAGTCAATTACATCACAAAGCTCATGTTCAGAGCTGTTGAGAATTAGAGATAAAGAACATCTAAAAATGCAATTGCTGTTTCTGTATCTTAATAGGATATTATGTTTGTTTTTAGTGGCTATGATAATAAAATAATATTTTTTTAATTAGAATTAAAAATTTTTCCCTAATAAAAAGCAGGTGGTTCTAGATTTATGTAAACAAGGTAAAAATCAGTCAAAATGATTTCTTATTTAATGATGCATATTTTAATCATGATTACAATATGTATTTACAAAATAAAGAAATATTTTGCTTAGTTTCATAAGGAAGCTCTTGCCCCAATGCCAATATTAAAGGAGCAAAAGTCAGAGGGTATGACTTTCATTATGGAGAAATGATACATTGTTATATTACCTACTAGGAGCACAATCAGTGGAGTTTTAAGGAGTTGGAAAGAATACTATACTAACATAATAATGAAAGTTATAACTATATTGACATAGTAAATAATTCTTTTACTTCCACAGAGGAACTTTAAAGAAAAAAAAATGTTTTCTTTAGAATAAACAAAGAAAAAAATTATTTCTCCTTACCCTGTTTTCTTGTCCTTGATTTTATGTTTTTGGTTTTCTACTCAGGTTCTGACATATTTAGGGAAGTTTTTGCTGGGGTACACAGGAATGAGTTTGGAATGCCACATTCTCTGCCCAAGATGGGAGCTCCACTGTGTGTAGTTTTACTCAATTTCTGATATAATCAAGGGGAACGTGAACCTCTTCAAGTGTTCTTCCAAGAACCAAACAACAGTAGAACAGAATCTACTAACTTCCTTTCCAAGCCTGAGACCAAAACACAGAATAATGGAGTTCACAGCTAAACCTGTAACTGTCCCTCAGCACAACATACTGCTTAAAATATAACCTATGAGAAATTATACTAGTTACCAAGCATACTTAGATATAGCCTTAAGAAAAACATGTCCTGGGGCACCTGGGTGGCTCAGTGGGTTGAAGCCTCTGCCTTCAGCTCAGGTCATGATCTCAGGGTCTTGGGATCGAGCCCTGCATCGGGCTCTCTGCTCTGTGGGGAGCCTGCTTCCTCCTCTTTCTCTGCCTGCCTCTCTGCCTACTCTCTCTGTCGAATAAATAAAATCTTAAAAAAAAAAAAAAAGAAAAAAAAAAAAAAAGAAGAACTTGTACTGGCAATAGGCCTCTGGGGGAAAGGATGGTATTAGTCCCTGAAGGTGAGCGGTTGGGAACACCTGGTCTGCTCAGGGTGGAATGCTGCCTGCTTCATTTTTCCATTATCTCCCCTTCCCCAGAGAGCATCAGCAGTTAGTCAATCCTTTTGCTTGGGCTTGCTCACTATAGGTCATGTACTATGTAACCAGATATATTTTGCCTTTCTTCTTATGTATCTACAAGACTCATGGTCAATGTGTAATCTACTCTGGCTTCTTTGTTGGTTGTTACTCACTTTCTAATAAATACGAGACTGAGGAGTTGTTTGGGGCGTCAGTCTTTTCTACTGTCATCCCCTGCTCCCATTCTCTTGTAACTGACTTGTTTGTACCTCTTTCTTGTCCCATGCAGCATCAGGAGGTGGAAAAATCTATAACCAAGACTTTTCATCTAGAAAATAAAAATGTTTCACTCTGGGAATGGGGAAGGAGGAACTGACTGGAAGGAAGCATGATCTGTAAAAACAATTTTTTTTTCAACTTGAAATATATAGCTAAGATGGGGAATGAAGAAACAAAGCCAAATCAAATTGTCACTCAACTTTTTTTTGGTTAACTACTTACAATATTGAAAAAGAAGCTCTGAAATAGAACCTAATTTCAAGATAGCAATGAACATGAGCTGTAAGGAATGGAAGAAGAGGAAAAAGGAAAAAGACTTCCAGCTCAAGATATGCTTTCAAATAAAAATTCTAAAGCATATAAGTGAAACAGGTCTTGTTAATAAGAAAATAATTTTATAATAGAATATATATTTTGTCTGGCTGAAATTAAAATATGAGCAATGCCCAAAAAATTAAAGGTACTTTAGATTCTGGAAGCGACAAATTAAGAAATGACATTAATAAAAAATGATAACATTGTCAACAATTATATAAAAAATACTATGTGCCAGACATTGTTTTGAGAGTTTTACATATAAAAGATCAATAACTTTTGTAACAACCTTTGGAGGAAAATCATCATTTTGCAAATAGAAAAACTAAGACAAGGGAAATTTAAGTGATTTGGCTAATTCAACATAGTAAGTGATGGAGTTCAGCTTTGAACCCATGCAGTCTGATTCCAGAAACTGAGGTCTTCTGTGTGCCAGAAAATAAAAAGTAAAGAAAAAGAAAGAAATAAAGAAAAGAGTGGGCTGGAATTGGATAAGTATTAGTAGATATAAAATAATCAAAGAGAAAGTTTGGCAATGAAAAATTTAGTCATTGAAATAAAAAGACATGAAGAAGATAAACTTTAGTGTTCATGAAAAATAAAAGAATAATTTGGGTAAAAGAATGGACTGAAATGTATCCAGATAAACAATGAGATAAAATGTCTGTTATTTTCAAACATTCACATTTTATTTTTTTATGATTTCATTTATTTATTTATTTTAGAAAGTGAGTGAGTGTTAGTAAGGGAGGGAAAGAGGAGGAAACTCTCAAGCAGACTCCCTGCTGAGTGTGGAGCCCCACCTGGACTCAACAGTGAACTCAACCCAGGGCTCAACAAGAGTTTGATTTTACAACTCTGCGATCCTGACCTGAGCAGAAATCAAGAGTCAGACACTTAACCAACTGAGCCACTCACATGCCTCTGTTACTCCCAGACATTTAAAAGAGACTTAAAAACTGTAAAATCTAATAGGAATTTGAGAAGAAAAGAATAGAACAGTAGTGAGGCAAAACCTGAAGAGATACGTGATGAGAATTTTCTATAAATGAAAAAGTCATGAGTCCAAAATTGAAAGTTCAATTCAACTATGAATTCTCACAATTTATTGATCTTCTATGTATGTGTCTCCACAAATAGGGACAGTTTAATATTTTCCTTTCCAGTATGTATGCCATTTATTTCTTTTTCCTACCTTATTGCACTGGCAAGAATATCCTGCACTCACTACGCTGAAAAAGACCAGTGAGAGTAAACATCCATGACTTTTTCCCAATCTTCGGGAGAAAACGTTCTGTTCTTTGCTATTATGTATTATGTTATCTATAAGGTTTTTGTATATGCTATTTATCAGGTTGAGGCAGTTCTCTTTTATTTTTATTTCTTCAAAAGTTTTTCACATGAATGTGTTGAATTTGTCAAATATTTTCTTGTGCGGTTTTTAACTGATACAATCATGTAATTTTTTCTTCTTTAGTCTGTTAATATGGTGGATTATATTGATTGATTTATGAATACTGCATCTTCTCAATGAACTCTATCAGGTCACCATGTATAATTTTTGTTGTATATTCCAAATTTTATTTGCTAATATATTTAAGGATTTTTGCCTGTATATTCATAAGGAATATGAGTCTGTAGTTTTCTTTGTTGTACTATCTTTTTCTGGTTTTGGTGTCAGGATAATACCAGCTTCATAAAATGAAATGAATTCTAGCCTCATATTTTCTGGAAAATATATTGTAGAACTGCTGTTAATTCTTTACATCTGTGATAGAATTTTCTACTGAAATAATTTGTACCTGAAAATTTCTTTTTTGGCAGAGTTTTTAAAAATTGTAAATTGAATTTTCTCAATAGTTATTGAACTATTTAAATTATTTTATGTACAGTGGTGTAGTAATTTGTGTTTCCAAAGAGTGGATCCATTTCATCTAAGTTGTAAAAATATGTGTATATAGTTGTTTGTAGAATTTCCTTGTTATTCTTTTTATGTCTGTAGAGTCTATAGTTATAGTCTTTCTTTTATTGCTGCTATTAGAGTTTTGTATCATCTCTCTTTCCTTTGGAGGTTTTGCTAGAGGTTTGCTTCCTCTTCCCTGTCCCTGTGCCTAGAGAAAGAAAAACACTCTGGGACATTTTTGTCTGTGCTTTTTGGTTGTTTCCAGATTACTGGCTTCTTCAGCTCCCAATATGGGATATATTAGGAGAAAACAAAAACCTGATGAATTCCCAACCATGTTATTCCTTTGGACCCCAGATCCCTAGCTTTTCTGCCTGTTTCCCTCTACCTTTCAGAGGCTTTTATGTTTGTTTTACTTTATGGGATGAATGGGGAATAGGATGTCTACTTTATCTTCCCCGAAGTGGGAATTCTCTTATCATCATTTTAAATATGGAAACTTTGGTCTTTTTGTTTGGTTTGTTTTTTCTTCTCACAGCAATAGATGACTAAAACGGTTTGCCAATTTATTCTGAGTTTTATAACTTTCATAGACAAGGGAAGCATGAAAATGGAAAAATGAGTCTCATCTTATAGTTGCCCTTACCTGTCCTCCCAACACGAGGGTAGCCAGGAAACTAGAGGTCCCTCAGCTCTGGTGCAAGCTGCATTAGCCCGTCTTCCCCAGCCTGAGAGAAGACCAACATCTAATAGCATCTCTTTGGTTACCTTAATTCACAAGAACAGTGAGAAATATCAAGACACACATTGCTCCATTGCAATGCCCTAAACCGAATCATGTGGGTGTCAGTCAGCTGTACTGTGTCCTCTTGCCCTTCGTGAATAAGACAACTGCAGAGACTTAGGAGGAGTTGATGTCTCAGGTGCTCAATTTAGCCCAACAGGCTCAGGAATTGGTGGGCAGAGTGGCCATGAGAACACACTTCCACGGAAAGGACTTGAAGCTCTGTCTACATTTTTTATATTAATTTTAGTATAGTTAACATACAGCATTATATTAGTTTCAGTTGTACAATGCAGCGATACAACAATTCCATACATTACTCAGTGCTCATCATGTTATGTGTACTCTTAATTCCCTTAACCTATTTCACTCATCCCTGCACACCATCCTTCCTTCTGGTAACAATTGTTTTGTTCTCTACAGTTAAGAGTCTGTTTTTTGGTTTGTCTCTTTTTCTTTGTTAATTTTGTTTCTTAAATTCCACATATAAGTGAAATCATATATTTGTCTTCCTCTGAATGATTTATTTCACTTAGCATTATACCCCTTAGGGCCATTCATATAGTTGCAAATAGCAATATATTATTCTTTTATTATGGTTGAGAAATATTACATTGTACATAAATATCACTTATTTATTCATTCAACTATTGATGGACACTTGGGCTGCTTTCATATTTTGGCTATTGTAAATAATGCTGCAGTAAATATAGGGGTACATATATCTCTTTTTTAAAAGATTTTACTTATTTATTTGACAGACAGAGATCAAAAGTAGGCTGAGAGGCAGGCAGAAAGAGAGGTATTGTGTTTCTGATTTGCATTTTCCTTATGACAAGTGATACTGACCATCTTTTCATTTGCCTATTGGCCATCTGTATGTCTTCTTTGAAGAAATGTCTATTCATGTCTTCTGTCCATTTTTAATTGGATTATTTTGTTTTTTGGTGTTGAGTTATATAAATTCTTTATATATTTTGGATACTAACCCTTTATTAGATATATCATTTGTAAATATCTTCTCTCATTCTAGAGGTTGTCTTTTAGGTGTTTTTTGTTTGTTTGCTGATTTTTGCTGTGCAGAAGATTTTTATTTTGATGCAGCCTCAATAGTTTATTTTTACTATTGTTTCCCTTGCTTTATGAGACATATCTAGAAGGATGCTGCTACAATCAATATCAGGGAATTACTCCCTGCGTGGTTTCTTCTATGATTTTTTAAATTATATTTTTTATTTAAATTCATTAATTAACATATAATGTATTATTGGTTTCTGAGGTAAAGGTCAGTGATTCATCAGTCTTATACAAGATACAGTGATCACTACATCACATGCCTTCCTTAATGTCCATCACCCAGTAACCCTATACCCCCAATCCCTCCCCTCCAGCAACCCTCAGTTTGTTTCCTGTGATTAAGAGTCTGTTATTGTTTATATATCTCTCTCTGATTTTATCTTGTTTTTTTTCCCCTCCTTCCCATATAATCCTGTTTTGTCTACTAAGTTCCACATATCAGTGAGATCATATGATAATTATTTTTCTCTTATTGACTTATTTCCCTTAGCATAATACCTTCTAGTTTCAGCCATGTCATTGCAAATGGCAAGATTTCATTTTGATGGCTGAGTGGTATTCCATCGTATATATATATACTAGATTTCCTTTTTTTAAAGATTTTATTTACTTATTTGAAAAAGAGAAACTGAGAGCCAGAGTGAGGAGGAGAGTGAAAAGCCCAATGTGGGACTTGATCCCAGGACCCCAGAACAGTGACCTGAGCTAAAGGCAGAGCTAAAGGGTGGTTTAACTGACTGAGCCACCCAGGCACCCCTATGTCAGCTCTTCTTTATCCATTCATCTGTTGATGGACATCTGGGATCTTTCCCTCGTTTGGCTATTGTGGACATTGCTGCTATAAACATTGGGATGCACGTGCCCCTTCAGGTGACATTTGTATCTTTGGTGTAAATATCCAGTAGTTCAATTGATGGGTCATAGGGTAGCTCTACTTTCAACTTTTTGAGGAACCTCCATACTACTTTCAAGTGGCTGCATCAGCTTGTATTCCCACCAACAGTATAAGAGGGTTCCCCTTTCCCCACACCCTCATCAACATCTGTCATTTCTGTTAATTTTAGCCAGTCTGACCAGTGTGAGGTGATATCTCATTGTGGTTTTGATTTTTATTTGCCTGTTTCTGAGTGATGTAGAGCATTTTGTGTGTGTGTGTGTGTGTGTGTGTGTGTGTGTGTGTGTGTGTTGGCCATTTAGATACATTCTTTGCAGATATGTCTGTTCATGTCTTCTGTCCATTTCTTGATTGGATTATTTGTTCTTTGGGTGTTGAGTCTGATAAGTTCTTTATAGATTTTGGACACTAGCACTTTATCTGATAGGTCATTTGCAAATATCTTCTTTCATTCTGTCAGTTGTCTTTTGCTTTTGTCAACTGTTTCCTTTGTTATGCAAAAGCTTTTGATCTTGATGAAGTCCCTATAGTTCATTTTTGCCTTTGGTTCCCTTGCCTTTGGAAATGTGTCTAGCAAGAAGTTGCTGTGGTCGAGGTCACATAGGTGGCTGTCTGTGTTCTCCTTAAGGATTTTGATGGATTCCTGTCTCACATTTGGGTCTTTCATCCATTTTGAGTCTATTTTTGTGTATGATGTAAGGAAATGGTCCAGTTTCACTCTTTTGCATGTGGCTGTCCAATTTTCCCAACACCATTTGTTGAAGAGACTATCTTTTTTCTATTGGACATTCTTTATTTTGTCAAAGATTAGTTGACCATAGAGTTGAGGGTCAATTTCTGGGCTCTCTATTCTGTTCCATTGATCTCTGTGTCTGTTATTGTGCCAGTACCATACTGTCTTGATGATTACAGCTTTGTAATAGAGCTTGAAGTCCGGGACTGTGTTGCCACCAGCTTTGGTTTTCTTTGTCAACATTGCTTTGGCTATTCAGGGTCTTTTCTGGTTTCATATGAATTTTAGGATTATTTGTTCCAATTCTTTGAAAAACATTTGATGGTATTTTGATATGTGTACATTAATCCGTTTCACAATAGACATTTTCACAATATTTGTTCTTCCAATCCATGAACATGGAACATTTTTCCACTTCTTTGTGTCTTCCTCAATTTCTTTCATGAGTATTCTATAGTTTTCTGAGTACAGATTCTTTACTCTTTGGTTATGTTTATTCTTATGTATCTTATAGTTTTGGATGCAATTGTAAATGGGATTGAATCCTTAATTTCTCCTTCTTCTGTCTCACTGTTAGTGTATGGAAACACAACAGATTTCTTTTTTTTTTTAATTTTTAAATTTTTTATAAACATATAATGTATTTTTATCCCCAAAGGTACAGTTCTGTGAATCTCCAGGTTTACACACTTCACAGCACTCACCATAGTACATACCCTCCCCAATGTCCATAAACCCACCCCTCTATCCCGATCCCCCTCCTCCCAGCAACCCTCAGTTTGTTTTGTGAGATTAAGAGTCACTTATGGTTTGTCTCCTTCCCAATCCCATCTTGTTTCATTTATTCTTTTCCTACCCTCCAAGCCCCCCATGTTGCATCTCCACTTCCTCATATCAGGGAGATCATATGATAGTTGTCTTTCTCCGATTGACTTATTTTGCTAAGCATAATACCCTCTAGTTCCATCCACGTCCTCGCAAATGGCAAGATTTCATTTTTTTGATGGCTGCATAGTATTCCATTGTATATATATACACCACATCTTCTTTATCCATTCATCTGTTGATGGACATCTAGGTTCTTTCCATAGTTTGGCTATTGTGGACATTGCTGCTGTAAACATTCGGGTGTACGTGCCTCTTCGGATCACTATGTTTGTATCTTTAGGATATACACCCAGTAGTGCAATTGCTGGGTCATAGGGTAGCTCTATTTTCAACTTTTTGAGGAACCTCCATGCTGTTTTCCAGAGTGGTTGCACCAGCTTGCATTCCCACCAACAGTGTAGGGGGGTTCCCCTTTCTCCGCAACCTCGCCAACATCTGTCGTTTCCTGACTTGTTTATTTTAGCCATTCTGACTGGTGTGAGGTGGTATCTCATTGTGGTTTTGATTTGTATTTCCCTCATGCCGAGTGATGTGGAGCACTTTTTCATGTGTCTGTTGGCCATCTGGATGTCTTCTTTGCAAAAATGTCTGTTCATGTCCTCTGCCCATTTCTTGATTGGATTATTTGTTCTTTGGGTGTTGAGTTTGCTAAGCTCTTTATAGATTTTGGATACTAGCCCTTTATCTGATATGTCGTTTGCAAATATCTTCTCCCATTCTGCCAGTTGTCTTTTGGTTTTGTTAACTGTTTCCTTTGCTGTGCAAAAGCTTTTGATCTTGATGAAATCCCAATAGTTCATTTTTGCCCTTGCTTCTGTTGCCTTTGGCAATGCTCCTAGGAAGAAGTTGCTGCAGTTGAGGTCAAAGAGGTTGCTGCCTGTGTTCTTTTCAAGGATTTTGATGGATTCCTTTCTCACATTGAGGTCCTTCATCCATTTTGAGTCTATTTTCATGTGTGGTGTAAGGAAATGGTCCAATTTCATTTTTCTGCATGTGGCTGTCCAATTTTCCCAACACCATTTATTGAAGAGACTGTCTTTTTTCCATCGGATATTCTTTCCTGCTTTGTCGAAGATTAGTTGAGGGTCCATTTCTGGGCTCTCTATTCTGTTCCACTGATCTCTGTGCCTGTTATTGTGCCAGTACCATACTGTCTTGATGATGACAGCTTTGTAATAGAGCTTAAAGTCCAGAATTATGATGCCACCAACTTTGGCTTTCTTTTTCAATATTCCTTTGGCTATTTGAGGTCTTTTCTGGTTCCATATAAATTTTAGGATTATTTGTTCCATTTCTTTGAAAAAAAATGGATGGGATTTTGATAGGGATTGCATTAAATGTGTAGATTGCTTTAGGTAGCATAGACATTCTCATAATATTTTTTCTTCTAATCCAGGAGCATGGAACATTTTTCCATTTCCTTGTGTCTTCCTCAATTTCTTTCATGAGTACTTTATAGTTTTCTGAGTATAGATTCTTTGCCTCTTTGGTTAGGTTTATTCCTAGGTATCTTATGGTTTTGGGTGCAACTGTAAATGGAAGTTAATTTCTCTTTCTTCTGTCTTGTTGGTGTAGAGAAATGCAACTGATTTCTGTGCATTGATTTTATATCCTGACACTTTACTGAATTCCTGTACAAGTTCTAGCAGTTTTGGAGTGGAGCCTTTTGGTTTTTCCACATACAGTATCATATCATCTGCAAAAAGTGATAGTTTGACTTCTTTTATGCTGATTTGGGTGCCTTTAATTTCTTTTTGTTTTCTGATTGCTGAGGCTAGGACTTCTAGTACTATGTTGAATAGCAGTAGTGATAATGGACATCCCTGCCAAAACGCAACAGATTTCTATGCAATGATTTTATATCTTGCCACTATGCTGAATTCCTGTATGAGTTCTAGCAATTTTGAGATGGTATCTTTTCGGTTTTCCACATAGAGTATCATGTCATCTGTGGAGAATGAAAGTTTGATTTCTTTGCCAATTCAGAAGCCTTTTATTTCTTTTTGTTGTCTGATTGCTGAGACTAGAACTTCTAGTACTATGTTGAACAGCAGTGATGAGAGTGGACATCCCTGCCATGTTGCCAACCTTAGGGAAAAAGCTGAGAGCTTGTGAATGGTATTTGTCATGGGCTTTTATGTGTATGGCTTTTATGATATTGAGGTATATTCCCTCTATCAAGATCAAGAAATCATGCTGTACTTTGTCAAATGGTTTTTCTGAATCTATTAAGAGACTCATATGGTTCTTGTCCTTTCTTTTATTTATGTAGTGTATCACATTGATTGATTTGTGGAAGTTGGAATAAATCCCACTTGGTCATGGTGAGTAATCCTTTTAATGTGCTGTTGGATCCTATTGGCTACTGTTTTGGTGAGAATTTTGGCATCCCTATTCACCAGAGATATTGGTCTGTAATTCTCCCTTTTGGTGGGGTCTTTGTCTGGTTTAGGGATCAAGGTGATGGTGGCCTCATAGAAAAGCTCTCAGTTTTCCTCATTGAGAATGATATTTCTTGTGCTTTTTGTACATAGCTTTTATGATATTGAGCTATGTTTCCTTTATTCCTACTCTGTGAAGAAAGAAATCAAGAAAGGGTGCTGTACTTTGTCAAATGATTTTTCTGCTTCTATTAAGAGTATCATATGGTTCCTGTCCTTTATTTTATTTATGTAGTGCATCACACTGAGTGATTTGTGGAGGCTGAACCACCCTTGCATTCTAGGAATAAATCCTGCCTGGTCATGGTGAATAATCCTTCTAAAGTACTGTTGGATCCTATTGGCTAGTATTTTGGTGAAAATTTTGGCATTCCTGTTCACCAGGGATATTGGTCTGTAATTCTCTTTTTTGGTGGGGTCTTTGTCTGGTTTAGGGATCAAGGTAATGCTGGCTCATAGAGTTTGGAAGTTTTCCTTCCATTTCGACTTTTGACATAGCTTCAGAAGAATAGGTATTAATTCTTCTTTAAATGTGTGGAGAATTCCCCTGGGAAGCCATCTGGCCCTGGACTCTTGTTTGTTGGGAAATTTTTCATTATTGCTTCAATTTCCTTGCTGGCTATGGGTCTGTTAAGTTTAAGTCTTTTTAAATTTCCATTTTTATGGTTATATTCTACCCTTTCATTGTATTTAATTTTATGCGTATATATATGTTTTTCTTTCTTTACAATTTCAAGATGTAGTTTCTTCTAACAAACAGACCAAAGTATACCCAGCATATAGTGTATTGCTCTGTTCACCTGTTTGTTTATATTCCTTTTTAACTTTGTGTTTTAATTTTCACTTTTACAGTTACATTCTGTCCTTTCATTGTATGTATGTATGTACATATTTATTTATTTAGTTTGCATATTTGAGTTTTTCTTTCTTTACAATTTTGAGATCTAGTTTTCTAACAAATAGACCAAAACACACACAGGATCCAGTGTATTTTGCTGGTCTACTCACCTGTCTGATTATATTCTTTCAATTTTTTATAATTTTTTTTTTCAGTTTCAGGTCTCTTCTGATTTGTTTAAGGTGTATTTCTCTGGGATCATTGTTGCCATTTTTTTATTTTATCCTCTCACTCATCTGTTCTCTGGATAGAATGATGAGATGGAAAAACTCACCTCAAAAAGAGAGAACAAGAGGTACTAATGACTGCAAGGGACCTAGTCAGTATGGACATAGTAAGATGTTGGAACTAGAATTCAGAATAATGATTATACAGATATTAGCTGGGCTTGCAGAAAGCATAGAAGACACTAGAGAATCGCTTTCCATAGAAATAAAAGAACTAAATTCTAATCAAGTTGAAATAAAAATAAGCTATTAATGGGGTGCAAAAAAAATGGAGGATCTGCAGGAGCAAGATGGCAGAGGAGTAGGAGACCTACATTTTGTCTGGCCCCAGGAATTCAGCTTGATAGTTCTTAAGCCATTCTGAACACCTACAAACTCAACAGGAGATCAAAGAAAATAGCAGCAATTCTATGAACAGAAAAGCAAACATGTTCTGGAAGGTAGGACATGGGGAGAAGTGAATCTGAGGTGATATACTGGAAGATAGACTGTGGAGGGGGGAGAGGGAGCCTCCATCAGTTGGCTACTGGCAAGTGATGGAACAGTGGAACACAAAATCAGAACTTTTAGAAGTTTGTTCCACTGAGGGATGTCACTACAGTGGTGAAGCCAGGGGCAGAATCCTCACTAGGACAGTATGGTCTCAGGAACCTCAGGATCACAGAAAGACCAGGGGTGCCTCAGTGTGGCAGAGCTCCCATGTATCAGAGCAGGGAAGCAGGCTGCAAAGACAGAGCCAAGGAGTGGGCGCTTAGCTTGGGGTTGTTATAAACCAAGATCCATGGCACTGTCAGGCCACAGCTCTTTGAACAGGGACCCACAAGTGGCAGATCTGAGGAGATCCCCCCCACCACTTCCTCCACTGGGAAGAGCGGCGTGGGAGTGCACTGCAGGAATCTGTTGGGTTTGGAGACTCCAGAGGTAGACAGAGATAGAAACTGTTGGTCACAGGCCGGGTGAGCACAGAGTGTGCCCAGAGACCAGGGAGACAGAGGAGTGATTGACTGCTTTTCTCTGAGGGTACGCTGAACAGTGGGATCCTAAATTCTCAGCCCCTCTGGACCAGAGATTGGGACACTACCATTTTCATTCTTGTCCTCCGGAGCTACAGAAAAACTTTCAGGGAACAAAAGCTACCAAGAGCAAAACAGAGATTACTCAGTCTGGCCCCTGGTAAGAGCTGTGCAGTTCCACCTTGGGCAAAGACATTTGAGAATCACTGCAATAGGCCCCTCTCCCAGAATATCAGCAAGAACATTTAACCAAGTCCAAGTGTACGGATCAATGAGAACTGCAAGAGTCCAGCACTAGGGGAATACAGCACATAGAATTCATGGCTTTTTCCCCATGATTCTTTAGTCTTTCAAAGTTAATTTTTTTAAATTTTCTTTATTTTTTTCTTTTTCTATATATTTTTAAAAATTAAATTAAATTAAATTAAATTCTTTTTCGGTGATCCGTAATTCATTGTTTATGCAACACACCCAGTGTTCCATGCAATACATGCCCTCCTTAACACCCACCACCAGGCTCACCCAATCCCCCACCACTTTCCCCTCCAAAACCCTCAGTTTGTTTCTCAGAGTCCACAGTCTCTCATGGTTTGTCTCCCCCTCCGATTTCCCCCAACTCACTTCTCTCCATCTTCCAATGACCTCCATGTTATGCCTTATGCTCCACAAGTAAGTTAAACCGTATAATAATTGACTGTCTCTGCTTGACTCAATTCACTCGGCATAATCTCTTCCAATTCCATCCATGTTGATACAAAAGTTGGGTATTCATCCTTTCTGATGGGGGCACAATACCCCATTGTATATATGGACCATATCTTCTTTATCCATCTGTCCGTTGAAGGGCATGCTGGTTCTTTCCACAGTTGGGCAACTGTAGCCATTGCTGCTATGAACATTGGGGTACTTATGGCCCTTCTTTTCACTACATCTGTATCTTTGGGATAAATACCCAGTAGTGCAATTGCAGGGTCATAGGGAACCTCTATTTTTAATTTCTTAAGGAATCACCACACTGTTTTCCAAAGTGGTTGCCCCAACTTGCATTCCCACCAGCAGTGTAAGAGGGTTCCCCTTTCTCCACATCCTCTCCAACACATGTTGTTTACTGTCTTGTTGATTTTGGCCATTCTAACTGGTTTAAGGTGGTATCTCAATGTGGTTTTGATTTGAATCTCCCTGATGGCTAATGATGAGGAACATTTTTTTCATGTGTCTGTTAGCCATTTGTATGTCTTCTTTGGAGAAGTGTCTGCTCATGTCTTGTGTTTTGTGCATGTTGAGTTTGAGGAGTTCTTTATAGATCTTGGATATAGATCTTGGATATCAGCCTTTTGTCTGTAGTGTCATTTGCAAATATCTTCTCCCATTCCAGGGATTGCCTCTTTGTTTTGTTGACTGTTTCCTTTGCTGTGCAGACGCACTAAATGAGAAGAACATGCAGCCAAGAATACTTTATCCAGCAAGGCTGACATTCAAAATCAATTGAGAGATAAAGAGCTTCCAAGACTGGCAATGTTTAAAAGAGTATATGACAACCAAGTCAGCACTACAAGAAATATTAAGGGGGGTTCTATAAAAGAAGAAAGAACCCGAAAGTGACATAGGACAGAAATTCACAGAGACAATCTATAGAAACAAGGACTTCACAGGCGACATGATGCCAATAAAAACATACCTTTCAGTAATCACTCTAAATGTGAATGGTCTAAATGCTCCCATAAAACGGCACAGGGTTGCAGATTGGATAAAACGACAGGGCCCGTCCATATTTTGCCCACAACAGACTCATTTTAAACTTAAGGATACATCCAGACTGAAAGTGAAGGGATGGAGGAGCATCTTTTTCTATATTTTTTGAATTTTTCTTCTTTCCTATTTTAACCAACATCTTATCTTACTGATTCCTTTTTAAAAATCTTTTCTAATTTTCATTTTTACAGACATATTCTATCCTTCAGTGTATTTAACCTTATTTTTTGTATACATATGTTCTTCTTTCTTTAAAATTTTGGAATAGAGTTTCTTCTAACAGTCCAAAATATACCCCAAATCTAGTATATAGCTTTATTCTAGTCCCCCACCTAATCATATTCTCTCCTTTAAAAAAATTTTTTTTCTTTCTTTTTTCAACCAACTTCTTATTTTATCAATTCCTTTTTAAAAATATTTTTAAATTTTCATCTTTACAGTCATATTTCATATCTTCATCATATATATATATATGTGTGTGTGTGTGTGTGTGTGTGTGTGTTTCTTTCTTTAAAATTTTGGGAAGCAGTTTCTCCTAATGGACTAAAATACACCCAAAATCTAGTGTGTGGCTCTGTTCTATTCACCAGCTTGATCATATTCTTTTCTTTTTTTGTTTTCTTTCCTCCCCCAGCTTTGGGTCTCTTCAGATTTGTTTAGTGTATGTTTTTCTGGAGTCGTTGTTACCTTTTTGTGTTTCACTCTCTCATTCATCTATTCTTCTCTGGACAAAATGAAAACAAGGAAAAACTCACCTAGAAAAAAAAAAAAAAGAACAAGAGGCAGTACCGACTGCCAGGGACCTAATCATTATGGACATTAGTAAGATGTCAGAACTCGAGTTCCAAATGATGATTATAAAGTTACTAGCTGGGTCAAGAAAAGTATGGAAGATACTGAAAAGTCCTTTTCTGAGAAATAACAGAAATAAAATATAACCAAGTTGAAATAAAAAAGGATATTAATGAGGTGCAACAAAAAATGGAGGCTCTAACTGCTAGGATAAATGAGGCAGAAGAGAGAATTAGTGATATAGAAGACCAAATGATGGGGAATGAAGAAGCTGGGAAAAAGAGATAAACAACTTCTGGATCACAAGGAGATAATTTGAGAGATAAGTGAAAGTATGAGAGGAAACAATACTAGAATAATTGGGATCCCAGAAGACTAAGAAAGAGAGAGAGGGGCAGAAAGTATATTGGAGCAAATTACAGTGGAGAACTTCCCTGATTGGGGGAAGGACATAGGCATCAAAATCCAGGAGGCACAGAGAATCCCCCTCAAAATCAATAAAAATAGGTCAATAGCCCATCACCTAATAGTAAAACTGAAAAGTCTCAGAGACAAAGAGAAAATCCTGAAAGCAGCTCAGGACAAGAGGTCTATAACCTACAAGGGTAGAAATATTGGATTGGTACCAGACCTGTCCACAGAGACCTGGCATGCCAGAAAGGACTGGCATGATATATTTAGAGCACTAAATGAGAAAAATATGCAGTCAAGAATATCATATCCATCTAGACTGTCATTAAAAATAGGAGAGATAAAAAGCTTCCAGGACAAACAAAAACTAAAAGAATTTGCAAACACCAAACCAGCCCTACAGGGAATATTGAAAAGGATCCTCAAAGCAAAGACAGAACCCCAAAGTAACATAGACCAGAAAGAAACAGAGACAATATACAGAAACAGACACCTTACAGGCAATATAATGGCACTAAATTCAAATCTTTCAATAGTTACCCTGAATGCAAATGGGCTAAATGCTCCAATCAAAAGACACATGGTATCAGAATGGATAAAAGAACAAGACCCATCAATATGCTGTCTGCAAGAAACTCACTTTAGACCCAAAGTTATCTCTAGATTCAAAGTGAGGGGGTGGAAAACAATTCATCATACTAATAGACATCAAAAGAAAGCTAGGGTGGCAATCCTTATATCAGACAAATTCGATTTAAACCAAAGGCTATGGTGAGAGATGAGGAAGGACACTATATCATACATAAAGGATCTGTCCAACAAGAAGAACTAACAATTTTAAGTACCTATGCCCCTAACATGGGAGCAGCCAATTATATAAGCCAATTAATAACAAAATCAAAGAAACACATTAACAATAATTCAATAATAGTAAAGGTCTTAAACACTCACTGAAATTGACAGATCATCTAAGCAAAAGATAAACAAGGAAATAAAGGCTTTAAATGACACACTGGACCAGATGGATATCGCAGATAAATTCAGAACATTCCATCCCAAAGCAACAGAATACACATTCTTCCAATGCATGGGGAACATTTTCCAGAATAGATCACATCCTGGGTAACAAATCTGGTCTCAACTGGTACCAAAAGATTGAGATCATTCCCTGCATATTTTCAGACCACAATGCTTTGAAACTAAAACTCAATTACAAGAGGAAAGTTGGAAAGAACTCAAATATGTGGAGGCTGAAGAGCATCCTACTAAAGAATGAATGAGTCACCTATGAAATTAAAGAATTAAAAAATACTCCTGGGAACAAGTGAAAATGAAAACATAACTGTTCAAAATCCTTGGGATGCAGCAAAGATGGTCCTAAGATGAAAGCATATAGCAATACTAGCCTTTCTCAAGAGACAAGAAAGTTCTCAAGCATACAACCTAACCCTACACCTAAGGAGCTGGAGAAAGAACAGCAAAGAAAACCCAAACCCAGCAGGAGAAGAGAAATAATAAAGATCAGAGCAGAAATGAATAAATTAGAAACCAAAAGAACAGTAGAACAAATCAATGAAACTAGGAGTTTGTTCTTTGAAAGAATTAATAAGATTGATAAACCCCTGGCCAAACTTATCAAAAACAAAAGAGGAAGGACCCAAATTAATAAAATCATAAATGAAAGAAAAGAGGTCACAACCAACACCAAAGAAACAGAAATCATTATAAGAATATATTATGAGCAACAATATGCCAGCAAATTTGACAATCTGGAAGAAATGGATGCATTCCTAGAGACTATAAACTACAAAACTAAACCAGAAAGAAATAGAACACCTGAACAGACAAGGAAATTGAAGCAGTAATCAAAAATGTCCCCCAAAAAACAAGAACTCAGGGCCAGATGGCTTCCCGGGGGAATTCTACTGAACATTGAAGGAAGAATTAATACCTATTCTTCTGAAGATGTTCCAAAAAATGGAAATGGAATAAAAACTTCTAAACTCATTTTATGAGGCCAGCATTACCTTGCTCTCAAAACCAGACAGAGACCCCATCATAAAGGAGAATTACAGACCAATATCCCTAGTGAACAGGGATGTCAAAATTCTACCAAAATACTAGCCATTAAGATTGAACAGTACATTAAAAGGATTATTCACCATGACCAAGTGGGATTTATTGCTGGTCTGCAGGGTTGGTTCAACATCGCAAATCAACCAACGTGATACAATACATTAATAAGAGAAAGGACAAGAACCACGCGATCCTCTTAATGGATGAAGAAAAAGCATTTGATGAAGTACAGCATCCTGTCTTGATCAAAACTCTTCACAGTGTAGGGATAGAGGGTACACACCTCAATATCATCAAAGCCATCTATGAATAACCCACAGTGAATATCATTCTCAACGGGGAAAAAAATGAGAGCTTTTCCCTAAGGTCAGGAACATGGCGGCAATGTCAGTTACCACCACTGCTATTCAACATAGTACTAGAAGTCCTAGCCTCAACAATCAGACCACAGAAAGAAATAAAAGGCTTCTGAATCAAGAAAGAAGAAATTAAACTCCCACTCTTTGCAGATGATATGATACTTTCTGTGGAAAACCCAAAGGACCCCACCCCAAACTGCTAAAACTCATACAGGAATTCAGCAAAGTGGCAGGATATAAAACCAATGCTCAGAAATCAGTTGTATTTCTATACGCCAACAAGACAGAAGAAAGGGAAATTAAGCAGTCCATCCCCTTTACACTTGCACCCAAAACCATAAGATACCTAGGACTAAACCTAACCAAAGAGGCAAAAAATCTGTATTCAGAAAACTATGAAGTACTCATGAAAGAAACTGAGGAAGACACAAAGAAACGGAAAAAAGTCCCAAACTCATGGATTGGAAGAAAAAATATTGTGAAACTGTCCATGCTACCTAAAGCAATCTACACAATTAGTGCAATCCCTATCAAAATACCGTCAACTTTTTTCAAAGAAATGGAACAAATAATCCTAAAATTTGTATGGAACCAGAAAAGACCCTGAATAGCCAAAGCAATGTTGACAAAGAAAACCAAAGCTGGTGGCAACACAGTCCCGGACTTCAGCTCTTTGTAAAGCTGTAATCATCAAGACAGTATGGTACTGGCACAATAACAGACACAGAGATCAATGGAACAGAATAGAGAGCCCAGAAATTGACCCTCAACTCTATGGTCAACTAATCTTTGACAAAATAAAGAATGTCCAATAGAAAAAAGATAGTCTCTTCAACAAATGGTGTTGGGAAAATTGGACAGCCACATGCAAAAGAGTGAAACTGGACCATTTCCTTACATCATACACGAAAATAGACTCAAAATGGATGAAAGACCCAAATGTGAGACAGGAATCCATCAAAATCCTTGAGGAGAACACAGGCAGCAACCTCTGTGACCTCGACCACAGCAACTTCTTGCTAGACACATTTCCAAAGGCAAGGGAACCAAAGGCAAAAATGAACTATAGGGACTTCATCAAGATCAAAAGCTTTTGCACAGCAAAGGAAACAGTTGACAGAAGCAAAAGACAACTGGCAGAATATGAGAAGATATTTGCAAATGACCTATCAGATAAAGTGCTAGTGTCCAAAATCTTTAAAGAACTTATCAGACCCAACACCCAAAGAACAAATAATCCAATCAAGAAATGGACAGAAGACATGAACAGACATTTCCACAAAGAAGATATCCAGATGGCCAACAGACACATGAAAAAATGCTCAACGTCACTCAGCATCAGGGCAATAGAAATCAAAACCACAATGAGATATCACCTCACACTGGTCAGAATGGCTAAAATTAACAAGTCTGGAAATGACAACTGTTGGTAAGGATGCAGAGAAAGGGGAACCCTCCTACGCTGTTGGTGGGAATGATAACTGGTGCAGCCACTTTAGAAAACAGTATGGAGGTTCCTCAAAAAGTTGAAAGTAGAGGCACCCTATGACCCATCAATTGAACTACTGGGCATTTACACCAAAGATACAAATGTCACCTAAGGGCACGTTCACCCCAATGTCTATAGCAGCAATGTCCACAATAGCCACACTATGGAAAGATCCCAGATGTCCATCAACAGATGAATGGATAAAGAAGATGTGGAGATATATCTCACAATTGTGTGTGTGTGTGTGTGTGTATACACACACACATATATATATATGAATATTATATTTATATAGTACATATTTATTTCATAAAAAATGAAATCTTGCCATTTGCAATGACATGGATGGAACTAGAGGGTATTATGCTAAGCGAAATAAGTCAATCAGAGAAAGGCAATTATCATATGTTCTCATTGATACGAGTTTGAGAAACAAGACAGAGGATCATAGGGGAAGGGTAGGAAAAATGAAACAAGATAAAACCAGGGAGGAAGACAAAGCATAAGAGACCTTTAATCATAGGAAACAAACTGAGGGTTGCTGGAAGGTAGGGATGGGGTGGCTAGGGGATGGACTTTGGGGAGGGTATGTGCTATGGTGAGCACTGTGAGTTTTGTAAGACTCATGAATCACAGAATTTTACCCCTGAAACAAATACTACATTATATGTTAATTAAAAAACATGGAGGCTCTAATTGCTAGACTAAATGAGGCAGAAGAAAGAATTCGTGATATAGAAGACAAAAAGATGGAGAGTAAAGAAGCTGGGAAAAAGAGACATAAATAATTACTGAATTACAAGAGGAGAATTTGAGAGATAAATGATACCACAAAGTGAAACAATATTAGAATAATAGGGATCCCAGAAGAAGAGGAATTGGGGGAGGGGACAGAAGGTATATTAGAGCAAATTATAGTGGGAACTTTCCTAATCTGGGACTGGAAACAGGCATTCAAGTCCAGGAGGCACAGAGAACCCTCCTCAAAATTAGTAAAAATAGGGCAACGCCCTGACATATAATAGTGAAGCTTACAGAGCTCGGGGCAAAGAGAAAATCCTGAAAGCAGCTTGAGACAAGAGTTCCTTAACACACAGGGTTGGGAACATTACTGGCAGCAGACCTATCCACAGAGATCTGGCAGGGCAGAAAGGGCTGGCATGATATACTCAGGGTACTAATGGAGAAAAACATGCAGCCAGGAATATCTTATCCATCAGTACTGTGATTCAGAATGGAAGGGGAGATAAAGAGCTTCCTGGACAAACAGAAATTAAACGAATTTGCAGTCACTAAACTAGACCTGTAAGAAATATTAAAGGGGATCCTCTAAGCAAAGAGAGAGCCCCAAAGTAACACAGACCAGAAAGAAACAGAGACAATGCACAGAAATAGGGACTTTGCAGGTAATACAATGGCACTAAATTCATATCTTTCAATAGTTACCCTGAATGCAAATGAGCTAAATGCTCCAGTCAAAAGACACAGGTATCAAATTGGATAAAAAAAGCACGACCATCCATATACTATCTACAAGTGACTCATTTCAGACCTAAACACACCTCCAGTTTGAAAGTGAGGGGGAATAAAACAATTTATCATGCTAATTGGCTTCAAAAGAAAGCTGGGGAGGGCAATCCTTAATCAGAGAAATTAGATTTAAACCAAAGACTATAATAAGAGATGAAGAATGATACCATATCATAAATAATGTGTCTATCCAACAAGAAGATCTAACAATTGTATATATCTATGCCCCTACCATGGGAGCAGCCAATTATATAAGCCAATTAATAACAAAATGAAAGAAACACATAAATAACAATACAATAATATTAGGGGACTGTAACACCCAACTTAGGTGGACAGATCACCTAAGCAGAAGATCCACAAGGAAACAAGGGCTTTGAATGACACGCTGGACCAAATGGACTTCACAAATATATTCAGAGCTTTCCTTCCTAAAGTAACAGAATATACATTCTTTTTTGCATATGGAAAATTCTCAAGAATAGATCACATACTGGATCACAAAGTGCTGTTTCAACTGGTACTAAAAGATTGGGATCATTCCATGCATATTTTCAGACCACAATACTTTGAAACTGGAATTCCATCACAAGAGGAAACTTGGAAAGAAGTAAAATACATGGAGGCTAAAGAGCATCCTACTAAGGAATGAATGAGTCAACCAGGAAATTAAACAAGAATTTTAAAAATTCATGGAAACAAATGAAAATGAAAACACAACTGTTCAAAACCTTTGAGTTGCAGCAAAGGTGTTTCTAAGAGGGAACTAAGTATATAACAATACAAGCCTTTCTCAAGGAATCACAAAGGCCTCAAATATACAATCTAAACTTAGACCTAAAGGAGATGGGGAAAGAGCAGCAAATAAAGCTGTTTAGAGTTTACCAGCAGGAGAAAAGAAATAATAAAGATCAGAGCAGAAATCAATGAAACAGAAACCAAAAGAACAGATCAACAAAACTAGGAGATACTTCTTTGAAAGAATTAATAAGATTGATAAACCCCTGGTCAGACTTATCAAAAAGAAAAGATAAAGGACCCAGATAAATAAGACTATGAAGGAAAGGGGAGAGATCTCAAACACACCAAGGAAATACAGAATATTATAGAAGCATATGAGCAAGTATATGCCAACAAATTAGGCAATCTGGAGGAAATGGGCACATTTTTAGAGATGTAAAATCTTCTAGGATTTTTAGGTTTCAGGTCTTGTATTGAAGTCTTTAATCCATTTTGAATTTATTTTTGCATATGGTATAGAATGTCATCCAATTTCATTCTCTTCCATGTAGCTGTCCAGTTTCCTCAACACCATTTGCTAAAGAGACTGCCTTTTTCCAATTGCATATCCTTGCCACTTATGTCTTAGATTAATTGGCCATATTGGCAAGGGTTTATTCCTGGGCTGTTGTTCTATTCTATTGATCTATTTTTGTGCCAGTAAAATACTGTTTTGGTTAGTATAGCTTTGTAATATATCTTGATATACTTCCACCATTGCTCTTCTTTTCAAGATTGCTTTGGAGATCTGTTTTTTTGGGGGGAGGTGGTTGTGGTTTCATAAGGATTTTAGGATTATTTGTTCTAGTTCTATGATAAATGCTACTGGTATTTTGATAGGGATTATATTAAATCTGTAGGTTTTATTGGGTAGTATGGACATTTTAACAATATTTGTTCTTCTGATCAATGAGCATGGAATATCTTTCCATTTGTGTCATCTTCAATTTCTTTCATCAATGTTTTATAGTTTTCAGAGTATAGATCTTTCAGCCCTTGATTATCTTTATTCCTAAGTATTTTATTATTTCTCATGCAATTGTAAATGGGACTGTTTCCTTAATTTCTCTTTATGCTCCTTTATTATTAGTGTATATAAATGCAACAGATTTATACATACTGATTTCTTTATCTTGCAACATTACTGAATTCATTTATTAGTTTTGGTAGTTTTTTGATAGAATCTTTAGGGTTTTCTATGTATAGTATCATGTCATCTGCAAATAGTGAAAGTTGTACTTTTTCCTTACAAACATGGATGCATTTTATTTCTTGTCCTTGTCTAATTGCAGTGGCTTGGACTTCCAGTACCATGTTGAATAAATGTGGTGAGAGTGGACATCCCTGTCTTGTTCCTGATTGTACGGGAAAATCTCTGTTTTTCGTAATTGGGTCTGATGTTAGCTAACTTTCTTTACATGTTTCTGGTACTTTTGCCCTTTGAGGCGTCTGTACTAGCTGGACATAACCAATCTAACAGACATGCTGCTAGTGAGAGCTTCACCCTTATTTTGAAATGCTCAATTTAAAAAAGTTTGAATTATAACTTTATTTGCATTTTCACAAACTCAAAGCACGGATTTCATTTGCTTCTCACTTCATGCTGTTTTTTTCTTGTCCATCGGTTGGACTGCCTGAAGTGTGGCTTCAACACACATGTGCAACATTGAGCGGGTCTGGTGAAAGAGAAGGGTGATGATGAAGACCAAGAGAGATGAGCTATCAAAGGTGAAAAGATCCCTTGGTACATAATCTCATGATGCTAACAGAAGTTATGAGAGATTTGAACTATGGCCTATTAATACATTTGTTCAAACAGTGAAAAAGTCCCACTAATAAAGTTATTATCTTGGCTCAGCTGGATTAGAAACCATCCTGAAAAGTTACTTAGGTCAACTATTAAATCCACCTTCCTCTCCCATTTTACCTTTCACAAATTCTTCCCCTCTGACTTTCAACTAACCAGAAAGAATGACATTTCCTGATTATCTAAAATTGCATTTAAACCTGGTGGAACTAAAAGCACTTTTCAGGAACCTAAAAGGGAATTTTACAGAGATGTTTATTGACCTTTCAGATAATGGGGCTACAGAGGTGGGTAGAAGAATACAAACTGTCCTCAGGTTAAATAAAAAGAAATCCTTCTTGCAAGCATGGTCTGTTCAGCCCCATTTCTGACAGAAAAGAAGTTATATCCCTGGCAGAGACACACTTAGTGAAAGATCTCACTGTATAATGGTTTGTCTGATTTTTAAAGACTGCTTTTTCTTTTTCTAAAAGATTTTATTTATTTATTTATTCATTCATTCATTCATTTGACAGAGAAAGACACAGCAAGAGAGGGAACACAAGCAGGAGGAGTGGGAGAGGGAGAAGGAGGCCTCCTGCCTACCAGGGATCCCATTGTAGGACTAGATCCCAGGACCTGGGATCATGACCTGAGCCGAAGGCAGATGCTCAACAACTGAGCCACCCAGGAGGCCCAAAAGACTGCTTTTTCTATACGTTATAGTAATCATAAAATCTATGACTATGATCTCCAATTCAGTATGGTATGATAAACTAAAAAAATTATCATCAAACTCATTCCTTGCAAAATTCTGATCCCTAATCAGTGCTCCAAGAAAAAGGATGATAATATATCTAATGGGAAAATAAAGACATTGAAAAATATCTTGTTTAAGTGAACTGTGTATGCATAGCTTACCTCAGAGTCAAATTCTATTCCAATACCTTGGAAATACACGCACGAATGCTCCTCTTTCATTGTGTAGCTATGTCTTCTATACTATTTTAATGTTCTACTCTAGTATTAAATCTAGCATAATTGATAAAATGAGGTAAATTTGATGCCATCAAAATAAAAACTGTTTAAGGTTGAAATCCTTTAAAAAGTTGTCAGTTTGGTTGTTTATACTTGTTTGTTTGTGGTAGGTCATAGAGTCTCACGCATCTAAAATTTAAACTTTTCGAGTAGCGAAACCTTGGAGTCTTTTCTTGGCATTTTCCAGAAAAGTAATATTATGTCATATCATGAACAATAAAGTTATCCCCTACATGTAATGCTAAGGCAAAGCAAAGTCTCCAAATTTCTAAATAACTCTATTACTGCCACAGCATATGTATTTTTCCTGGGTAGTACTCTGATATCTGGTGGAGTGCTAACCCAGAATGGTTACAAGTTTCACTCACCTACACTAATAAAAAGGAAGGTTTATTTCTTCTTGTTTTATTTCTTTCTTGTTTATTTCTTTCTTGTTTTACTAAAAACCCTGCCTTCACTAGATATACAGCTTGTGGGGTACTGGCATGAAAGGGTCCATTCAATATCTAAATTTGCAAAAACTATAAGAGGATATGCAAACCTGAAGAGAAAGTTCATATAGTAGGAAAGATAAAATAGAAAATTCTAGGATTTAAAGGATTTCTTTATTTTTCCCCCTACAATTCAGAAAACCAGATTAATGGTATTTGTTATGAAAGACAGCTTATTAGTGAAATTAAACCTTCCTTCATCTGGAAAGACAGTCATACATGGGAACTCTGACACAATCAGATGCTGTCTGCATTCAGTATTTCAATAATCATGATGGTATGGCGGTGGAGGCACAAGCTATTCTTTCTCACTAATTGGTTACTGCTATTTTTTTTAAAGGAAGATCAAATAAAGATATTCATTCTATTATATGGGAGTCAAAATAAACTTTAATGAACTTGATTTTAGCAAATGTTTGCTATTGTTCTTAATGTTTATGCAAGAAATTGGTTACCCAAAAGTTCAGATCGACTGTTAATAAGTGTATTTGATTCTTCTGTGAGGAAATAATAAACCATTTGAGATGAACTAACTCTTTTCAGGTCCCAGAATAGCATTCAGAAATTATGTCTTATAAGGTCAATCCATGTGACTTTACTCTGACAAGGGTCTATGAAAATCTATGTAAAGATACGCTCAGCATGCATATTCCTTATATGTTTCAACCAAGGCCAGCTACTAGATTTACTTTCCTGAGAGGCTTAAAATTTGAAGTGAATATAGAAAGTGGCAGACAATCTGTTCAGGTTCTGGTGTTCTGACCTCAGTGTTCAGAAGGCTTTCCAGGTTAAGGAAGAGAGTGTTGTTAATTATGTGAGAATTTTGCCCTCTCATAAGTAAAGGGCAACATTGTCTCAAACGGCTCATCCGAAGAGACAAAGCAGTACAGTAGTATATTGCAAATTAGATGTGCCGTTTTCAGAAGTTTAGTACTTGATGGAAAATCCCCAAAGTATCATTCTTTCACTCTTGACTGAGAATACATTGTTTTCTCACAACAAATTCCTAGTACCCCAGAGATCCTGCAGAAGTCAAGAATCTACCTCCTGGAAAGAGAGAACTCTGCTCATGAAATGCCTGTGCAACACCAAGAGGCCTATGGGAAAATGGCATTGATGTGCCCAAGGAGTGCCAGTATTGCCATATGTGCTATCAGGAAACAGTAGCCTGTAGAACCTGGAGTTAGTTCTCTGACTCACACATCCTGTCTAATATCAGCTGGCAATGTAGTGTCCCAAAATAGGGACAGTTAATTCACTGCATAAGGGATAGATCCAGATTTTGTAGATATAGGAAATTGTATACACTGTAAAAACTAGGCATGCTATGTGAGTGGAAGTTTGGATACAAATCAAAGGGTCCAGCATTAGGAAGTCTGTATTGTACTCCATGTTATAGTAACATGATAAAATATCATTGCACCACTCAAGTGTATATGTGGAAGATTTAGAAGTGTGTTTATAGTATGATGTTATCAGAGCATAATGAAATATAATACAGTATGTACCTATGATTGTATCTATGAAAACTTAAGTGTCCATGTAGGAAGTAATAGGTAAAACCATGATATACACTGGGCTGGGATGGTGAGAGTATGAATAATTCTAGTATTTTATTATTTTTCAATACTGTGTTGTATTTTATATGAGGAAACAATGAGAAATGTTAAAATGTTGCTTATAGAAGGGAGAGATGAATGAAGGTCAGTCAAAAAATACAACTGAAGTTTCACAGAGATGATGATTAGAGAAGAATCTGCCTTGAAGATCAATAAACATCAAATACATAATCTAATCAGCAGAGTCAGAAAGAAAAGGAAAATTATTTTACAAAGGGAAATAACCTTAGTCCGGTGTCCTCTCTATGGGGTCACCAGGTTGAAGCAGAGGACTATTTCCAGTTTCCTGTAGGAAATTACATCAGAATTCAGTGAAGCTGTAAGGGGGTGTGAGTTATCCTCCAAGTGCGCAGTGGAATTGATAATCATCCCATTCTGCTTTACTTGGTTTGTGTCATGATTTTGAAATGGATGACAAACACCAATGGAATCATAAGTAGGATTTTCAAAGTACAAACACTTTGGTTCCTAGGTAAGCCTGCATGAGGCTAGCATAATAATAAGGAAATTATACAATATTCTTCTGATGCTAAAAATAAAGAAATTTTAGACTCAATATCTTAAAAGATTTTTTTTTATAACTTAAGTCTAGTTTGAGTCAGGAAAGACTATCTCACACTGAGATAATGAATAAAGCAACAAATACAGAGAAAGAGATCAATAATTCCAATCCTATTGTGCAGGATACTCTCAGGCGTGATATATTTCTAATATTATTGAATATTTTATATCAAGAACAATTCAATAAATGATTTTTTCTGAATACTTGTGCTCATCAATATTTAAATATTTACACAAAAATATTAAAGCTAATATACATATGACAGTTTTATATAGTTTTCAAATACAATTATAAATTGTCAATATGTTTCTCTTTTTTAATATTTTTTTAAAGATTTATTTATTTATTTGACAGATAGAAATCACAAGTAGGCAGAGAGGCAGGCAGAGAGAGAGGGGGAAGCAGGCTCCCTGCTGAGCAGAGAGCCCGATGAGGGGCTCGATCCCAGGACCCTGGGATCATGACCTGAGCCGAAGGCAGTGGCTTAACCCACTGAGCCACCCAGGTGCCCCTGTTTCTCTTTTTTTAAACTGTTACATCAGGTTCAAATCCTCTGGAGCTGTTGGGTCTGTGCTTCTGATTGATTAGCTAGTCTTCCTTTCTCAATCTCTGGTTCTCACTTACATATTTAGTTGGTTTCCATTCCTGAAGAATATTTCTTTGGGCTCTACAGTTCCATGCTTTTGATAGAGTGGGAGTAGAGAGAAAAGAATGTTGATAATCTTTGCTTCTATGTCAAGGAATGTCAAAACAAATTTTTAACAATCTCTTTTGCATCTGGTAAGGAGATCTTGTAAAACCACCACTTGACAAAACCTAATTTGCGGCAAAGACTGATTCTAGAAGTAATCTCATTCCCAGTGAAGAAACTGGATATTTGAACCATCACCTGAAAGGGTATGTTGTTAAGAGACCAAGTTCTACACTGGAAATTAGAGAATCTGGTTTTGCTCTCAGCTAAACATAACGGTCCAAGTGCAAGCCATTTGCATGTTCTGTACCTCCATTCATTAGTAATGAAGGTCTTATCAGCCTCACGATTAAAGGACCAATTTCTCAATTGGGGAAAAAAGAATGAGACAAAGTGATTAGCTAAAGTGACTAGTGAAAAACGTGTTTGGTAAACAATTGTAAAAATCCCAAGCTCTTTATGACTTAGCAATGCAATCAAAATATACAGATATTCTTTTGTGTTTAGATCAGGTTTCTGTGTTAGTACTTGAAGTCACTACATTGGCTTTTATTTACTTGCTTTACACTTTCTATATCCCATGGTCACAGGCTATGCATACATAGTTGTGTTCTTCCATTGTAAACAGGGGATTAAATTCCTGCTTGAGATTCACACTAAAAAAAAACTCCATCTTTACAGGTGACTGTGTCTTCTATTTTTGAATAAAAATAAAAGTGGTACAGTTCATTATGTTTCTCTCATTTGTAGTAACTACCAGAAATCTACATGTCAAATTCCATGCCAAATACTTTAAATACTCTCCTTCCACATGCGTTTTGATTTTGTTTGTGCTTTTTGGCTTTAGTCTTAAATATTTTTTTCACACTATATTTTATTTTCTAAGCCATCTCTAGCCTTTTCAGAATGAGACATGACGTAAATCCCTGGGAAAAAAATTCTGGGTAGAGCTGGAAAGACTTCTTACAGGAGAATCACTCTTTGTTCCTCCTATTCCACAAAAAGTGCATCTCCCTGAGGGGAAAATTAAAGGATACCTTCAATGCAGCATTGATACAACTCTAATATGTCCTGCTTCCTTTTCTCCTTCTGCAAAATAGCTGGCAGCTGGGTTAATCCAAGGATGACATTCAGCGGTAGAAACCAAAAGCAAAAAAGATTTTAAAAAACTGAAGAATTCAGAAGTTCTTCGAATACTCTGATTTTGTTATGCTTTCTATTTCTTCATATGCCTATATTTTCTCTTAAACTCAAATTGATAAATTGTGTGTTATACAAAATGAAGTTGCTTTAAATTCTTAGTTCTTCCTGATGAGATTTTTACCAATGCGATAGATAATGGGAAGGGGTGTAGAATGAGAAAAATAAGAAAGCATTTAGTAATTTCCCAAGATATAAGAATCGGCACTCTTATTACTGCAATTTAACCAAATTTTAATCCAATGAATTCTCTAATTTGCGATCCTTTTGAGAATTTAAATAATGAAATTATTCCAGAAAATATCTGTGTGTAATTATTTAGGTTTAGGCTGAAATAATTATGTATTATGTTCATCTTATTTAGTTTTATAGTCATGGCTTGTGCTCAGTGTGTACTTAAAAAGAGGTTTTTCTAAATCTACTTCTAAAACCCCCAACATTAGTTAATGCATTAGATTAAGGAAAGAAACCCTGGGGCTCCTCCAAAGTGCCTCCATGTCATTTCAGAAAAGCAAGGGTCAGAGAGAGGAGCTGTGCCACTCTGTACAATAACTTTCATCTGTCTTGTATAATAAGGAAAACATGATTTTCTTTGAAAGTGGCTAACAATAATATTTTGTTAAAAGAAATATTTGGAAACCAGTAGGTTAATGTATTGTGCAGACACTACTTTTTAAATGTAAATGTATTATCAACAAACCACAATATAGAGAGAAATGATCATTTATAAAGTATATCAGTAAAAACACGTTTACATAGTTGGCATGCCATTTCCAAACGGGAAGACTGTTATATAGAAAATTAAACATAGAAAAAAAAAAGAAAATTAAACATACAGATGAGGGCTTCTGGAGCACAGAAACTGGAAAATGTCTGGTTCATGGCACAATTTATTTTAAGAAGGAAGAATAATCGGGTTTCCCTATTGAAGAGCTCGGCAGCCAGATCTCAGCTAGGCTGCAGAGCACCACGGTCAGGGATTCTCTTGTGGCTGGGAGGACAATATGCTCCAAATGGATTTACAGATGCCCGGAAGGATATAGAGAATGACCTCAGTTTGGGCTCTCTTTTCAGTGTTTTTAAAAGACTCTTTTAGTGGTATCAGAAGAAGTGCTTAGAACTTTTTTTGTCACCCAAAATTATTTTAGTCTTCAGAGATACTTTCCACTTCTGAACATAATATTAAGTTTACAATATGCCAAGCCTTTTGCTTAATAGACCCTTTCCTAAGTATAGGTTTGTGTGGGATTCAAAACAAACTATCAATTTTTTCATGAAGTAGGAAAATCTTGATGAAATCCTTTTCCTTTTCAAGATTATTTATTTGTTTTAGAGAGAGAGCGCATGAGAGAGAGCTAGAGTGAGAACAGGCAGAGGAGTGGAAGGAGATGGAGAGAGAGAAAATCTCAAGCAGACTCCCACTGAGAGTGGGATGCACGGCTGAGCAGAAATCAAGAGTTGGACACTCAACTGATTGAGCCACTCAGGTTCCCCTGGGGTATAAAGACATCATAAGACTTATTGTACTCAGGGGTGCCTGGGTGGCTCAGTGGGTCAAAGCCTTTGCCTTCAGCTCATGTCCCAGGGTCCTGGGATTGAGCCCCACATCAGGCTCTCTGCTCAGCAGGGCTCTCTGCTCTCTGCCTGCCTCTCTGCCTACTTGTCATCTCTGTCTGTCAAATAAGTAAAATCTTAAAATAAATAAGTAAAAATGTTAATCTGCAATATTTTTTAAAAAAGACTTATTGCATTCAGAGGTTAGCAGGTATAAAATCTACTTTTGCCCCCTTCCCAAAGCCCACTTTGGTAATGAAGTGTGTGATAGTATGGGGACTATTTTAAGAAGAAATGATACAAAATCATGTACACAGAGACCCGCAAAAAGTTAAAAACTGTCCTGAGCAACTTGGGAGAGGAAAATGAACAACTGTGCCCCCAAACTATTTTCAGCTAAAGCTTTTTAGCATGTTTCTCAAAGAATGTGGCAAACTTCACTCTCAGGAATAAGCAGCAGGTACTGTTTTATTATTTAAATGTATATGATTAACACTGAAGCTATTTACACCCAAGAATCTTCTACTAGCTGTATCCCTTATGGAAGGGTTCTTAAAGCACTCTGAGGACCAAATATATGATGTCCTACACAAGATCATATATAATTCTGTAACTGAGGTGCTCTATGATAGAGGCAGCTGTAGCTCCCCGAGGCCAATCACAGGAAAGCAGCGAAGTTCCGAGTCAATGCAGTGTTATTATCAGCATGTTATAAGCTGCAACAGAAAGAATGCCTTTTATTATCCACACAGAAGCCTCTCCCGTAGAGGCCATAGAAACCATTTGCAAATATAAATATGAATAGAACTGCACTTATTTTTGGAGTTTGTAGCACCCATATTAATAGCCGTAAGTCACATAAAGGCAGTTCACTTTCCAATCCCATTTGCAAAAAAATGTGCAATGCATACTGTACAGTAAGTGATAGGCACATAAAATGCCATTTGTGTCGGCATGCTGAAAAAGATAACACCTATGTAATTCAGTTGTAAAGCACTACAAAAGAGATGTCAAATGGAAACATTGCATCACAGAGATCTCATTTTTCGAAGCATGGGGGACATCTGTAATGAAAGTATAATGCAGAGGATTTCTGATAGGAAAGGGGTGGGGATCAGATAACTCAAAATTCAATTAGCATAAGGTTATTAGTTCTAATTTACAGCTGCTAAATTATTTTGAAAAATATGAAACTGTACTAAATCTAAATGATTACATTTCGTGTAATTCCAAAGAAAAAGGTGAAAACACAAATAAAACCCAGGGAGAAAAATTGGCAATTGTAGGTTATTAAGTTTTCTAACCAATAACAAGTGCCATTAAATCAGTACTAGTTCAAAGAAGGAATAAAAATAAAGCCAGGCAGAAAATGCTTGTATCTAGCAGAAGTTATCCAAGACCTATGAGATATTAAAATCTAAGCAAACTAAAAATGTTGAGGGAGTTTATTTATATTCCTACTTTTCTTCTTTGTGCTACTAATGCTGGCTGGTATCCTTTGGATTAGGATCCTTATGTCAAAGAAATGGGTAAGGAATTTTAAACATCCTGTGAAATGGACAAAAATATATATTGTGTGAATAGTGCTTTTCTGTATTTTAATACCAGACGGGCACATACAAAGCAATCCTCTCCAAATATTTTATCTGTTTTCAGAAAAAGAAATAGAAATGCTACAGACTACAGGATAAAGTTTATTTCTTGAAAATAATAAGCAGGCCAATTTAAAAAAGCAAGAGATTTGTCATCAAGATAGGTGGGAAAAAATAAACACTTATTGTAACTATTCCAAGTACACTGCAACAGAGAACATTTTATAACAGAATTTGACACGTGTGAGTTGAGAGTTCTGTCAGTAATTAGCAGTGTGTTCTTAGGTGACTCAAACTTTCTAGTTTCTTTTCAATAAAGTGAGGGAGTGAAATCAAATGTTTTCAAATAATTTTCAAATCTTAACACTCTACTACTTTGCTTTACCACAAGGTAAAGGAAAATTCAAAAATGAACTTTCCAAATGACTTTATGAGCCCCCCCTCCCTTTTTGTAGAAAATACAGTTTTAAAAATCAACTTCATTAGACTGTATTTTTTTTACACTTAACAGATTTTTTTTTAAATTTTAACAGATAAAAATTTACTGGTCACTCTAAAATAGATCATGTAACAAAGTACTATTATTCTTTTGGGAAAACTATTTCAAAAGACTGTTAGCATCTTAGTGTCACGACAATTATGTACTCTTTTTTTTTTTAAGATTTTTTATTTATTTATTTGACGGACAGAGATCACAAGTAGGCAGAGGGGCAGGCAGAGAGAGAGGAAGGGAAGCAGGTTCCCTGCCGAGCAGAGAGCCCGATGCGGGGTTTGATCCCAGGATCCCGGGATCATGGCCTGAGCTGAAGGCAGAGGCTTTAACCCACTGAGCCACCCAGGCACCCCAAACAATTATGTACTCTTAAGATCACTAATATTAACCAGCAGTAATGATCAAAATTTTAAATGTAGAAAATATTTCCCTTCCAGGTTACAGCATAGTAAATATTTAATTTCTAAAATGGTTTGCAAGTAGCATCTTGTTTTTATTTTAACTTTTTTTCTCTAGCAGGAAAGGATATACCTCATCTATCCGGCCTGGTGTTAAATACTCATTGTTAATAAGTCTTAATGTGATACGAAATAAAAGTCCTAGAAAAGAAGTGAAAATGTTAAATTTTATTCCTTTGAGAGAGAGAGAAAGCACAAGCAGGGAGAGAGGCAGAGGGAGAGAGAGAAGCAGGCCCCGCATTGAGCTGGGAGCTGGACATGGTTCTGGATCCCGATAACGGGGCTCGATCCTGAGACCTGGAAATCATGACCTGAGCCAAAGGCAGAAGCTCAACCAACTGAGCCACCCAGATGACCCCTTTAAATTTTGTAATATTAAGATTCATATAGAAAGTGACTTTGCTGTAAGGAATATGAAGAATATGGTAATGGAAAATATTCTAAGATGTTTTTTCAATAAATAGCATGTGAGCCCCTAGTCAATACGGTCTGCTCAGCCCCAGAGGCTGCCCTTAGCTATTTCCTGTCAGACTTGAACAAGGGAGTACCAAGAGGTGACCAAGAGGATCACCTGGATGCCAGACATATTCCTTGGGTCTGCATGATGCAACAGCATCCCTCCTCTCTCCTGAGAAGACCAAGACGATGCTTCCTGCCTGCTGGTCCATGGCCGCATGGACTCCAGCAGCAACCTTAGCTGACAGTTCAGCAAAACACTGTAGCAAACCCTCGTATAAGTGTTCATCTTTTGGAAACCAGGACATCTAACCCTGGAGTCCGGCACTGTGGGGACAGTAACCACAAATAGGTCTTTGCAAAAGATGGTAAGTGGAGTCATTTCTACTTCCATCCCTGAGGACCCAGACACCATGAGGCACAGATAAACCATCCATACTGTGTGCTACCCAAGTTCCTGACCCACAGAATCTTTGTGCATCATGATGGCTGCTTTACGTGACTAAGTGTTTGGGGTGATTTATTATGATAGCAGTAGTAGTACTGGTTCTAGTACTAAGAGTAGGGTGCTAAGATAATGAAAACCTAAAATACGTAGCACTGGTTTTGGGGCTGGGAAGAAGTTGGAAAAGCCTTAAGGAGATTTTTGGTCAAAGTTGGACAAAAAAAGACACTTGTTATGTAGAGGCAAAAGTTTAGCAAAACTATTTTCCTCAAAACATAGTAAATAGAAAATCTACCTGGTGAATAGGGTGACGTAAGATTACCAAGTGGTGTTGAAAATACATTTGGCTATCAGGTGCTAAGTAGAAAATGAGAGGAGAGACATGAGCTAAAGAAGTATCTTAAAGGAGCCAGCACTTATTTTGTATGAAAATAAAGCTGCTTCTCCTTCTCACAATTGGATGAGTCTTGGGCACATTGTGAGAAAATATATATATATTTTCCTGTAGGGGACAGGTGAATTGTGTGCCCATAGGAAAGTCTACTGTAGATATTTCCAAAATATGGCCATGCCAATCTATATCCCACCCAAGTTCTGTGGGATGGGACACTCCTCCTATGAAGACTGAGGACCCAAGACCCTGGGTCTATGGGCCAGCACCTGAATCTACTGGACTTTTGTGACTTCCTTGGCCAATAGCAGAGGGAAAGGTAACACTGTGATCTTTGGGGTCCATCATACAATGTCATGCTTCCAGGTTTTGCTTCTCCAGGAGAAGGATTGCTCCTCGTAACCACTTGCATACTGTGATGAAGTCCAAACTAGCCTTCCACAGAGACCACAGAGGAAGGTCACAGATAGATGCTCTGTTTGAAAGCCCACCTGAGATCCAAGATTCAGTCAACATTAACACTTTCACATGTGAGTGCAAACACCAACATATTCTTCCCCTCACTATCTGTCAAGTTGAGTCTTTGACAGCTTTTGGGTCTCCCCAGCTAAGGCTCCAGAGAAGTGTTCTTGTTGTGTGCTATTCTTATCCCTAACCCACAGAATCCGTGAGTATAGTGAAAGTATTGTTTTATGCCACTAAACCTGGAGTGGTTTGTTTGCAACAGATAATTGATAAGCAGAAATATTTTAAAAAATAAACACTTTAATTTTCAAGTTTTTTCACTGTATGTTTAATTTTAAAAGATTTCATTTCTGGACTCTTACAAATATAGAGGCTTTCTTAAAAATCTGAAATATGACCAATACTTTGGTCACATATTTTAAAATACATAGCATATTTTTCTTTAGCAAAATGGGAAAGTTTTCATTTTTCTTCATGAACTCAGCTTTCTCTTTTATTTCCCTTATACATATTATACTAATGTAATGGAAGTATTTTCAACAATTTATTTTTGATGGCATTTTGGAGCATTTAAAATTGGGAGGTAGGTATTTTGTTAAGTAGGATTAAGTTGTACCTACTCCACTTAGTCAAATTGCTCTAAGTTTTTGATTACTTGATTATCTGTGAAGCTCAGTGCAGCTGTAATTAGGTACAAGAGCAGTGTTTCACCATGTGAATCATAGATCCAATTCAAGCAGTGCTATAAATCTTAGGTAAACACCATGTACAGTTTATATAAGTAATTTACCAATTCATTTTTTACAATGCTGCAATTTTTCAGAGCAAAAGAATGGGGTAAAAAGAAATTTCCCATCATCCAATTCTAGTTCATTACAGTGTAGGTCAAGGCCAGCTGACATCACAAATGGGATTATTTTATCCCTCAAATTCAGTAATAAATTTGCAAAGAATTTTGCAGACCTTGTTGCTTTATCAACAATTCAACTATACACTATAGGCAAAATAATGTATAAATCCAAAAAACCAAATTGTTATGGTCAAACATAGGTAAATTGTAGATATATTGTTATTTTCAGAACACATTGTTTTGCATGATACTCTCTGGGAAGTAGTATGCTTGGTGAAAAGGACAGGAGTTTTGTAATTAGGAAATTTGGGAATAAAATCCTTTGAGGGAAGCAGCTATATCAATAAGAACTCCTTTGGTTGGAGAATATATACATATATTCGGAGAACATATATTTGGAGAAACACATCTTTTAGATAATAATAAAAAATCCAAACCAAACAATTGCTCCAAACAGAACATCATTATTTGTTTTGTTTTGTTTTGTTTTTGTCTTTTAAAGACTTTATTTATTTATCTGAAAGAGAGATAGAGAACACACAAGTGGGGTGGGAGGAGCAGAGGGGGAAGGGGAGGGAGAATCTGGGCTGAATCCCAGGACCCTGAGACCATGACATGATGAAAGCAGATGGTTAACTGACTGAGCCACCCAGGCACCCCCAGAACTTTGTTATTTGTCATACAGTGTGAGTCTGAGTCTGGGGCTTTAGTGGCATTGAGCTAACATGCTTCATTTCATCAAGAGGAAGATGTCCCCTTCCTCCATTGTTGGTTTTTGATCCAGATAGATAGAAGGGTGTGGGATTATTTGGGGCTATCGTAGGACAGGGACACGCAATAGGCAGAAAACAGGTAATCTTAAAATCTCACAATGTTGAGGACAGAAACTCATAATGAAAAATTGTGATATATAAATATAATCCAAGTAAGACACTGATACGAATGCCTGCCATATAGAAAATAATCAGGGACAATTGATATTTCTATGATTGCTATTTGTATGATCATCATTTTCATCATCATCATCATCCCCATTTCACAAATATGGGAATCATGACATAATGAAGTGTTCATGTGTCACAGGTATGCATCTCTTTCCCATTCCATTGTCAGACTTTCTGAGATGCAAGTTCTTTTTTCGTTGTTTTTACATCAATCTCTATGGTGCCTAGTGTAGTTCCCTGAGCTATATGGTGGTTTAAGTCAGTATAACCGTCACCTGATCTAATTTCCTATCAAGTCCCTTTTAATGTAGGTGCTCTCTAAATTTCTCACACTGATGCTGCTGTTACCCATTTTATGTATGCTCTAAATGCTGGATAGAGTAGTCTTTGTAAGACCCTAGATGAGGTCCAAAGGACACTCTGCTATAACAATCTGGCTTACTTAGTCTCCAATCTGTACTTGTTTGAGATTTGGAAATTGCGGAGAACCTGGAATGCAGAAAAGATGGCAGAATCTGATTCCTGCTTCCAGAAAAGTCAAGAGCAGTGAATTGATGAACTGCCTGCTTATAAGATCCATGTCCATCACCCGTTGTATTTTCAAGAACCTGCATGGATTTGGAAGGGAACTACCTTATATAACAATGGAGTTTAATTTCATTCTTGTTGAACCAGAGACAAAGTCATCAAGTGTATAAAAAAAAATCTAAAGTAAATTAAAAAGTAAATTGATATTTTTAATAGAAAAGATTCACCTGTCAGAAACTTGATTTCTTTTTCTCAGATATAATGAACTCCCTGTATTATCACTTAACTTCGACTGTCTATTTGGGTTTGCAACCAATTTCAATCCTGCCTGGTCTTTTTAAACTCTAGTGTATATTTGAAATTAATGTTACATATCCTTCCTAATATCCATTGATCCCTTGCTCCAAATCATATTGTATCCCTCCAGACAGTATCTTTTGTTTCCTTTACAAATGTCATGCATAGTTCAATCACCGAGCCCTCAAATTATTTGACTTTAGAAAATGCACTGCTGTTTCTAACATCATAATATGTATGTATGCACACATGGATGTATGCCTCACTCTTGGGGTCTATGTCCTGGAACCCTGTGATAAGATCTCACAGCAGGAGGCAAACAATGATCTTAAGAAATGGGCTTGTGGCTACTGAAAGGTTTTTTTTTTTTTTTTTTTTAATTTGCTGACATAATCCCAGAGGTTGGTGGTCCCAGGCAGAATGACACCAAGGTTCCAATTTTCCAGGACGGTGTTTCTGACTTGATTCACTTTACTCTCTCCCTTCCCCCAAATACACACCTCCATACTCCTGCCCTCTTTCCAGCACACTCTTGAAGTTTCTATCTCCAAATAGAAGCCAAGGAGAAAAAAGACAGCCAGCAAAGCAGCGCTGAAACAACCTTTAAAAAGAAGAAAGAAAAATGGATTAGATAAATTCTTGATGTTCGTTTTGGTCTTTCAGAAAAAGGAGGAGAAATAAAGGAGTGAAGACTAACTCAGAAAAGGGCAAAACTCTTCCGTTTTCATTTCCTCCTGCCCCACCTTCCATCAACCTTGACTCTTCTTGTTATTTCAAAAATCCGAATATTTGTCTTATCTTTCAAATTGTTTCTGGAGCACTTACAGGGAAAAGTATTTGAAAGTGACCACGAGTCCCCCCCCCCCAGCCCACCCCCCGCCTCCCGCCCCCCTGCCCCCCTGCCCCCCTGCCCCCCGCCCCCCTGCCCCCCGCACGTAGTTCACTGCCGCGGTTTGCTCCACCTGCATATCCCACTCCCATTACCGTGGCGGAGTGGCACATTCTAACCTCAGGCAGCATTAACCCTGGTCCGTCGAGGTGATCAGCCAAATTGCACCCTCTCGTCCCGGGAGCCCAGCACCAGCTCCGGGCTCCGTAAGGACACGCGGAGAGGCCGGCCTGACGCTTCCGGGCAGCTCACTCCGCCCGGGCGAGCAGCCTCGGCTCAGAGTCCCTGCGGCCTCCCGCGGCCCGCGGAGGCTCCGTCTGCCCGTGAGACCCGGCGAGGGCGACTGCAGCGCGCGCTCCACCGCGCCGGAGGGGTGACGGAGCTCTCACCTGGACGCAAATCGGGAGGTTTCCGTGGTGCTCGCGAAGACTTCCGTTGGACCTGGAGAACCGAGGCTCTAAGGGAAAGGGGGGAAAAAGTGAGACCGGGGAGGAAGGGAGAGAAGGAGAAGAGAAAGAAGCGGAAAGGAAGAAAAGGGAGCAAGGAGGGGGAGGATGCTGCTGCTGTTGCCGCCGCGCAGGAGGCGAACCGGAGCAGCCAGGGCGCCCGGCCCGCAGCCCCGGCCCCACCTCCCCGCGTTCCCAGGCCGGCTGCCCGGGCCCGGCGACCCGGCGTCCCGCGGCCGCCCCGGCCCCGGCTCCGGCCCAGCCTTCCCACGCGGCCGCCCCGCCCTGGCCACCGCCCCACTGACCTCTGGGCTGTGCCCCAGCTGCAGGGTCCGGGGTCAGGGATCGTGGCCCTCAACACCTGCCACAGCCAGCCCGATGCCCAGAGGGGGCCGTGGCAGTGGCAGCCCCCCAGAGTCTGCCAAGCCTCGGCCTCACGGGGCTCCAGAACTCCGTCGCCACCGCCGCCGCCGCCAAAGTGAGACTAGCGCCTTGGGGACAGGCACCCAGAGGACCTTCTGGGGTCCCCGTTACCCCTCCTTGGAGAAGGCTCCTGGCCGCGCCTTCACAAACCTGACAACAGTCGCATCCAGAAAACTCTTGCCAATATAAAAAGTGCGACAGACAAGTTTGTAGAACTGAAGAAATCTATTCCCAGTTCCAATCAGATTCATTGATTATTCCCACAAAAAGTTATTGACACCTACCATGTGCCAGGTATTGTCCCAGACACGGGATACACGAGTAAACAAAAAGACAAAATTACCTGCCCTTTGGGAGCTTCCGTTCTTGTGAGCTAGGCTGTGAATCACGGACAAGTCACTCATTTCCCCTCTCTCCGCCTCCTCCAGTTGGAAAATAATGCCTGTGCCCCATACCTCAGGTATTAAATGTAAGAAGATAATGGCATAATGAATAAGAACTCAAAAGTCTATAAACACTGTGAAGAGCTCTACAAGCCGACCACATCAGAAGGCGCTGAGTGCAATCTTAACCATTTTTAGAGTTCAAAGTCCAACTGGAAAAATGAAAAATTAAGCAGTGACAGCATCTGGCACTTTGTCTCTGATCAATAAGAAAACCCAAGCAGCAAAAAGTTTAATTCTTAAGAGTTTATTTTAAATTTCAGATTATTAGATTTCTCCCCAGTCCGCACACAGAGGGCAATTGCAAAACCCCTTGCAATTAATTGTGTGGCTTTAGCTCTCTTGAATTGAGGTAGCATACTCTCCCTGTTTATGAAAAATGACTCAAACAGACAAGTGGATGGTGAAAGTTTTCCGTAAGTCCTATCACAAATTCACGGAGGGTCTCCGAAGCTGGACAACTTCAAACATTCCGGGGGGAAAATTCAATTTTAGAATTTGGCTATATTAAACATAAGCCCAGTCATCTACACTATTTCATAGAGGATGGTGTTTTTGAAATTTCGTGAAGCAGTTAAGACTGCAAAAATCCCCCTCAAACTAATTCATGATCAACTTTCCAAGTGACTGTTATAGCTGTCTTGGGATTATGGCCCATTAAGTCCCTGTGTAACAGAGGTTAAGACTACAGTGACCATTGGAACAACAGCCTCTGGAGGGCATTTTTGGCCACACGTTGCATTCCGGGTTGTAGGAGTCAGATAATATTTAAGGTCAAATGTGACTCAGAGACTGAGGCATCTACCGAAGTTTAATCAGCTTCAGAATTACAATAAGTTTCTGTGCTACTTTCTACTTACTCTATTTCTCTCCCAAATGTATACTTTTATCCCCATAAAAAACAAAGAATTGGGGAAGTAGGGAATTCAGGTGAGTCGCCCCCCAAGACTCCTGCAAAATCTACTGCAATAATTCCATAATAATGACAAACTATCCTGTATTGTTTATACACCTATTCATTTAACACATACAATAACTTCATAAGGGAGATGTATGATAAGGAAAGTGGGTTTTGGCCCAGACTAAATTCAGAGAATATGCTCATATCACTGGACCACATGGCCTCCCAGCAAAAACGAACTCAGTGATAAACCTGTGACATTCATTTTGTGTCAACTTGACTGGGCCATGGTTTATCCAGATATTTAGTTAAACATTATTCTGGGTGTGTCTATGAGGATGCTTCTGAATGAGATTAACTTTTGAGTTGGTAGACTGGAAACTGCCCTCCCCAACGTGGGTGGGCTTCATCCTATACTTTGAAGGTCTGAATAGAACAAAAGGCTGAGCGAGGGAGAATTTGCTTTCTCCACCTCTTCAAGCTGGGACATTGGTTTTCTGCCACCTTCAGACCGAAACTTGGACAGGAATGCTCTCGGCTCTCCTGGCTCTCCAGCTTGTGGACTGCAGATCTGGAAATTCTCAGCCTCCGTACCCGTGTGCATCAATTCCTTATTATAAATCTCTCTCTCTGTGTCTCTCTCTTTTTGAGAAACGGAACCAGTGGGAACCATCCCATCAGACGAACCCCGACTAATTCAGAACCATAGGCATACTGTGAGCCCAAAACCTGCCTACCAGCTCTACTGGAGGTGAGGAGTCCCTGAATCTTCTTCTCTGGTCGTGCGTGTGATAAAAAATGATGTCATTTCTGTTTTATTTTTTCCTCTAGATCCAGATGCAGATCAAAGCAGCAGCCAGACAATCCCAAGAGAGGCTTATGCTTCACTGTGTACCAGGTTCAACCTGGATCAAGAATGTTTCTGAATGAAAGTACAGACTTAAAAGGTAAAATACAGATTCTTTTTGACAGACTGGAAGTCTTTTCTCAGTAGAAAGTTGGATATTCCACTTTTTAAAAAAAGATGTTATTTTATTTATTTGACAGAGAGAAAGACAGTGAGAGAAGGAATGCAGCAGGGGGAACAGGAGAGGGAGAAGTAGACTCCCCCACTGAACAGGCAGCCTGATGCAGGGCTCGAGCCCAGGATCCCGGGATCATGACCTGAGCCAAAGGCAGCAGCTTAACAACTGAGCCACCCAAGTGGCCTGGATGTCCCCCCCCCTTTTTTAAAAGATTTATTTATTTATTGACACAGAGAGAGAGAGCGCGCAAGCAGGTGGAGCGGCATGCAGAAGGAGAGATCTAGAAGCAGGCTCCCCACTGAGCAGGGAGCTGGACGCTAAGCTCCATCCCAGGACCCTCAGATCATAACCTGAGCTGAAGGCAGATGCTTACCCAACCGAGCCATTCAGGCGCCCCTCCATTTTGTTTTAATACAATTTCTAGTTCTTTTTCTCAAAGGATTCAGCTGAAATAAACCTCAGTGCTTATTTGTAAAAGCAACACACTATATCAGAGTTATAGCGACCTGTGAAGTGTAAATGATCTACCAACTTATGGATGTTTTATGTGGATTGCATACAGCTGTGAAAATGCTTACATTATGTTTATCGCTGTATGGATGAAATAGGAGAACATGTGTATCCTGTGCTGTGTGTTACCAGTGAAACTGTCTGATTTGCTTCTTTTATTCCCTTATTGTGGGAACTGGTAGGACTTCTGTTAATAATTGCTGGTTTTTAGTGTCTACAGTTAAGAAATGTTAGTGAAATCCACTTATATTTTTTCTAGGAAAGTCAGAGTAGAATAAATTCATTTTAATTTATCAGCATATGAATATTCCACAGCATAGTTATTCAAATGTGCAGAGAACTATCTCAATAAATATAACTAGCTTGTTTAGAGATACAACCTGCAGCTTTTGGGGAGAAACATCATCAAAGCAAATAGGGCTGCTACTTAAAAGTTAACAAATGGTTTAAATATAAACAGTGTTCTATGATTTAGACATTTATTTATTTATTTATTTATTTATTTATTTATTTTTTAAGATTTTATTTATTCACTTGACAGCGAGAGAGAGATCACAAGTAGGCAGAGAGGCAGGCAGAGGGAGAGGGGGAAGCAGGCTCCCTGCTGAGCAGAGAGCCCGATGAAGAGCTGGATCAGGACCCTGAGATCATGACTTGAGCCAAAGGTAGAGGCTTAACCCACTGAGCCACTCAGGCACCCTAGACATTTTTTAATTAATAGCGTGAATAAACCAAGAGACTTGGTGTGTATGTATCTTGCTCATGTACTGTTGCCTAGGATATTCCCACTAGACCATTTTATGTACAAAAATGCCATGGGCTTGATGAATAAATTTCCCTATGTTACAACAAATTGTTTTTATTTTCAGCCCCCCCCCCAATCTGTAGTTTCGATGATAGTAAGTTTAAAATTCTAGAGTCTAAACCTCTGTCATCTGAAAAGTTTACCTGATAGCTGTCTTATCTAGGAAAACATTTTTTTTTAATATTTTATTTATTTATTTGACAGAGATCACAAGTAGGCAGAGAGGCAGGCAGAGAGAGAGTGGGAAGCAGGCTCCCCGCTAAGCAGAGAGTCCGATGCGGGGCTCAATCCTAGGATGCCGGGATCATGACCTGAGCTGAAGGCAGAGGCCTTAACCCACTGAGTCACCCAGGCGCCCCAAGAAATTTTTTTTTTTAAGTGCCTAAGTGATATAGTGATAACTTATCATTAAATGATAGAACTTCACTTTGGGTATATTTAAAAATAAAAATAACTTTTAAAAGTATTGGTAATTCCACCATTCAGAGAGAACAATCTCTCCATGTTTACAAGCTACTTAATACTGGTGTTTGTTAACCTGTTAGATTAATAAATTTATCTTTAACATCTTGTATGATACTTGAAAACCTTTCTCAGATTTTAGAAAAGGTGTTTTATGTTTCCTGTTCCCAGTAAAATTACCCATTTTTAACAGTTTGTTTTGCAGCATATTTTAATTTAAGAGTTAGTATATGTTAGTTTTTTCATACTTTTGATTTTAATATCTAGATTCTTAACTAAACTCATTTATAAATTTTTAAAGATTTTTAAAAAATATTGGAATTTTAAAAGTCATCCTTATTTTTTATCTTAAAGTGAATGGAAATAAAATATCTTTTTATTAGGACTCTTTACATCTGTACTGAAACTTAAGACCAGTTTGAACGCTGGGTATGGTGGGAGCTGGTTCTTGTCAGCTTAAAATAGACTCAACAATCTATAGTACTTATATTTTTTCCTTTCTTTTTTCTAGCTGAGTTGGCTTTGTTCAATTACCTTGTTCTTGAAATGAGTTCTAGGAAGTAATTGTCAGTGTATAGCACTTGAATCTGACAAATAATTTACTTCAAATTTCAAAGGAAGGATTTATTTATTTTATTGTTCTCCTCATACAAACACTTTTTATTCTGATAGTATTATTTTCTTATAATGAATCTTTAATCATTTTATCTTTTTATCATTTGTATTTGCTTTGTAATAACACTATTGTGGATCTTCTAAGCAGATACCTTTTCAGGATGTATTTTAATAACACTGTGGAATCTACATTATTTTGGTGTAAGTTGTCACTTTTTAAGTGTTTTTTCCTGAAAATATACTGCACAGCCCCTTATCTGGTCAGCAATTGTACCTTAGTATTATGGACTAAATATTTGTATTTTTCCCCGTTTTTATATGTGGAAACCCTAACCACCAATGTGATGGTATTTGGAGAGGGAACATTTGAGAGGTAATTAAGGCTAGATTAAGTCATGGAGGTGCAGCCTTGGTGAGAAGGGATTAGTGCCCTCATAAGAAGAGACCCCAGAGGGCTCTCCCTGTCCCCACCTCCACTACACTCATCCCTTATGAGGACACAGTGAGAAGTCAACCATCTACAAACCAAGAAGGGAAACCAACAACACTGGCACCCCAATCTCAGATTTCTAGCCTCCAGAACAGTGAGAAAATAAATTTCTCTTCTTTAAACCACCCACTCTGTATATCATTTTGTTTTAACAGTCCAAGCAGACTAAGATGCCTAGTGAACTTAACATCATCTAACTTGCTACCATAGAGAAATTTCAGCATCAAAGTGACCTCAGTTCTAAATAATAAAGAACAAAAATAACATTAAAAGTAGAATTTGCAGGATGAATTTTAGAACACAGAATCTGAGTCCTTACTCTTGGTTTTGTGATATAATAATTATCTTATAAAAATCTGTTTATTTTTGAACTTACTTCAAATGTGTGCTAATCATAAATCACACTGTGATTTCGTACTTTTAGTATTTTTCAGTGTTTAGTCTCCAAAGTCATCTGACCTTGCTAATATGTCTGGCTGTTCTAGGTAATCTCACTATGCATTTATAAGGACAATAGAGCAAATGGTATTAAGTTGTAGTACAAGAAGAGGCAAAATTAATCTAAATTGACTCATACTAACCTAAGTAAGAAGATTATAGCATTCAGTTAAATTTTTCATGCTTTTCTGTCACCATTTAATTTATTAGCACATGGTATTATCTCTCTTGGTATTACCAATAAATAATAAATTATATTTAATTTATTAGCACATAGTATTATCTTGCTATAACCTCTATGGAACAAACACGTTCAGCCAACAGCCCCCGAGTGTTACCTTGTGAAAAATTTCCTTCTGTGGTTAAGTATTTCAAGGATTATTAGCTTTGTGAGGTGTCATCTGATCAGCTCAACAAATGGAAACTGTCTACGTGTATTTTAACTAGATTGTAAACCTTTTGAGAACATAGAGAACACTGAGAACGTAAACTTTTCTTATACACCTGTGAGAAGTAAAACACTGGATATTCAAAAAATGTCTAGTGATCAAAAGAATTTAAGCGAAGAATTATAAAGGAGGATCCAATAAAATCCCTCTTGTAATGCTTGTGGAAGAAAGAAATCTAACATCTCAATCCAAAATCTTTCTTTTATGATATTGATTTGAAAGCATTAAACAGAGTTGCTGTGGGTGAAGAGGGGTGGATGCACCCAGGCTTTGTCTTCTCGGCACTGTCCCCGCCAAGAGGCTCCATAAACACGATCTGAGAACTGTTGTCTTACAGGGAACAGGAAATGATGGTTGCCAAAGTGCAGGTGGAAGTGATACCTAGGGAGGAAGAAGGAATATGCATTCATCTGAGACAAGAGAAAGAGAAAGAGAAAAAGTGAGAACAGTCCATTCACTGAAGTACTTGAATGCTTTGCTTCTAAGGGGTATTTATATACAGTGGGATTTTAGGCATAACCATAGGTGGGGGAGATATTTAGGACAAGGGACCTATTTTAACGATATTACCTAAGCTAATACTGTGAAAGTGACTGCCTCATTTCCCATGTAAAATTACCTCTAAGCTTCCCATTGGAAATCATTCACATTATATCATGTTTATAAGCATCCATTTAGTGTCCAAAAAATTTGAGTTTGAATTATTTAATATTGTGTAACTGAATAATTTGCTCAAAGTCATCATCAAGTCTATCAAGTCTATATGTATAATAAAGCTTACCTCATGGGGTAAAGTAAAACTTAGTATGATCTCTGAGGAACACTAAGTGTTCAATAAAAGCTGGTATTAGCTACCTGAAAAAGTTACTGCTGTGTCACTAAAGAGATAATTTAGGTCATCCTCAACTAAAGAATTAGAAAGAGTGGGCTCCCTCCAGAAAAATGAGGGTAGGAGAATTAATTGCAGGTAGAGATTAAAAACATGTATGTGTGCCTATATATAATTTGCATGTGTATATATAAATATAATATATACTCAACACATGAATATTACACACAAACACACACACACACATACACACACAGGCACATGCTATATACAGAGAGATTCTGTTATATCTATTAATAATTTAAATTTTGAAGGGGCGCCCGGGTGGCTCAGTGGGTTAAGCCTCTGCCTTCTACTCAGGTCGTGATCTCAGGACCCTGGAATCGAGCCCCGCATCGGGCTCTCTGCTCAGCGGGGAGCCTGCTTCCCCCTCTCTCTCTGCCTGCCTCTCCGCCTACTTGTGATCTCTCTCTGTCAAATAAATAAATTTTAAAAATCTTTAAAAAAATTTAAAAAAATAAAAATTTAAATTTTGTTTATGAAATCATAACAACCATTTTGTTATGGTTTCTTAAACAAAATTTAAGGGAAATAGTCCAAAAAGTAGTCAAGTTTTAAGTACTTTTAGTCTTAAAACTCAAAGTTTTAAGAAACATTTTAGCAGCAGGTAAAAAATACAGCTAGTTCTGACTGTATATTACACATTTCTGAACATGTGTTCAGATAAAAAAAATTCTTAAAAATTCTGATTGTGATTCTTTCATTTTGATGTGGTGAAGAGAAGAGGGAAAGAAGACAGTGGCCTCCCCCCAAAGAATATCAGTATCATTACCTACCCTTGGAAAAAAGGAAGTAAAACCAAAATTGAATATTTCAAGTTTAAATATCAAGTATATTTTATTCAAATATGAATAAAGAGATCTGGCTGGCAAATGCTTTGATCCTTCGCATAAGATAATATAGTTGTGTCAATAATTTTCCACTTACAGGGACTCAGCTGAGCTAATGAGGGACAAGTTTCCACATCTGATATTACCTTGGGGAAATGGGACTATTTGTAAAAAGGCCTGTTTCTGATGGACAAATGTGAATGTGTAGGAGTGGGGTGGGCTTCTGTGAAACAAGGTGTGCCTATGCAGACAATGCTTTGACAACTAATTGGACTTCCTCTGCAATTTCTTTGAGGTATCCACATTATAATGTAAGAATATCATTGATATGCCATCTGTTTCTGGTCATATTTACCTTGAGAGAGGAATATCGGAGCCAGACAAATGTCCTTACCTCCGGGGAAACAGCTAACGCAAAAGATGCTTTCGTTTCTTCCTTGTCTACAGCACCCCTTAGAAACCCATTTCTCAGTTTCAGTTTCGTGTCAAGATGCTCGGGACTACTGAACTAAACTGTGGTAGTAGAGAATTTGACAGAGAAGTCCTGAAGCTCTTATGTATTGTGATTTTTTTCATCAAAGCCAAACTTTCTAAACCAGGAACTTAAGAGTGCCAGAGGCCCAATTCTTGGTGCTAAGTAAATGGATTCTGGCCTTCTGTTAAGAATGCTTTAGTCCACAAAGCGGTGTTGAAATTATTCTTATCCCTGAGCTTCAACACAATACGAACTCAAGAGGATACATTAAATAGGAATTGGAAAAAAGAGATTGTCATCTTGCTAACTTTTATATCTTAAGCATTCTTACACATTTATGCCGGGCTATACATTCTTCTTTTTTTTCTTTTTTAAAGATTTTATTTATTTATTTGACAGACAGAGATCACAAGTTGGCAGAGAGGCAGACAGAGAGAGGAGGAAGCAGGCTCCCCCGCTGAGCAGAGAGCCCGATGCGGGGCTCGATCCCAGGACCCTGGGATCATGACCTGAGTTGAAGGCAGAGGCTTTAACCCACTGAGCCACCCAGGTGCCCCCGGGCTATACATTCTTATAGAAACAATTTGAATTTCTCAAGTAAGGTGATTAAGACCAGTAAGTGAAAAACTTATTTTCACTGAACTCAGGTTAAGAAATGAACTTTAAAACCTAAAAGTGAAAAAGATATATATTAAGAAGATTGAATTAGAGACAATATTGTTTACATCATATCGAAGATGTAACTATCAATTATTTGAGCATGGTATTACACTAAGTTAAATTTTTCCTGAATTGTTTAAGGGTCTGAACTTAGAACAAATAGTAGATAAACCATAGTGATCCACTGCACGACATAATGAATATAGACAACAATATTGTACTGTAATTATGTAAAGTGATAAATATTGCTAAAATGACAATCATATTATAATATCTAAATGTATTAAAGTAACATGCTGTATACCTAAAATTTATACAATGTTATATGTCAAATATATTCAACAAAAAATCCTACCTAAATGTTAGGGCAAAAGTACTATAGGTTTCGGATAGAGATAAATTTAAAGTAGGCATCAAAGATGAAGAGATTATTGTTTGAAATACTCCATTAAAAATTGTCACCCTATAATTTTGATTCCCATCTCTGCTTTTGAAGAGATATTTTTCATCTATTCCTGCCCTTGAATATAAGTATTCTCTTTCAAGTTAGTAGTCTGTTAGTCTGTTAGCTAGACTGTTTTAAAAGAATCAAGATGTTCTCACAGTCATCCTTTTGAGCTAATGGAAGAAGCAAGTGCTTCGTCTTCCCCTCAAAGACACACATATATTTGCTATGATTAGGAAGCAAGTGTTTTTGCTTCCCCTCAAAGACACACATATATTTGCTACAATTAGGAAAGTTTCCATTAGTAACTAAGTATTTTTGAAGTGATTTTTGGAAGATGACTTTCAAATGTCATACATTTTATTTGGTTAACTTTATTAAAATTTTAACTAGTAGAAAACCTTTGGTATATGGATTTGTTAACAACCCATTGGGTCATCCATGTTTAAACAAACCAAGTCCATTTTCTTTGCACTAAAATTGGTTCCTTTCAACTAATTGCCTTCCAATTTAGGTAATGGCATTTCTCATAGATGATGTTAAATCACTTCCTGACAGATAAATCATTATCCTGTTTGTACAAATGCTCTAGATTTATTGATAGTTTTAAAATCAAGTGGTTATTTTTGAAAGTTTCTTGAGAAGTTACTTCTTTTTATTTCTGCATTCATTTGGCCACTTAATAAGACATTTACTTTAAATAAATGTATCTTGTATTAAATACATTTATACAAGATACATTTTTATTAAAATAAATCTAATTTCACAGTCCCAAAACTTGGCACAAACAGGGTATATAGCCCTTGACTATAAAGAAATAAACAGAGTTCTGGTTCATGATGATGCATTGGAAGATTTCTGAACTCACCTCCTCCACAGAACACACCAAATTACACCTGTTAATAGAACAATTCCTGTTAAGAAGAACTGAGGGCTGGCTAAATAGCTACTGAACAACCAAAGATAGAACAGAAGAAGGAGAACAGGAGGAGAAACAGAAACACAGTAAAAAAGGAAAACCCCACCACCAACCTTGCAAATGGCATGGAAAGGGATAGTACTGAGAAACTGGGAACAGATTGTCTCTGTCCTAGGGCACAGAAAAAATGCCATGGTTTAAAAGAACAATTAACATATAAAAGAGACAATACTGGAATTCTGCCAAGTAGTGCAGATGCTATGGGAAAACTCTATCTAGGTCAGAGGGATTGGAGAATGACAAGGTTTACTTTCCCGCCCCACCTTGGATGCCCGGACTAAAGACACTATGGTGGGTGAGTCTGGTCATCTCAGTGGGCTTGTGCATTCACAAAACTCAGGGTCCACAAACCCACACCAGCCTTAGATGTGCTGGGACACTGAAAAGGAACTGGGGTTCAAAAGACCTGAGGAGCTGTAGGAATATCTCCTACCCCTCCACTTTAACAGACCAGATTAGAGCAGGGTCTAGATGCCAGTATTAGTGGACCCTCATTGCACAATGGGTCAGATCATCACGGAAAGCTTACGACCTCAACAAATCCAAGATATGCAAGCTCATACCAGCCCTGATCTCACTGGAACACACACACACACACACACACACAAAAGCCATGGTTTAAAAGGGCCTAGAAACTGCAGGGATGTTCTCTCCCCAACCCTTTAAAAGCCCAGACCAGAGCAGAGTCTGGCACTATGAAGAGTGAGGTTGGACTCAGTAACTGGAGGATCCCAGCATTGTAAGGGGCTGGTCCTGATGACATAATGGTGAGTCTAGTTATAGCAGGGAGCTTTTGACCTCAGTGAGACCAAGGTGCTCAAGCCCACATCAGCTGCCCTGTGGTACTGGGGCACAGAAAACAAGCTGCAGGTTTGTGGTGGGTTGTTTTTGTTTTTGTTTTCCCTTCAATTTTAACTTTCTAATTTAATTTTAATTTTTACTTAAAAAAAACTTGTGTTTGTCTAGCTTTGTTTTTATTTTTTATTTATTTTATTTTTTAAGGTTTTATGTATATATCTGACAAAGGGAGAAAGAGAGCAAGGGAGGGAACACAAGCAGGGTGAGTGTGAGAAGGAGAAGCAGGCTTTCTGCTGAGCAGGGAGCCTAACGTGGGGCTCGATCCCAGGATCCTAGATCATGACCTGAGCTGAAGCCAGATGCTTAACAACTGAGCCCCCAAAGCACCCCTGTTTTTATTTTTTTCTTTTTCAGTTTTTTTCTTTTTTTCTTGTTCTCTCTTTTTTCTTTTCTTCCTTTTATTCTTTTTAAATTTTTTTCCTTTCTTCTTATATTTTACTACTTTCTTTTTTCTTTTATCGTTATTATTTTTTAATTCTTTCTGTAAAAAGACACAGTTTAAAAAAAGTAACTAGCATATACAGGTTAGCCAACCCACAACAGTCCCCAAGGACACAATGTACATAGGAGATACCATACACAAAACCACTCCTTCAAGTTTAGGAGAATTAACCATTTTGCCTAATCCATAAATACAAACACAGAATGTTAAGCAAAAGTAGGGTGGGGAATATGCTCCAAAAGAAAGAACAAGAAAAAATCCTCAGAAAAAGAACTAAATGAAACAGAGATAAGCAATTATGCCCGATAAAGGATTTAAGTTAATGATCATAGAAATACCCACCGAGCTGGGGAAAAGAGTGGAAGAATTCAGTGAGATTTCCAGTAGATAGAAAATATTTAAAAGAACCAATTAGAGATGAAGAATACAATAACTGAAATAAAAAACACACTAGAGGGAATCAAGTAGATTAGAGGGTGCAGAATAATGAGTCAGCAATGTGGAAGACAGGGTAATGGAAAACACACAAGGAGGAGGAGGGGGAGAAGAAGGAGAAGGAAGATAAAAGAAAAATATGAAAAAAAAGGTATAAAATGTGACAACATATACGTAAAGTGTGTAGAAAGAAGTAAAAAGGGAAGAGAATGGGAAAAAGAAAGAGGATTTCTTCTTTTTCTGTTTTTCTTTTTTAAATTTAGAATACATTTGAACCATCAAGTTAATATGAACTGCTGTTTACTTAGAATGCTATATATGTACGTAATGGTAACCATAAATCCAAACCTTATGACAGATACACAAAAAATAATGAGAAAGAAAGCCAAACAAAACACTATAGGTGCTCACTGATCACAAGAAAAAGAGCAAGAGAAAAAGAAAGGAGCAAAGTAGAGCTACAAAAACAACCAGAAGGCAAATTCTAACAATGTCAGTAAGTACATATCTATCATGATTACTTGAAATATAAATGGCCTAAATGCTCTAATCAAAAGATATAGAGTGGTGAAATGGATAAAAATACAAGACTCATTTATATGCTGCCTGTGAGACTCACATCAGACTTAAAGAGGCATAAAGAGTGAAAATGAAGAGATGGGAGAACATTCACCATGCAAATGAAGCAGGAAAAAGAAAAGCCAGGGTAGCAATACCTATATCAGAAAAATAGGCTTTAAAACAAAAACTATAACAGGAGACAAAGAAAGGCATTATGTAATGATAAAGGGATTAATCCAATAACAGTAGATATAATAATTGTAAATATTTACCTACCTAACACTGGAGCACCTAAATACATTTAACAAATACTAATGGACATAAAGAGAGAAGTTGATGGTAATACAATAATAGTAGAGGACTTTAATATTCCACTTTTTCAGTGGATAGATCATCCAGACAGAGAATCTATAAACAATGCCTTCGAAAGACATTGGAACAGATGGACATAACAGATATATACAGAACGTTCCATTCAAAACCAACAGAACACACATCGTTTTCAAGTATGCTTAGAACATTCTCCAGAATAGATCACAGAGTAATCTATAAAACAAACCTCAATACATTTAAGAAGATTGAAACCATACCATGCATTTTTTCCAACCACAACAGTATGAAAGTAGAAATATATCACAAGAAAAAAAGTGGGGAAAACACAAACACATGCAGACTTGACAACATGATACTAAACAACCAGTGGTTCAATGAAGCAGTCAAAGAAAAAAATTAAAAAAAAAAAAACAAACATGGAGAGAAATGAAAATGAAAACACAACAGTCCAAAATTTCTGAGACATAACAAATGCAGTTCTAAGAAGGAAATGATACAGGCCTACCTCAAGGACAAGAAAGAATTCAAATTAACAATCTAACCTTACACCTAAAGGAACTAGAAAAACAACAAAACCCAAGGTGAGTAGAAGAAAGGAAATAATAAAGTTGAGAGCAGAAATAAATGATGTAGAGACTGAAAAAGCTATAAAAAATCAATGAAATGAAAAGCTGGTTTTTTGAAAAGATAAATAAAATGGACAGATTCTTAGACTCATCAAGAAAAAAAAGAGAAATGACTCAAATAAAATCAGAAAAAAAAGAAATACAAAGGATTATGTTATGAATAACATGATTATGTTATGAATAACATAATATTATTCATAACATAATGTTATAATGTTATTCATAACATAATGTTATTATTCATAACATATGATTATGTTATGAATAATTATATGCCAACAAACTAGACAACCTAGAAGAAATGGGTAAATTCCTAGAAACATACAATCTTCTAAAACTAAACCAGGAAGAAATAGAAAATCTGAATATACTAATTACTAGTAAGGAAATGGAACTTCTCAAACTCAACACCCCAAAAAACAAATAATCAAGTAAAAAAATAGGCAGAAGACATGAACAGACACTTCTCCAAAGAAGACATTCAAATGGCTAACAGACACCTGAAAAAGTGTTCAACATCATTAGCCATCAGGGAAATTCAAATCAAAACCATATTTGAGATACCACCTTACACCAATTAGAATGGTAAAAATTGACAAGGCAAGAAACAACCAATGTTGAAGAGGATGTGGAGAAAAGGGAACCCTCTTTCACTGTTGTTGGGAATGTAAGTTGGTATAGCCACTTTGGAAAACAGTGTGGAGTTTCCTCAAAAAGTTAAAAATAGAGCCATCCTATGACCCAGCAACTGCACTACTGGGTGTTTACCCCAAGGATACAGATATAATGAAAAGAAGGGCCACATGCACCCCAATGTTCATAGCAGCAATGTCCACAACAGTCAAACTGTGGAATGAGCCAAGATGCCCTTCAATAGACAAATGGATAAAGAAGATGTGGTCCATATATGAAATGGAATATTACTCAGCCATCAGAAATTGTGAATACCCACAATTTGCATCTACATTAATGGAACTGAAGGAGATTATGCTAAGTGCAATAAGTCAAGTAGAAAAAGACAATTATGATTTCACTTATATAAAGAACATAAGGAATAGCATGGAGGACATTAGGAGAAGGAAGGGAAAAATGAAGAGAAGGAAATCAGAGGGGAAGACAAACCATGAGAAATTATGGAGTGTGGGAAACAAACAGGGTTTCAGAGGGGAGGGAGGTGGGGGAATGGGTTAGCCTGGTGATGGGTATTAGGGAGGGCATGGATTGCATGGAGCAGTGGGTATTATATGCAAACAATGAATCATGGAACACTACATCAAAAACTAATGAGGTACTGCATGATGACTAATATAACATAATAAAAAAAAAAGAAGTAAAAAAAAAAAAAAAACAAGTAAGAAAATGGAATTAGTAATAAAAGTCCGGGACCAGATGGAATCACTGGTGAATTCTACCAGGCATTTAAAGAAGAGTTAATACATACTCTCCTCAAAAATAGAAAAGGAGGGGGACGCCTGGGTGGCTCAGTTGGTTAAGTGGCTGCCTTCGGCTCAGGTCATGATCCCAGCATCCTGGAATCGAGTCCCACATCAGGCTCCTTGCTCAGCAGGGAGCCTGCTTCTCCCTCTGCCTCTGCCTGCCACTCTGCTTGTGCTCACTCTCGCTCCTCTCTCTCTCTCTGACAAATAAATAAATAAAATCTAAAAAAAAAAAATAGAAAAGGAGGGAAAGCTTCCAAATATGAGGCCAGTATTACCCTGGTACCAAAATCAGACAGACATCACAAAAACAAAACTACAGGCCAATATCCCTGATGAACAGAAATGCAAAAATTCTCAAAAAATATTAGCAAACCTCATACAACAATACATTAAAAAGATCATTTACTACAATCAGGTGGGATTTATTCCTGGGATGCAAAGAGAGTTCAGTAATCATAAATCAATCACAGTCATACACCACATCAACAAAACAAAAGATAGAAATCATATGATACTTCATTAAATGCAGAAAAACCATTTAAACAAGAATCAACATCCATTCACAATAAAAACTCTCAACAAAATAGGCTTAAAGGGAACATACCTCAACCTCAAGTAGAGGCCACTTATGAAGAAGACACAGCTGATATTATCCTTAAGGGTGAAAAACCCTTAAGACAAGAATGTCCACTCTTAGCAGTTTTATTCAACATAGTACTGGAAGTCCTAGCCACAGCAATCAGACAATAAAAAGATCTGAGTTATCTATATTGGTAATGAAGAAGTTAAACTCACTTTTTGTGGATGATATGATACTATACCTAGAAAAATCCTAACACCTCCACCAAAAAACTACTAGAAGTAATAAACAAATTTGGCAAAGTGGCAGGAAACTAATACCCAGAAACCAGTAGCGTTTCTGTCCACTAACAACAAAGTCTCAGAAGGGGAAATTTTAAAAACACCACCATTTACAATTACACCAAAAGAACCCTACTCTTGATTCAAAAAATGTTGTCTTTATGAGTCAAATCCACCTTGGGGTGCCTGGGTGGCTCAGTGGGATAAGTCTCTGCCTTCGGCTCAGGTCATGATCTCAGGGTCATGGGATCGAGTCCCGCATTGGGCTCTCTGCTTGACAGGGAGCCTGCTTCCTCCTCTCTCTCTCTCTGCCTGCCTCTCTGCCTATCTCTCTGTGTTAAATAAATAAATAAAATCATTATTAAAAAAAAAAAAAGAGTCAAATCCACCTTAAAATGAACACATTTTGTATCAAATTACTTATGAGGGGAAGCAAGTTTAGAAATGTGTTTAAAGTTAGGAAGTTTTTGTTTTGTTTTTAGTAGAAAGGAAGCAGAGCATAATGGTTAAGAATATGGGCTGAGAATTCAGGCAGACCAGAATCCTCAACATTGTTCTGCCATTTTGACAAGTAACTAATTCCTCTGTGCTCAGTTTCATCTGTAAAATGGAGATATTGCCAACACCTGAGGTTGGCCATGAGGATGCAATAACATTGAATATGTGCATATGTCTACCATGGTTCCATAGGAAGAATCCTATAAATGACAGATTAGTCTTTCTCATATATTTGTGTGATGGCATAGGACACTAACACAGGCTCTTGTGTCTTACTTTTTCCTCCAAGAAAATGTCATGCCGTACTTAATAAGCTATTTGTGATAGTAAATCAGGAGCAGAAGGGGAAAGTCAGTGCAGAGAGACAAAGAAGTCAAGGTATTATGACTGAGTTTAGAGGCATATGGATATTATTAGAGCAGAGAGTAGTAAGACTGGTGGGAAAGAAAGTGGATAAGAGAGGAAAAAGCATGGAGGCTTTAGGATGCTCTGTTTGGGTTTAGGTATGGCCTTCGTAGAGTTCAGGAGATCAATGTTAAATTCTTCAATAATGTTCTAATTAGTTACTGTGGTATTTTAAAGAAATCAATGCAACATGGGTGCACTCCATAAGAAACACACTTCTAATTTTTTTCTCCTTTCCTTTAATGATGCTATATATAGTAGTGAAGATTTACCCACATTCCTGATTGAATTCTTCTTTACATTATAGTTAGTTGGTATGTTTTTCTCAAGTTGAGCATTGGAAATTTCCCAAAGTATTTCTATTACGTACATATAATTTACTAAAAACCTGATGTACAAACTTGACCATATTTTTAAGGCTTAACTGATTATAGGTACTTGATTATAGGTTATTGAGTTCACAAAAATCACTGAAGATCAAGACTATGCATTGTATCAACAGCCTCTCTATTTTATTCAGTGTTTGTTATACACTTAATAGGATTATAAACTTTCATAGCATTTGTCCACATTCATGAACTATCTACGCCTGTGGTATTAAAGGCTTTTTCATGACTTGAACCTTTGTTCTCATGTTCATTAGTTTTTACTCCAAGTAAGATATCCTGGCTTTTCCATCCTGCCCCTGCCTCGTGTGTGTGTGTGTGTGTGTGTGTGTGTGTGTGTATGTGTGTATGTGTGTGTGTATTTCTATGTCCTTAGATATAAACCTACGTTATTTCATAAATCACAACATATTGACCCCAAACATCAGAAAAACTGTGAGAGGGTGTGGAATTAAGTATAACATTGATTTAAGAGAGTAAGATACTGACCTAGTACTATTTTACAATCCCAGGGAATTACAAAAGGAAATACATTGTTCTAAAACCAACAATGGAATCATATTTATTCAAATATTTCAATAATACCAAGAAGAAATTATTCACAAATGCCGTGCTGGTTTCAAAGTTGTTTTCTTTTGCAATACTGTTTGACATTTCACAGCACTCAAAACAAACAGAGAAAGTATGCGGAGATGAATCCTTTCTTCATTGTATTGTCTTTGAGAGCAAGAAATATATTTTAGCTGCAGAGAATTCTGGCATCTGTCACATAGAGCAACAGAAAAAGAGAAGTAAAGAAAAGAAAGAGAAAAAGATAAAAAAAGAGAGTGTCAGGTCTCAGAAATTTGTTAAATGCTATCATATACATTGCTTAAAATTCAAAATATCATAGGAGATGCTTATTACTTACATATTAAAGGAAAAAATAGTCTCAGTGAATTAAGGTGGTTTGTTCAATTCACACATCCGATAAAAACCAGAGTTTGTGTTTGCCTAATATTAAAGTCCTTGCAATTTATATTATAATATAATGTAGATTATATTATAGAGTCTGAATATTATAGAGTATCAATTATAATATAGAGTGTATATTATAGAGTCTGAAGATGTTGTATGTCATGATAAATATTGATTGAAGTCTTAACTAGATTTGGGTGCATGTTTGTTTTACCTTGATAAAAATATACTGAAATTTACAAGTTTCATGAAAAGTTATCTAATGAAATTTTCAAAGTTCATAATATCTGGGTAAAAATAACAGACTGAGTAATTATGCTTCTTTTCTCCAATACCCTAGATTATTAATTTATTAATGTTACTTTATTAATATTAATAGAATATATTTTAAAGTCTATAACCTAATGAAAAGGAAAAGGGCTATCAGTGGTAGATCATAAATTTGGGCAATACCTGATAGTTGAAAAGTAAACTGATTTGGATTAAGTGAAGATATTGCACACCAAACAAAAGTAGCACTTTAAAACAGGAACAACTCTGTGTACTATCCACATTGCAATGTCTTTGTAATTGGGAGGGGGGAGAAGCACTATTGCACATATTAGAAATGTTGACTCATGAACCACATACATCAGTGCTAAGCAGTAAGTATTACAAGTATTTGTCAGCAAGTAGAGAACTGAGTGTTAATACTTTGGTGGAAGAAACAGGCTCATGTTCCAGGTGTCCAGTAAAACCTCAGAAATGAAGAGAGATTTCCCTGAAGGAAACAACTATACCAAGCAAATTGTGCCTAACAGCATACCTTCTGGTCTTCTTTCCATTAACCACTAACCATCAGAGTCTGGCTTTAGTCAAACCAAACAGTATCCATAGCCTGGCACATAAAAAGTTCCAGATGAAAATGGACATAAAGAACTATTGGATATTTGAGGAAAACCAATACCCACAGAAAGTAATAAACTAAACAAACTAAATAAGAATGTAGAGAAAGATGTCCAAAAAGTATAATGTATATCTTTATGAAGATATTTTAGGACATGATATCTATTAAGAAGAACAGGATGTCATAAAAATTAGAATTTATATATCATCTATACATAAATATTTGAAAAGGGGGTTAAATGATAAAATGTACACTCCTCAAGTGTGAATGAGCACTGAAAGAAGCAACAGAAGGAAGAATTCTGTTAAGAATATGGTACAAAGTGTAAAAGGAAAAAATAGGAGCTATTGCGGGGTACCTGGGTGGCTCAGTGGGTTAAGCCTCTACCTTCAGCTCAGGTCATGGTCTCAGGGTCCTGGGATCGAGCTCCATGTCAGGCTCTCTGGTCAGCGGAGAGTCTGCTTCCCCCTCTCTCTCTGCCTGCCTCTCTGCCTGCTTGTAATCTCTCTCTCTGTTAAAAAAAAAAAAATAGGAGCTATTGCAATGTGTATCTGATTAGATGTGCAAGATAGAGAATAAAGGAAAGTTTTGGGGCACCTGGGTGGCTCAGTCAGTCTTTGGTTCAAGTCGTGATCTCAGAGTCCTGGGATGGAGCCTCATATCAGTCTTCCTGCTCAACCAGGAATCTGCTTCTCCCTGTCCTTCTGCCTCTCTCCCATATACTCCCTGCTTGCGCTCTCTGCTCTCTCGCTCTCTCAAATAAAAGAATAAAATTTTTTTTAAAGATTTTATTTATTTGACAGAGATCACAAGTAGGCAGAGAGGCAGGCAGAGAGAGAGAGGAGGAGAAGCAGGCTCCCTGCTGAGCAGAGAGCCCGATGCGCGGCTCGATCCCAGGACCCTGAGATCATGACCTGAGCCGAAGGCAGAGGCTTTAACCCACTGAGCCACCCAGGCGCCCCAGAATAAAATATTTTTAAAGAGAGAATAAAGGAACATGTAGAAGAAACTTTGTCAAGGAGAAGGACACTGGTCCTCAAGTTGAAAGGAATTACTTGGGGCTTAGAAAGATATATCTAAAAGACTAACAACATGGTGAAATTTTGGAAAATCAAGGATAAACAGAAAGTTGTAAGTCCTTCTAAATATAAAAGAAAATGAGAAAAAAAGACTGACACAGACTGATTTAGAATTCTCTTGACATCAGGTTTCTTATCACCTTTGGATCTAAGTAGACAGTAGAGCAATGTCTTTAGAATCATGAGGAAATGTGATTTGCTATAATAATTGTATACAGTCAAACTAGAATTTTAGTAGGGAAAAAATTCTCACTTTTATCAACAATGATTATGTATTGTTTGTGGGGCAAATAGAGGGACTGATTTGCTGTGATGGTAGAAAGTTTGTATACACATATATATTAAAATTCAATGCTGGAAGTATGTAGGAAGACAGTAAGAGTGGAAGTTTTTCAGTCTTCCTGAAATTCCTCACAAAATAGCAGACAAGACCAATTGGATAGCAAAACATAAACTTCACAGACAACATTTAAATGACAAGTTAGCTCCCAAAATGAAAAAGCACAAGTGGGTGTGATAAACTATGGACAGTTACAGACTTCCATGGGATTAATGCCTGCACAGGAAAAAGCAGAAGAAAAGCAGTAGAGAACCTAATGAACTGGAAAACAGTAGAACACACAAAAATAGTCAATAGATACCCACTGGAAAGAATACCAAGCCATTCTGGGAACAGCAGTTGAAACTGAAAGTGTGCTGCCCACTCTGATTTTAGGTGCAGGAAGGAGCTTGCATTAACCGTAAAGGAATTGGATTAGGACGGTCTTATGAACTCTCTAAACTGACCATCCAGGATTCCATTCATCAGCTCATCTTACAAGGAGGAGAAACTGCTGGAAGTGAAAGAAAAATTTCACAAGACAGAGATGATAGAGACAAAGGAAACAGGGTGTCCAGATAAAGCTGATGGTGAGCAACTGTGTCAAGAAATTTCAGAAAACAAGCTGGTGTGTGTGTGTGTGTGTGTGTGTGTGTGTGTGCATGTGTGCACATTGTAACATCATGCAAGTTACAAAAGATGACCTCTCTGAAATTAGCTCTTTCAAATTTCAACTCTAACTACCTCCTCCTAATAGCTCAAGACTAATTTTATGTGAAAATAGACAATGTCAAATATTATACAACATATTTACTTTAAAATGAGTATAAGGAAGTCTGAGAAAATGTGCCAGACAAGGAAACCATGCCAGAAAAAAAATCAGCCACAAACCAAAATTGCAATCTACTTTTTTTGATACAAAAAGAAATATAAGAAAATGATCCAATACATAAAAGGACAGTATAAATCAGATTCAGAAACTCAGAAATGAGAGAACAAAGCTGAGTAAAGAATTAGAAATACAAGGAAAATATTTCAGAGATTTAAAATTAACTTGAAATAAATTGAACGGATAATATCTTAGAAGAAATTGAAGACATAAAAGATAAATAGTTAAATTTTTTTAAGTGAAAAGATAAAAGACATAAGAGAAAATAACAGCACATGGATAATAGGAGTCCTTTGAGAAGAAAACCAAAGCAAAGGAACAGAACAAGTATTCAAAACTATAATTAAGAAACCCTTGCTTGGGGAGGTTCCTGGGTGGCTCAGTTGGTTAAGCAACTGCCCTCAGCTCAGGTCATGATCCTGAAGTCCTGGGATGGAGTCCTGCGTTGGGTTCCCAGTTCCATGGGGAGTCTGCTTCTCCCTCTGAACTTCTTCCCTCTCTCATGCTCTCTCTTACTCACTGTCTCTCAAATAAATAAATACAATCTTAAAAAAAAAAAGGAAACCCTTGTTGGAATAAAAATGAAGTATTCATAGTTATAAGATCTGAACATTTGAGTTTGTAAATAAAACAAGTAAAGTCCCTACCATACTACCTTGTAGATCTTTAGTCAACAATTTTCCTGTGGCTAAACAGAATGGGAGGAGACTATCTTATTTAGAAAAACCTTCCATTTCAATTTAGTGGGAATGAATTTCTAGTCTGTTTTACTCAGACAAAATTACCGTACTACACCAAATTCAATGATACTCACTAAAATCCACAGCTCTCTAAAGTACCATAGTCATTTCACCTTGCTAAAGCCAAGGAGTCTAACCTGTGAAGGAAAGATGAGAGCAGATAGGAGTGATTTGCATATAGGTGAGAATCATGCTCCTGTGAAATCCTTAGAAATGATTCTGAATGTCAGTGGGATGGTAGATAGAAATATACTTTGATGAAGAAATTGTTACTATACTCCAAAGTTCTGCCTTACTTCTCAACCACTTTTATTGGTAAGATTTATCCAAGAGCTACTATCTGATGTTTGCTCACCAAGTCTCAGAGCTGTTGGTGAAAGTGAGGAGTCATCAGAGCAAACCAAGGAAAAGCTCAGCAACACATCACTGGCTTCAGCAAATTAGCTTCCCAGTTGCTCATTTGGAAAATGACCCTTATGGAAGCAGAAATAAATGCTGCTGAAATTTAATCCAAATGCGAGTTCAATAAAATCAAATCCTCATGGATTTAAAAACAAACAAAAGCCATTTTGTTGTTCCATGGCACTGGGCCTGAGTAAACCACACTATTAGCAAAGTAGTTCAGCAAAAGCATTGTCTTCCATTCTGAAACATTTGTATAAGAAAGCTGAAGCACTGCAAGATTATGCAAACAGAATATTCAGTGTGTAAATTTTTTGGAAGGAAAATAATCTCTGTTGAACTTGGGCTTCAAATGAATATTTTGAAAACCAGTACTGGGAAAATGACTGAATCCATTTAGGTATATATTTTTTCTTTTCTTTTTTTTTTTTTTTAAAGACTTTATTTATTTATTTGACAGAGAGAGAGATCACAAGTAGACAGAGAGGCAGGCAGAGAGAGAGGAGGAAGCAGGCTCCCTGCTGAGCAGAGAACCTGATGTGGGGCTCGATCCCAGGACCCTGGGATCATGACCTGAGCCGAAGGCAGAGGCTTAACCCACTGAGCCACCCAGGCACCCCTAAGTATATATTTTTTCTAAATGAAATAACTTTGCCTGTGCTAAGTAAACACATAAACTATAAAATATTAAATGATATTGCTTTTGCTTTGGTGGCCAAGTGAAGCAACTTTTTTTATGGAAAGCACATCCTTCCTTTTGTTTATATGAAAAATGATAACCCCACTTAACACCTTAAAACTGGAAAAATCGTAGGTCTTTGTAGTGAGACACCTGCACTTAATGTTGGGATCTTCAATGACAAAAATATGGAAAATAATGCCCCTCATCTTTCAAGGTAGTCTTGATAATTAAAATAGGTAATGTCAATCACCTTCAAAGTGAGCGTTTAAAAAAATCTAGAATCAGAGTCATTGAGTAATTCTACTCCCCACTATTTCATTGTAATAGTTGATTTTCTGGATATTGTCTGTATAAAGCTTAATTCTTGTTTGGGAAATTCTTTCAAATTAAAAAAAAAGTAAATAATATTTTTATGTCAAGTAACATCTCAGAAAATTTCCTGGCTTCCCACTGGCTCAGACTTCTGTTCTCACCATTTCACAAAAATTAATCTCAAAGACACCATCAGTGACTTTTGGTAAGCATCCTATTTTTCTTGAAATATGTCCTTTCTTGGTGTCTATAACTCTGCTTTCTCCTTGTCCTTTGCTAAAATTTTTTTTTTTAGGTTTCTTCTGAACATCTTGCATATTGCCTTTCTCATTAAAATGTTGATGTTCTTCTGGGTTATGATAACATGATTTTTCTGTATCATTTTACACACCGTTTAGGAACATTTTTGTACTTTCATGATTCTAGTTACCTTCTATACAGTGATGACTCTGTAATCATTCTTTGCAGTGCAAATTGTAGAATGAAAGTCCTACTGGACATAACTCCCTGGGGCTCTCTAAGTGTTTTAAGCTCACCAAATACTAAACAAGGAGATCATCTCCCTTCCCTAGTCCTCTAGTGCTCTTAATAATACTGTTTTCTGTAAAGTTCCAGTTGCTTCACAGGGCAACTTCTCATAATTGTCATCAGAAAGAATTCAAAAACGTTTTTTTGCTCTGGTATATCATCAACCATGAAGAGAGAGTGGCATTCTGGGAGTAAAGTAGGAACTGTTTCTCCTACTCCACATCTAGAAAGACAGCCATCCCCTGCTTTCCTTGGAATCACTCCCTATCCACCCAATCCTCAGCTTCCCTCCCACTGGCTCTGCCTACAATCCCAAATCAACCAATTTGTAAATTCTTACATATTCTATAATTACATTTGAATTATATTTGTGACTCCACTTCCCCTAGTGAAAATGTATATTCCTAGAGTATAATAGGTATTCAGATATAGATCTGATACATGTACTTGCAGAAACTTAACACACAATCTAGCTGTATTTATAATGTGTTTATTTACATTTACAACAGAATGTTCTTTCCAGGTGCAACATGTTGTCTTATATTTGAAGGAATTTATGAACTATATGACTTATGTACATCATAAATTAGCATGAATACAAGCAAATTAATCTTTTCACTCCTGTAATGGTCCACTATTTCTTAGAACAGCTTCCTGTTCTTGTATCTCAGTCCACTTACTCTCACTTTTCCACAGAAGAAGGTGCCCCTGAATACTGTTTTGGAGCTACTGTCTAACAGTTGCCTAATTGTTCATGATCCATGATAATTAGAATCTCTTAATACTTAAGGACACATCAACTTCCCTGAGACCTTCCTTCTTGTATATCGGTTTATATATGAATTTTATTTTTCAAAGTGTTTCTTTAGACCTCCTAAAATTTTAAATATAGTTGTCTTCATGAATGGTGTTTCTCTTGTTCAGAAATATATTTTCAAATTTATTTGGGAAAGAAGATGTGACCGAAAAGACTGATTTCCTACTTAATATTTATCTATGAAAAACAGACATTGATAGTGTAGTCCAGCTAAATGCCCATTAGGTTATTCCATATTAAGTATAATAAATGCTTGCAACTTGGCTTTCTAACAAATAATTACGTGGGCTGTGTACATATATTTTCAGGTTCAAATAGAATGGGGACCTAAATAAAAACAAAGTATATGAATTTGAAGTTAAATTCTGGATTTATCACAAGTTATATATTTAGCAATAAACAATTTGTTTTTCTTCCTGAGGTCCCCCTGAGTGGAACTAGAAAATATCTTTTTTTTCCTAATTTAGATTCAATTAACAACATATAGTACATCATTAGTTTCTGATGCAGTGCTCAGTGATTTACCAGTTATGCACAACACCAGTGCTCACTACAGCACGTGCCCCCACCTAGTGTCCACCACCCAGCTGCCCCATGTCTGCACCCACCTCCCCTTCCCCAACCCCCAGTCTGTTTCCCAGAGTCAAGAGTCTCTCATGGTTTGTCTCCTTCTTTGAATTCTTCCCATTCAGTTTTCCCTCCCTTCCCCTATGATCCCCTGTGTTATTTCTTATATTCCATGTATGAGTGAAACTATATGATAATTGTCTTTCTCTGATTGACTTATTTCACTTAGCATAATACCTTCCAGTTCCATCCGCATCGATGTAAATAGTAAGTTTTCATCCTTTCTGATGACTGAGTAATATTTCATTGTAAAAATGAACCACATCTTCTTTATCCATTCATCTATTGAAGGACATCTTGGATCCTTTCACATTTGGCGATTGTAGACATCGCTGTTATAAACATCGAGGTGTATGTGCCCCTTCTTTTCACTACATCAGTATCTTTGGGGTAGATACCCAGTAGTCCAATTGCTGGGTCATAGAGTAACTCTATTTTTAAATTTTTGAGGAAGTTCCATACTGTTTTTCCAAAGTAGATGTACCAACTTGCATCCCCACCAAGAGCGTAAGAGGGTTCCCCTTTTGTCACATTCTCGCCTTCAGTCATTTCCTCTCTTGTTAGTTTTAGCCATTCTGACTGGTGTAATGTGGAATCTTATTGTTGTTTTGATTTTTATTTCCCTGATGACAAAAGATATGGAGCATTTTTTCATGTGTCTGTTGGCCATTTGTATGTCTTCTTTGGAGAAATTTCTGTTCATGTCTTCTGCCCATTTCTTGATTGGATTATTTGTTTTTCTGGGTGTTGAGTTTGACAAGTTCTTTGTAGAGTTTGGATACCAGGCCTTTATCTGATATGTCATTTGCAAATATCTTCTCTCATTCCATAGGTTGTCTTCTAGTTTTGTTGACTATTTCTTTTTCTGTGCAGAAGCTTTTTATCTTGATGAAGTCCCAATAGTTCATTTTTGCTTTTGTTTCCTTTGCTTTTAGAGAGATGTCTAACAAGAAGTTCCTGTGTCCAAGCCTGAAAAGGTTAATGCCTGTGTTCTCCACTAAGATTTGATGGCTTCCTTTCTCACTTTTAGGTCTTTCATCCATTTTGAGTTTATTTTGTGTATGGTGTAAGGGAATGGTACAGTTTTATTCTTCTGCTTGTGGCTGTCCAATTTTCCCAATAAGATTTATTGAAAGCACTGTCCTTTTTCCTCTGGATATTCCTTCCTGCTTTGTTGAAGATTAATTGACCACAGAGTTGAGGGTCCATTTCTGGGCTCACTATTCTGTAGAACTAGAAAATCTTCAAAGGTATATCTCTTCTAAATTTCTATGATTTGTCATTCTATTAACATATTTTTTATTTCTGAATTTTAAAAGTAATAGTATAGAGTAGTTTTAAAATCTTAAAATGTATGCTTTTTTTAGGATAGGAATTTGTTATAACAAAAAGTCCTCTTTTTTTCAAATATTAGGGGAACCCTACATTTATGTGTGCTTATATTGTGTGCAGTAAAAAACAGTGTGTTGACAATCTATACAAATAGAGTGAATTTTTAAAATTTCCACCCAGAATTTCTGAAAGACACAGATAAACATTCATTTTATTATGACAACAGTTAGTTGTCTTTTAATACTAAAACAGTATCAAGAAACATTATGGATTTTTTTTAGACTCTATCTTTTCAAAGCCCAAAGAGAAATATGAAGCTATTTTATGATACCACGGTATACATAATGCCAGATTAAATTCAATCACTGACAATTCTTTCTACATTCTTGTTGAAAAAGCTTCCATTCCAAAGGCATAATTTTTCTGTAAAAGGCAAAGAAATCCTGCAGATTCCAGGAACAACTTTAAAATAATTTATCAACTGCATAAAACAAAAGAATGATTGAGTGATTATAGAATGTGTTTGTGATTTTTTTTTCCTCTAGAGAATTTGTTAGGATTGTGCTTTTTATTAGGTATTTCACAGTATAAAGAGCAGATGGAAAATAGATGTCTGATTAGTATTTCTGAAATACTCTGAGTATTTCAGAGTGTGTGCTCTAAAAGTCAAATCCCAATGTGAAATATTTGGAGGCAAGCCATACGTTCTATGACTGAGAGTTAGGAATATGAATTTCCTTGGGCAATTCCTGGAGTAGATTTAATGAATGGAATGAATGAATGGAGCTCAGTGCCCAGAAGATTCAGTGACAATTGTTGCATGGAGAGAAGGGGAAGAAACTAGATTACTAAGAAGGAAGTAGATTTTTAATTTTTCTTCTCTTAAAATGGATGAACAATCATCCAGACCATTTAATGAATCCCATTCCTCTTCCAGGAAGACATCTCATCTGACTGAATAGGCAGCAGAGTATTTGAAGATACCTTTTAAACAAATGGTTGACCTTGGATCTCAGCACTATATAGGTGCTGGTTGAGATAGGAAGCCTCTCAAGAAGGCTATTCTGAGGGGCGCCTGGGTGGCTCAGCGGGTTAAGCCTCTGCCTTCGGCTCAGGTCATGATCTCAGGGTCCTGGGATCGAGCCCCGCATCGGGCTCTCTGCTCAGCGGGGAGCCTGCTTCCCCCTCTCTCTCTGCCTGCCTCTCTACCTACTTGTGATCTTTGTCTATCAAATAAATAAATAAACTCTTTAAAAAAAAAAGAAGGCTATTCTGAAATATCACAGAACTAGTGGCCCTAGAAGCAGCTCATATCATCCCATAACATCAGTGTTAGAGACCCTGGGACAGAAACAGAATGAAACTTTGAGGCTTTAGGGATTTTAAACCTGGAGCAGCAATTTTAAACCAGTATTCATGAGAAAATCCTTGTGGCAAAATATGTCCATGCATTCAATATTGATAACAACAACAATAAAAATCGGTGATTGATGCTCCATTTCTATATTTGTTTTAATTTTTCTATAGTACTTTACATGTAAGCAAAGTAGAATCAGTCAAATCACTTTTTTTTTTCCAGACGTGATGTGAACTGAGAAAACTTGCCTTATGACAGTCAGGTGGTTGGAGTTTTTCTTAATCAAAGTTAGAAGGCTCCATACACAAGAATCAATGCCTACACGCCCCATGGAAAGTCCTTGGAATTTATCAGTCTCATCCTTATAGCTAGAAAAAGCTGGTAAAACTGAAAATCAATACCTTTTCTTGGACTTATCAGGGAATGGAGATGAAGGTCAATCCACGACACCAAAATCTGGAGAGATGGGCATAGCCAGAGAGATACAGGCACCAAGGGATGCTGGTCAGGAGCAAAGCTGCTGGCACCACCAACTGGCAGGAACTCTTTCATGATAATGTTCTCATTAAATTCACAGAATTGTTTGGTAGGTGGTATTATCATCACCATCTCACAGAGGAGGAAACTGAGTCTCAGAGATGTTAAATAATTTGCTCAAGGTCATAACTTTAAGATACCAAGTTCCCATTAGCCTAAATCTAGTGCTGTGCTGGTAGCTGGTTAACAACTGGCTCCAGAGTTGGGGGTGGGGGTCGAGGGGGGTTAGCGGGGAGCAGCAGGGACTGATTTGTGGCATTTGTCCATTTTCTTGGTGTGAAAACGTCCAACATGGCTTATTTCAAGCTACGGATGTGCTGTCACTGAAGGCGTGCCATATATCCAGGGTTAATTGAAGGCTCTTTTGTGTACCCCTGGGAAAGCGCGGCTCAACTATAGCAGGGCATTTATTTCAGGGCTTTAAAATGGCAAAGTTAATTTTTAAAGAATTGCCATATTGGAAGAAAGGCACAATATAAATCAGTAGGCTTTTATGTTCTTTTGAAATTTATAAAAACCAACAGCAGTAGGAAGTTCATTAAGACAGGCCTTAATGAGCCTCTTGGAAAGTGGCCTAGCAGAGTTGCTGAAGGAGCTGGACTTGGAATTCTGACTGTGCTAAGGCAGTAGAGACAAGGGTTCCAAGTATGAACTCTGCTAGAAGATTGCCAGGGGAAATGCTAGCTCTGCCACACGTGGTAGCTGTGAGAATTCAACACACAGTTCTCCCTTGGGCCTTGAGGTTTAAGGCATGTGGACCAGAGTGACTCATGACTGTCTGGTCCATACTAATTTCTCTGAGTCCTGGCCCACCTGGTTTCTGGATACTAACATATGTAGCATAATTAAAGTCCAACATATTCCACAGGCAGGCAAACTAAGATCAAATTAAATAATAATGTAATATCTTGCATTTGGATAGGACTAGCTTACAAAGCTAGAGCCTGCATATTTCTATTGTTCACTAAATAACGATCTTTTGAAGCAAGCAGGGTTGTGTGTGGACTGATGTTATTTGTGAGGGAGCAACGTTTCAGAGGTAAGAAATATTCTAGCTAATATGAAACCATACATCCCAATTCTCACACATCCCAATTCTCAGCTCACTGTATTTTCTAGTGGTGACTGAAGCCAAATCTAAAGAGAAAAAGCCTTCTCTTAAGTAAACAACTGTCTCCTCAGATTATCTTACATGGGTTTTATTTCTCCTCTGAGGAAGAGCAGCTCTTTCCAAACGTAAAAGACTCAAGCCTCGTTTACTAAACAGAAATTTCATGCCATAAACAAGTAAATTTTTTTTCTAGAGAAAAAAAATAAGTCAATCAACTCTTGAAAAAGCCTACTCACTTTTTTTTAATTAGCAGAACACAAGAGCAACATAAATAGTAACGTGCTTTTCAACTTAGTTTAATTTGATTTAGTATTAAATCAGCTGCGAGGAAGTATGTCATGGAGCAGAGTAGGAAATGATTAATTGCCAACCAAGAGGCACTGATTGTCAGTTTGTTAAGAGTTCAGATAGGAAAAAGAGATCTTCAGGCTGTGGTGGGAAGGAAGGCTTTATCTCAGGTACACAGGACAGCTGGATATGAGCCAGCCTGGTAGTGTGCTCCGGTGGGAGGAAACAGAAAGAATTACCATAGAGATTGGTTTCACTGAACTTCCATCCTTTAAATATGATGAGGAGTATAGTTGGGAGCATTTTCCAATTTTTGTACAAGTGGAAAGAAAGTAAGAATATTACTGCAAAATATTTTTTGAGTAGTCCAAGAAATCACTGAATGTAATTCAAGTCAGATTAATGAAAGCTCGTTAATCTAGAGATGAAAAAATTCAGGAACCCAATATCTAATGTTAAAATTATGATATTTTAATGCCAATCACACTAAAAGATTACTAAATGTACTTAGCTGATTAAAAACAAGGGTGTAGGGTGCCTGCGGGTCTCAGTTGGTTAAGCCACTGCCTTCAGCTCAGGTCATGATCCCGGAGTCCTGAGATCAAGTCCTGTATCGGGCTTCCTCTGCTCTGCAGGGAGCTTGCTTCTCCCTCTCCTTCTGCCTGCCACTACCCCTGCTTGAGCTCACTCTCGCTCTTGCTCTCTCTCTCTCTGTCAAAAAAAAAAAAAAAAAAAATCTTGGCATATTACTGGGAGCCAGTAGATCTTCACAACAGTGGCTCACAACTTCTTTGGGTTCGCTTGAGAGATGTAATTTCTCTCTCTAGAAAAAGTATCCTAAGTGTATGCATATGCAAATATCATTCAGTTTTGAGTTTTATTATTTCCCTGCATTCCACACAAGTATTCAAGTTAAGAATCCCTGTTTCAAATGAAGATTTATAACATTTTAGTATTAGGTTTTGAGCTAATTGTCCATCATTACAAATTACTTACTGACTCTTGTCACTAATTCTAAGTCTTGTCACACAAGAGTGAGAGTATTAGTTTCTTATTATATAGGACCTTATTGCATCAGACCAATTTTTAGAGATTATTTAAATTTTAGTAACCATTAAGGAACATGCTCTGCAATAGGCAAGAAATTGACTTTTGTATTTTCACTGTTGATATGAGTACGACACTTTTACCCAGGTAAAATGCTTAAAGGATCTTCATGGCTTTAGGGCTGGGCAGTCTCAAGTGGATTCTATAAATTGTTTTTTGTTTTTTGTTGGTTTTTTGCTTTTTGTCAATGAGAGAGAGAGCACACGTACACAAGCAGGGGGAGCAGCACGCAGAGAGAGAAGCAGGCAGAAGGGAGAAGCAGGCTCCCCGCTAAGCAAGGAACTGGATGCAGAACTCGATCCCAGGACTCAGGGATCATGATCTCAGTCAAAGGCAGACACTTAACAAACTGAGCCACCTAACTGTACTGGAGTCTATAAATAATTAAGGACAATTCTAATTGGCATGTATTCTGGAGTGGGCTGATTCTCTGCTATCTGATTTGTCTTCTTCTTTCTAGTTCCCTTTCTGCCTGTGGCCATTTGGATTTTCATATTAGAACAATGTGAGATTCTCCTACTCTACCAGATTGTGACAGAGCTGGAAAATGAGTTTCCAAGCCTAATTTGCCCAAGGTTATAGGGACAGCAAGTACCAAGAACCAATTAAATTATAATGTAATACAGTTAATATAATATATAATAAAATATGTTTATATGTATAACTATATATTATATATAAAACCTTATATACTATATATATGATAATAATAATTCTTTTGTCAAAATTCTATTTTGTGTTGCTGTTACATTATTTGTTTTGTTGTTGTTAGCTCTATTAGATTTTGGTTTTGTTACACTAACCTTTCTCTTCTGAACCTTTCCCCTGCTTCATATTCTACTTCACTTTTAGATGTTCTAGGGTCCCATGCTGCCACATCCTACATGTAATATAGAAGAATCTAGCTTCTATATTAAGTATTAGGTATTAAGTATTAGGATTAAATCTGGTTAAATAGTCAGGTGTTAGGTATTAATCTGGTATTAGGATTAAATCTGGCTAAATAATCAGAAGATATAAACCTTGAATAAGTTCTAAATATAATGATATCAGCTTAAGTAGGTGTATTAACCATGACCCTGTGAAATACACAGGATTTTTGAAAGTCCAAAAGAAATTAAGTATGTGAAAGCACTTGGAAATCAACAAAGTGAAAATCAAATTTAAGACTTACTATTGTTAATGATAACAATAGTAATTGAATAATGTTTCCATGAAATATTTGGAGCTTAAAATACAGGAGTGATATGATACTTTCTGTATCTGCCATCTTATAACAAATTTTGATGTCTTAAATATTTAACTTGGAATCAATATGAAATGTTAACATTCACTTGGCTAACATCAAGGATGACTATTCAGAATCCTTACTGAAAAGAAATTTGCAGTCTAGGGAGGGAGATAGGTTAACAGAGGTTATACATTTAAATTATAAATTTAAATGGACAGGGAGTAGTGACATGATAAAAGACTGGACATAATCTTTAACCTATTCCATGTGGGAATGGGAATTGCAAATGTTTCAATTAAGAAGTCATAACTAAGTAAGCAACTAAACTTTGGATGTATTGAATACTAATGATTTCATAGAGAAACGAAAGTATATTTTTATCAATTCAGTGTCCACTGTTTTATAGTTGTGAATGGCTGATGTGGAGATGGCAAGGGACTGAGATAAAATTATCTCTCTCTCTCTCTATTTATACTGACTTATCTATCTACCTAATATGATTTTCTGAAAAGGCTCACACACTTCTAGTAAAATTATTCAAAAACCACATTTATGACTATTAATTATGGTTCTGTGTTAGGGATATGTAGGGAAACATCAACAGGATGTGTATATTACAGAAAGAGTCATTTTATAGAAAAATGGTTCACATGATTGTGGAGGTGCAAGCTCAAAAATCTGTAGAATGGTCCTACAAGCTGGAGACTCAAGGGAGAGTTGTAGTCTGAGTCCAAAGGAATTCTGTTGCAGAATTTCTTCTTCCTTGGAGGAAGCCAGTCTTTGTTCTACTAAGGCACTCAACTGATTGGATGAGGCCCACCCACATTATGGTGATTAATCTACTCCCCTCAAAGTCTACTGATTAAAATATTAATATTATCTATTTTTAAAAAAAAACCACCTTCAAAGAAACCTCCAGACTACTATTTGACCAAAATATCTGGGCATTATGACCCAGCCAAGTTGACATATAAAATTAACCATCATGGGTTCTATTCCATCCAACATACAGACTTGCAACAAGAAATTTAACCTCCCCATAATTACATTTCCTTGGGGATTGGCTTCCCTCATGGTGAGTAGAACTCAGGAACTAATATAGTAACATGTTCACAAGCTCACTCCTGGAAAATCCTAGTAAAAACTACTGATACTAGACTTGCCATCAACTACTCTCAATTTTCTTCTAAGGACATCTAATGACCTCTCCATTCTTATTTTACATCTTTCAAGACCATTATAAGTTGGTTTGAATCTGGAGATCCAAAGGATAGTTATTATGCAAGAAGAACTAAATTGGTGTTTTTAGAGCCATAATGCAGATGTGTCTCATAGTGGGAGTTCGAGGCAGGGTACATGACTGGGTTAGGTCAATTATGGTTACCATATTCCATGAAAGAAGATTCTTTTAACTTCTGTGTAGACATGAATAAGGATATGGACATCCCAGGACCCTGCTAATGCTACACTGGAATTACAACGGGTAGAGTTTGCCTGAAAAAGCATCAATGTGAGAGGAAAAGAAATGAGGAGAGAAAAGCAGAATCTTTGTCCTATTGCTTGAGTCCCAGGAGAAAAAAAAAAATTCCTGAAATCAAATCTAGCACTGGATACCTCAGTTACATTAGCCAGTAATTCCTCTTGCTTTTAAAATGTCATTTTTCTAATTTTCTATTTTATCAAATTTCTATTTTCTATTAATGTCAACTGAATTTTCTATTAATTTTCGGTTAATATCAACTGAAATCAACCTAGCTGAAATAGCTCTGTTTCTAAATATTTCACTTTAGTATATCTCTGGATGAGTTTCCACTGCATTTATAATCAACATCCTGAGAACACCAAGGATTTTTTGAAACAGAGATTAAAGGATATGAAAATATCAGAAACTCTCACATGCACAAAAAAAGGAAACCAAGAAATATGTCATATCAGAGAATATAAGTGACTTTATAAAAATTAATCAAGAAAATAGCCAAAGTTCATCCTCTCTCTCGGGGCCAGAATCTCATGATTTGTCCTAGAGCCCCTGCCTTAAGCAATGTACTCCTGGAAATGTACGCATGATCCAAAAAAAGGAATGGCACAGCCCACTGGGCTTTCCAAGTGTCATAAGACAAGCTTTAGAAAGCAAAAGAGCATCTTCATTTCTGTTTTGGTGAGTTTTTTCTTATTGTGGCCAGACATGAATAGCCATACCAAACTATAGAATGTCTAACATGCCAATATTAATAAAACTTCAATTTAAACAATACCATGATACAATTTTTAAATAAACTGTCAAAAACTAATGTGAGTTTTGGCTAATTCAGATGGGTCCTAGTGGAAAATTAAAATATATGTCCCATGATTCTTCCATGACTCAGAAATGATTTTGTGGTGACTTTATTTGGAAAGGCCTTTACAGACTTACATATTATTTTGATTGTGGTCTATAACATTAAAGAAAAATTAAGAATGGATTCAGTTTATGGACATAGGCTAAATTTTATAATATCAACCAGGCAGATATGGTAATATAGTAGGTAATTATGTTTGGTAATGGCAACTTTTATTATCTTAAACCAAGAACTGAAATAAAGCTGTGAGGAAATTATGTTCATGTAAGCATATTGTTTTCTCTTCTGATTTTAATAAGAGAATGAATATCATCCATCACACACAAAAACAACAAAAAACACATCACCAAAATATTCTCACTACTTATGACAATATACTCTAATTATGGAAATACTTCTTTGGTATCCAAAGTTTTGTTTTTTTTAAACTATCCTATAAAAATGTCAACGTCTCTGTGTGGGTGGTTGTGGAGAAGAATGTGCTAAAATAATACTTTGTCAGTGGCGTAGTTAAGTGGATACAGGAAAAAGAAGGAACAGTATTAAAGAAAAAGTTGTCGAAATAGGAGGGTTGAGTCCATCTGACAAATTCCAAATCTAATTTGAAGTTTTGTCTCAGCATGTTTTTCTGGGAGAGAGACTGAATGGATCTTCATACAACAAAACCTTCTGGCTCTGGCATGGGGAGAGAAGTAGGTCAAGTCTCTTTAAATAACAGAATTGATTATATCTCACTTTCATTAACTCAAAAGCTCCCTTCAGACTTTGCTTTGTTCATTCAGAAAGATTTCATCGCTTTCCATTACAAAACCTTTTTGTTGGTGATGACATTGGTACCTTCAAGAAATAAAGCACTGTGACTATCTTTAGACTTTATTTCCAGGGACTGCTGCATGCTTTCTATGACACATAAAAGGGGAAAAAAAGGAGGGGGTTGATTCATAATAGAGAAGGCTTCCATATTTTTCCCCCTAGATACCTATGCCATGCTACTTGTTAAAAACATCATAAATGGCTTGGAAATTAAAACATAGTGTGAAAGAGGACATTCCAGGCCAAAATAATATGTAAGTCTGTTTGAAGTAAACAAAATGCATCTCAAAGCATTTAGGCAGTGAGTTGGAGTCTGAGATTTTTGACATCTATTGCAAATAAGAAAAAAATTATGGACTACAATATTTTCATATGTCAACTAGAAAAGGCATGTACATTTATCTTTAGTGATAGGTTTTTTCCTTAGAGCCAAACTTCAGCAAAAATTTACCACTAGGCTCCTTTTTTATAAACTTTATGGATATTCTTTTGTTTTATTTTCTCTAATCAAGAAGAGAAAATTTGGGGAAGTGACTTAAAGAAACAAAGGAGGATCTTGGTGGCAACCACAGAGGAAGGCTGCTGAATATACTGCCTACATTGCTAAGGTCAAAGCTAGTATATTTTTTCCACATTTTTAATATAACTCAGCTGATGAAAATCTTTAGTTTTATGTTCTTCAATTGATTTTTAAATTTGATCATTTTACTGGATTTGATGATAAGTCTTTTCTGAATAAATAGATGTACATTTAAGAATGAGAAATTAATTAGTAATGGAGATGAGGACAGAGGATTTTCTTGGACTTAGTTTCTGCAAAAAAAACCCCGAACTTGCTGATGTCTTCAAGTCCTTTATCTGAAATGACATTTCTTATTGAAATTTGTGTATTTCAGGTAGTGTTTTCACTCTATCTCCTTTCTGTATGAGATACAAAATTCAGAGAAAAAGATTAGTTGACACATTCCTCTAAGTAAAACAAGAACAATTTCTTTGTGACTTTCCACCACACTTTATCAGAGGTGTTAAATTGTATACATAAAATTTAAGGTATTCTGTATTAATATTTAGAGATTAATATTAATATTTAGAGATAAAATGAAATATTTATATTAAGAAATTAATATTTAGAGATAAACATTTGTATTCTTAAGATAAATTTACAAACCCAATACTCTGAAGGATTTGCATCTGATTACACATTATAAAAATATTGAAGAAAAGTTTTAATAAGTGTTAAAAATAAGACAGCAGGCCTAAAATGGAATCATTTATGCTAAGCCCTATGTCACCAAACTGAGGCTTAACCTATTTACAGTTTTGATTCTCCCAGAAATGGAATTTTAAACTAGTCAGGAATTGCTCGAACAGTACCAGTGAGGTAATCTGCCTAATAGACCTGTGCCATCCCTAAAGGAAAGAAACCTTGCATAATCAACCTACTTTGCCCCTAGTATAATTTTCTTTTTCTTGCCCCCTCTGCCTAAAAAAGTCTTTCATTTTTCATTTCATCAATAGTACAGCTATTTGGAGCTCCTTTCTGTCTGCTAGATTAGATAATGTCTGATTCATAAATTGCTGATAAAAACCAACAAGCTCTTTAAAATTTATTCAGTTGAATTTTGTCTTTTAACATAACAATGTCATGAGTTACTTTCTCCCAATGAATTTGACCGCATTATATAAATGGGCAAAGATATTTAAGAAATAATTACCAAAATTGGTAAAAGAGGATGGTATAGCATAAAGACAGAAATAAATGAATTTGGAAAAAAGCACACAACAGAAAAAACTAACAGTGGCAAAATTCGGTTCCCTGAAAAGTTCAACAAAATGGATATGTCTTGAACTACATTGTCTAAACAAAATCAGGGACAGGACACAAATTACCAAAATAGAAATCAAAGACAATGTCTTCAATCATCTGTCTCTAAACTTGTAGCTAATATCATATTTGCTAATGAACTTAAAGGTTTTTCTCCTAAGATTGGGAATAACACAAGGATGCCCACTCATATCATATCCACTCAACATTAAAGTAAAGGTTGTAGCCATTGCAGTGTGCAAACTATTATGGTTTACAAAGAAGATACTAATGACTTTAGAAACAAAAACTAGAGGGGTGCCTGAGTGGCTCAGTCAGTTGGCTCAGGTCATGATCTCAGGGTCATGGGAACCGGCCCCATGTTGGGCTCTGTGATCAGTGTGGAGTCTGCTTGAGATACTCTCTCTCTCCTTCAGCGTCTCCCCCCGCTTAAAACAAAACAAAAAACAAAAAACCATAATAATGGATTTAACAAGGTTGCAATACACAAGTTTAACATAGAAAATCAATTGCATCTATATATTCTAACAAAATAATTGGCATATGATATTTAAAAATTCTATTTATAAGCCTATCAAAAGTAAATCCTTAATACTAATTTTAAAAATTATATGTATGTTCTTTACACTTGAAACTACCAAACATTGCTAAGATAAATTAAAGAAGTCCTAAATAAGTAGAAAGATAGTTTGTGTTTAATGATTGGAACATCTATTATTGTAAAAAGGGTAATTCTCTCCAAATTGATCTGTGGATTATTTTTAGTTCTTATGAAAATATATGCAGACTTCTAAAAATGAAAATGAGAATTACAAGCTGGTTTAAAATTTACATGAAGATGTAAATGGCTTACAGTAACCAAAGCAATCTTGAAATAATGGAACAATATTAAAGGACTTAAGAAAAAAAACCATTTGAAAAGGACTTATGTTACATATTTTAACAAAAAATAAAACCCTTTAAAGGAAACTATTGCAGACTATATTAATGACTCAGGTGTAAGCAAAGATTTTTTAGCTCAGAAAAAGTAAAAACAATACAAGAAATGTTAATATATATATTTTTCAAAATGATTAAAATTGCATATAATACAAATTCAAGAAGATGAAATAGCAAGTGACGAAGTAGAAAATATTTGAAAAACGTATATCTGACAATGAAATACCTAAAGAACACTTGTAATTCAATAACAAAAAATGAAAAGAACTCAGTGAAAAATGGGGAAAAACTTGAACACACATTTAACAGAGAAATATACAAATTGCAAACATGCACATGAAAATGCATTAAATGTCATCATTCATCTGCTAAGTGCAAAGTAAAAATTCAAGGAGATAACATTTCATACTTACCTTAACAGCTACATAAGAAAAGACTCACAACACTGACTGTTGGAGAGTATGTGAAGCATCCTATTATTAGAAGGAATGAAAAAATGTATAACATTTAGAAAAATTCTGGAAATTTCTTATAAAACCAAACATACACTTACCTCTGATTCAGCAATTACACTCCAAGATCATTTGAATCACAATCACAGTTGAAATGAAGAAGTGTTGATAAGATGATTTTTACATACATGTTCATAATGGCTCCAGTCATAATAACCAAAAACTGGAAATAACTCTATCCAGAATTAGGACAATGAATAAACTGTAACATATTTGTACAATGGAATGTTATTCATGAATAAAAAACACAACCTACTGATTCATAGAAAGATATGGATCAATCTAAAATCATTACAAGGAACTTTACAACAAGAATACAAATTGCATGATGCTACTTATAGGATGTTTTAGCACAGACATAATTCCACTTTTGGAAAATGTTGGAAAGTCACTTTTCTCTGCAGAGAATATGAGAGGGAATGGACTCCTCCACGTGAAGAAACTTTCTGAGGTGTTGAAAGTATTCTAGATCTTGACACAAATTTGGATTGCACAGAAGAAAGCATTTATTAGATCTCAATGAATGTTTCCTTAAGATTTGTGTCTTTCATTGTGTGCGAATACTACATTAAAAGAAGAACTAAGGGGCGCCTGGGTGGCTCAGTTGGTTGGGCAGCTGCCTTCGGCTCAGGTCATGATTCCGGGGTCCTGGGGTCGAGCCCCGCATCGGGCTCCCTGTTTAGCAGAGAGCCTGCTTCTCCCTGCTGCTCTGCTTACTTGTGCTCTCTCTCTATCTCTCTGTCAAATAAATAAATAAAATCTTAAAAAAAAAAAAGAACTAAGTATAATTTGAAATATATATCTGCATCATTTGGATGTGAGAGAGATTAAAACTGGGTATTTCAACAGTTCAAAAGTCCTTTCCAAAAACAGTTCCCATGCATTCAATAATAGATGATTTTTTTAAGCTTAATTTGATTCATGACTGCTCAGTAAATTTGGATAGTTTTTAAGCTCCCTAAAGTAATTCATTGTTCTACGTTTAAGACAGTAAGTTCTTTCCACATAACAGGCACTTCATTTGAACAAACACAATTAATATCACACAGCTTTCAACTTCATGTTTAAATGCATGCAAAAAATTATTAATGCTTTTGAAATAATGAAGTTGGAAATAGCATTTTGCTAAGGGGAAGAAGAAGAGGTCAAAATATTTTAGTCAGAACTCTGGGAAAAGTGAAGAGGAGTAGAGAAGGGGAAGGAAAGTATGAAAAAGCAAAAGCAAAATCAGTTTGGGACATTTATGATGCTCTGGTTTGAATGCTGAACAGGATGTTCCTCTCTTCCATCCCATAGTCTTTTTTTTCTACCATTTAGAATTCCCTATGTAGGGGAATAATATTTGTGGTCCTCCTAGTTTCCATTTTCTTCTGGAACGCTCCAATAAGGTCAAGAAAGAGGCAGAAGAAAGAAGGGAAATTTCTGGGATTCTCCAAATGAATATTTTTCTTATTTAAATAGTCATTTTGATCACACACTGCTCATGAGGGTGAAATAGTTTTGAGATTGAAATACAACTAAAAAGCATGAATGAGAAGTTATATATTTACTATCACTTATCAAATCTCAAAGTTACTCATTAAAATATTGTTTATTTAATCTCTGGTTTTATAATGTGATTGGTGTAAATTAATATTTACTATAAAACATTTGCTCCCAAGTCAAATTGTGTCTTTGCTTTGCATGCATTTTTTTTTAAAGATTTTATTTATTTATTTGACACAGAGAGAGAGATCACATGTACACACACACACAGAGAAGCAGGCTCCCTGCCAAGCAGAGAGCCCGATGCGGGGCTCGATCCCAGGACCCTGAGATCATGACCTAGACCGAAGGCAGAGGCTTAACCCACTGAACCACCCAGGTGCCCCTGCTTTGCATGCATTTTTAAGGGAAGTATTGAAATACACTTTTTTAAAAAAGGATTATCGGTGAATATCATGATATATATTAACATTTTTCCATATTTATTCTACCTAAACCTCCAAGGGTTTGAATGTTTCATTCATTTTTTTTCTAAATAAAAATAACATGATAATTTCCCACAGAGACCAATTTCTTAAAGTTAAATCATTATTTTGTTGAACATATCTTACTTAATACTGACCATTCAAATGAATTACTAAAGAGGCAAAAGTAATAAATATATTGTCTTGTAAAGTGTCCAATTTTTAAAAAAAATACAAATCATGGGAGCTATTTGTTCTGAAAGTGTATATATTCTAAATTAAGGGATTTTATTTTAAGCAAGTGAGGGTTCATAACATTCTCCTAAAACACTGCTTTTACCTTATCATCCCTTGGGATCTATGCTATTGATTTCATTATCAATTGCATTATCTTTGGCTTTTATGTTTGGCCATCAGAATCTTACTAATTCACATCATAATCCTTTGAAAACTTTGGGCATTTCTTTGCTTCAGATGATGAGAACCCAGTGCAGAACTTACCCACTCAGTTCCCTGAGTGGGTAATTCTACTCCTCTTCTGCTGTAGCATTTTTGCTTATTTGACCTTTTCTCAATAGTCAAATAAGCATGTCAGTGAAGGTTCGATAGTCAATAAGCCTCAACTCTTGTTAGCCATTGTCACCATGAAACTTGAGCTGTATTTTGTAACTGACATCACTAATCTCTCCTCTTCCTAAACTGTCATTTAAAATTGTTTAAAAATAGTTCTATTAGATATTTTAACATTGAAAATATTAATATATAAAATAATGCATATCCAGTATCATGTAGTACCCAAGCTCAATGCATTTTGTGATTACACATCCACAGATTTCCAAAAGTGTTCCAAGTGCACTTGAAAGGGATGTGTATTCTGTTGGTTTTGTATGGATTTTCTATAAATATCTCTTATATCCATCTGTTCCCATATGTTCTTCAAAGATATTTCCTTATTGATTTTCCATCTGGATGATCTATCCATCAATGTAAGTGGACTATTAAAAATCCCTACTATTATTATATCACCATCAATTTCTCTTGTTACACCCACTAATTTTTTTGTGCATTTAATTGTTACAGTGTTGGGTGGTAGATATTTATAATCTTGTTTGATTGATCCCTTTATCATTATGGGTCGCTCTTCTTTGTCTCCTGTTACAGTTTTTGTTTTAAAGTTTATTTTGTCTGATATAAGTATTGGTATTCTGGCTTTTTCTTTTTCACTTCCATTTGCACAGTAAGCGTTTTCCCATCCCCTCACTTTTAGTCTGTATATCTCTTTAGGTCTGAGGTGAGTCTCCTGTAGACAGCGTATAAATGGGTCTTGCTTTTTCCATTCTGCCACTCTGTATCTTTTTATTGGAGCATTTAGGTCATTTTTATTTGAGGGAATACTGATAATGTATGTACTTATTGTCATTTTAAAATTTGTTTTCTGGTTGTTTTGTAGTTCTTTGTTCCCTTCCTAGTAGCTTAAAAATTGGAGAGATTAAAAAAAAAATTGATTAAAATAAAACTTGAGCAAAGTGAAGGAATTCACAGCTAAGTCATATTGTCAAGTTTCTCTATTGTTTACAAGTTAATTTATTTTACATAATGCACAACTGCAACAATAGAAAACAGTAGAGAACAACCTAGAAAACAACAATAAGATTTCTTAAATATTTCTGGAGTTCTACTGATTTGTTCTGAGCTAGAGTGCTTTAAACATGAAATTTAGAGGCCATTTTTAATGTCATGGTCCTCCTGGTTTCAGCTGTGTTTTTGCTCAGGTGTTTGCAGTCGGCTGGAGGCTCTGCACTATCCTGGGCTTGGCTGGACACCTTGGGTGGGACAGTGCTGCCCATGTATTTCTTTTCCACCTCCTGAAATAAGCAAGACAACCTAAGGTATGTCTTTCTCTTGGCAACAATAAGCATCAAAGTATGCCAACCCAGACATAGCATTGTTTTAAGACGGCTAGTGTCACCTCTGCTAATGTCATATTGACCAAAGCAAGGCATACCCCTAAAATTAGAAGCAGGATATTAGCTTGGGATGATGCCATCATGTTATAATTTAAAAACAAAACAAAACAAAACAAAAAACAGGGACATTATGGGCAGTGAGGAATCATTGTCATTAGTTCCACCTAAAGCTGTGGGATATTAGAATGATGTAGACTGAGGATATTCTTTTGCAGGTGGGATGGGAGGAGTGCAGGGTGTCTTATAAACTTTCTCAGAATTACATCTATTCTAACATCAAACAAAATACCTTTACTTAGCATCATGACTGCATCTCCTAGTTCACCACCCTCTAGTTGAATGAGCTTGGGTAAGTCTGTTACTTTCTTTAAACCTCAGCTTCCTACAAAATGGATGAGATTATAGTATGTGCCTCAAGAAGTTGTTAACAAATCAGATTTTGTAGGTGAAAGCATTTTGTGCAATATAATAAAGGCTATACTTCCTGTTGATTACCATTACTCTGCCAAACCTAGCCTTCCCAATCTTAACATAGCTTAAAACACAAATGTTGGTGATAAAAGGGTGAAAAATCCATTTAGAGAAAAACACATTCATTCCATACTTCCTTTGTGATATAGATTTAAAAATACAGTGTCCACTAATGGAAGAAGTTTCTCTGAGCCCTACACAACTTATGTGTGTGTTTTAATTATGTTATGGAGTCTTATCATCTCTTTCTTAACAGATCTTTCATAAATTATCTGAATAATGGATCCACTCTATGAGTTCTAAATGGACTTCTTTTTTTAAATTAACATATAATGTATTATTTGGCCTAGGGGTACAGTCTATGAATCATCAGACTTACACATTTCACAGCAATTGATAAACCCCTGGCCAGACTTATCAAAAAGAAGAGAAAGGACCCATATTAATAAAATCATGAATGAAAAAGGAGAGATCACAACCAACACCAAAGAAATACAATTATAAGAACATATTATGAGCAACTATACACAGGCTAAACGGACTTCTGATTACATTCTCATCCATAATTTTCTACTTGCTTTTGATTTTATAGATATTGAATCACAATTCAGTGAGAAAAACTGAAGATGTTATAATTTCCTGGAGTGTTTTAAGCTTCCTACTTATATTTGTTGTTGTTTTTTTTAAAACATTTACTGTGTAGCAAAATGCTTTGCAATTGTTTGTGTTTTTATATCTGTCCTGTCTGCTTTTTACCTTTTTGAATAATTTGAAGTCAGATCTCATATCTTCATGTACTCTTTGAATATTCTTTAGTATTTAATGTGTATTTAGTACTTAATATGTATTGGATAATGTTACAGTGAAAATATGTTTTTTATGATATATTTTAATAATTTATTGTTTAAAAATAGTGACTACATATACATAAAATACATACATATGTAAATATATAATATGTAAATATGTATTTTATAAGTGTTTGTATGTTTAAATATACTGAAGTATTATAAAGTAGTATTGTTTAAATTATACAACAAAAAACATTTCTTTTATAATAAAGTGAAATTTTAGAAAGTACTAGTATAAAACATGTTGAAATCACAAACAAAAACTAAAATGTAAAAAAAAAATCACTAGAGTAAAACGTGATGGATTATTTTACCTTGGTTGTGTTTCATAACCTGTTAAAAGCAGAACTCTCTACTGACTTTTATTTTTGGCAAGTCAAACATAATTGAGAAGGAAAACTAACTCCAGCCACATTTTGAGTGAAGGGATATTGATCATTGCAGTTAGTTGGTTACTGACTTGCTTTAATATTTCCCTATAACAAACTGATAAAACAATTCAATTATGTTATTTAAAAAACTGCAAAATTTTGTCTTTAAGTGAATTTAAAATGTGGCTTAACATGAAATTGTGAAAAGGAAAAAAAAGTAAGTGGTGTGTATGTTCATACATGTATGTTTTTGTATGAACTGTGGGTTAATCAGCCCATAATAATTAATCACATCCTCATTGTCTCTTTAAAAATTAATTCAGTAAGCAAGTTAAAAAATTGTTTTCAAGACTATTTTAGAATTGTGTTGGTGTTTAATTTCACTTCTAATTTAAAACATTAAAATGTAAATGTAGCAGCCTACAGATTTGATTATTTTTAAAATTACAGTTTCAGAAGAGAAAATAATTATCATTGTCACAAAAAATTGCTTAAAATTTTGATCTGTGAGTGAATGATATTCTATGTTTTCTGACTGGTAAGTGAGTACAATTAAAAATATTACTATTTGTTTTCCCTAGTTCATAGCATTTTAATAAAATTTATGACAGAAAATAACATAAAATATTAAATTAATAAATATATTTCAAACACAAGTTGCAAATCAATCTCTATAATAAAGCACCAATAATAGAAAAGCAGATTAAAATGGAATTCCTTCTAAAGGCCTCAGGGTCTTCATAGATTTTATTGGATATAAAGCATAACCTAAAAAGTTTTTATAATATCTCTGTGAAACAGGTAGAAGAGAAAAAAAGAGTTTACTCCAGGACCATAAATCCAGTGATTTGTGATGATTCTCTTTGGATCAATTTATATTAAGATTCTTGAGTGGTAAAAGAAGTTAGCCAGAATAGAAGGCTTGCCAGACTGTATGAGCTAGATTTTTTCATCTGATTTAAAGATCGTAACTTTTTTTTCTCTTCTTTTCTTTTTTTATTAACATATAATGTATTATTAGTCCCAGGGGTACAGGTCTGTGAATCGCCAGGTTTACACACTTCACAGCACTCACCATAGCACATACCCTCCCCAATGTCCATAACCCCACCCCTCTCTCCCTACCCCCCTCCCCTCCGGCAACACTCAGTTTGTTTTCTGAGATTAAGAGTCTCTTATGGTTTGTCTCCCTCCCGATCCCATCTTGTTTCATTTATTATTTTCCTACACTCCAAACCCCCAGGTTGCATCTCCACTTCCTTATATCTGGGAGATCATATTAAAGATCATTAACTTTTAACTGACTTTACTGTTGATGAAATTTACTGTGGATAGCTCATGTGGCAAACTATATTACATACTATATTATATATATATGTTATGCTATACTAATTTTTGTATCTCTGAAGTTCTAGAATCAGTTAGGACTGGTAAGGATGCTTACATTGACAGGCTGTCTAGGTTCATGCTCTATTGTAACTGCACTTGATATTAATCAGTCACAGGTTCTTAGAACTCCTGATGAATCAATGCAAGACTGGCTGATTAAGGAGAAAGAACATACGAAAGACTAGCTTAAAAATAGTCCTATCATACTAACTTTTACCTTTAAATTTGTTCATCTTTCTCTTTACAAATGACTCTCCTTCTCTTGGTTTTTGGCTGTTTTGTATATGAGGGTAAGTCCCTCTGCTCTTTGCTCCTTTATAGACTTTTGCATACCTGTATTATTTAAAATATTATTAGTAACAATGTGTTATCTTTTCCTCCATTTACTGGCTGTTTCTTTCCTTGGACAGTGCCAAACCTTTATATATGCAGTTCCCATTACAGTAAATCCAGTGCCTACAGAACAATTGGCAGGTACCGCTGACCCTTGAACTATGCAGGGATTAGGGGCACTGACTCACTGTGCACCCAAAAATCCATGTACAACTTTTGACTCCCCCAAAACTCAACTATTAATAGCCTACTGTTGACCAGAAGCCTTCCCAATAACATAAGCTGTAAATTAACACCTGTTTTGTATGTTACATGTATTATATACTGTGTTCTTGTAATATAGAAAGCTAAAGAAAAGAAAATGGTATTAAGAAAACCATAAGGAAGAGAAAATACATTTACAGTACTGTACCATAAAAAATTCACATTTCAGTGGACAGGATCCATTCAAACCTGTGCTGTTCAAGGGTCACCTGTAGAAGATAGTCAACAAATACTTATTTGCTCACTAATCTTTATTGGCTTCAGTCTGCTTTTCTATGTTTTGTTCACCCATTCACATCTTATATAAATTTCATCTGCATAGAAAAGTTCAGAAGAAGGGATACAGTATGAGAGAATGATTTTTCCTCTGGGACTCAATTTTTCAACCTTGACTGCACATTAGAATCACCAGGGCAACATATTTAATAGGCCAGTGGACAGGACAGATCACTCAGGGTAGAGTTGGGATGTTAATTTCTTTAGTTACCAGTAAAAGAACTCCAAGACTCCAACTGTAATTGGCTTCAGGCATTATCCTTTTAAGAACACCACTTACCACAATGGTTTCTTTGGCAGAAGAATTATAGGCAACGTTATGCTCCCAATCATATCCGAAGGACCACAATAAAGAGGTCAAGTTTCCCCCACAAAGTTAGTATGTGATCTGAATTTTCTTTATCACCAAAGAATTTGCAACTAGGTCACATATTGTCGGATAAAGTAAACTTTTGCTTTCAGTCATTTTTGTGGTGAAACTCAAATATTGAAAACCTGAGTTTATTTTTCTGAAACCTCTATCCTTTATTGATTAAAGTAACACCTCTACCATTCAGAACATTTCTGTGATAAATAAAGCCATTTATTAGGAAGTAAAAAATCAGGTAATAATCTCATTGGGGAATTAACATTGTAGTTTAAACATTTTACAAAGTCACTATTTTTCAAAATAGTGAACAAACTGGAAGTTTAACCAATTAACTGTAACTCTAGTGAACTCTCAGAAGTCATGGTAAGAAGAATTAGTTTTTGGAATTTAGTTGTGTCAGACCTATAAATAAATACTAATTCAATGTTTTATGAATATTCAATAGGCAATTGTTAAAGTCATGACAACTTATTAAGATTTAGTTTGAAGGGAAAAGTAGAGGAAAAAATGTTTCAGAGATATAAACAAGCAAAAAAGAATTTAAAAATGGGCAGAGAGAAAAAAATGGTGACATCATGCAAATATCTGTAAGTGTGGAGTATTTATCATCATTTTATCTCTTATTGTTTCCCTTGATTTTCACAGAGCTCCCGATGGTGAAAAATGTCCAAACATGGATGTAATAGGCACAGTAGACATTTGGGATGTCTGTTTCCAAACATCTAGCAGTTGGTCTTCATTGACTTACCTGGAGAACCATTTGAGTCCTATATATGTCTACTGATTGAAACCTAAAATATTTATGACTGTTAATGAGGAATATATATATGGTCACAGAGGTTGGGAAAAACAACAATAATGAAGATACAGTGTTGTAGACACCAGAGGAATATAAAGAATGAAATATTTGTTACAGGTAGTACTAAGGAAAGATATTTTGAGGTACTAACCCACAGTGCCTCAGAAGGTGATCTTATTTGCAAATAAAGTTTTTACAGAGATAATTAAGTTAATATGAGGCAGAACCCTAATCCAATATGAGTGCCCATAGAGAAACAGGAATTTTGGATGCAGTTATGCCCAGAGAGAAGACAATGTAAGGAAACACACACATGTGTGGAGAATACCATATGAACACCAAGCAGAGATGGGTTGTTGCTTCTACAAGTCATAGAATGTCAAAGATTGGCAGCAAGCCAGCATAAGGAGGGAAAGAGACATGAAACAGATTCTTCTTCACAGTTCCAGAAAGAACCAACTTTGCTGATAACCTGAACTTGGACTTCTAGCCTCGAGAACTGCAAGAGGATAAATTTCTGTTGTCTAAGCCACTCACTATGTGGCACTATGTTAATAGCAGTCCTAAAAAACTAATACAATGTTTAAAAGTACTTTTATGAAAAATCTTGCCAATTAATGTAGTCACACTTCCCTATCTCCCCACAAAACTAGACATTATTTATATAGGTATTGTGGAGTTTGAGCTGTATTAGGAAGGCCTGAATATAGCCTCAATACTGGCAAAGAATGAGATCTCAGGCTGTCAATGGGACATCTGCAATTACGTGAACTGTAGTATGGAATGTCTGCAAACAAGAGTTTGCAAATGATCCATGAGCATAAAAAATACAATGCAATCAACACACAAACACAAGCAAATTCAGACTGCTTGGACTCACTTTTGAATTTATCCCAGTACTGATTTAAACTCTTCATTATCCACTCATCTTTAACCACCCATCTTTCTCCTTGGCTTTTTGCACATGACCTCATCTTCTAATTGACTAAGAAGAATTTAAAAACAAATCATAGCATCCTCATCTTTTATCTTCTCCTTGTGTTAATTTTCTATAACCGTATAACATATCACTACAACTTTAGTAGCTTAAAACATGATAAAAATCATTATCCCGGTTTCTGTGGATCAGAAGCTCGATCAGAAGGTCATTTGCCCAGAATCTCTCAGGGCTGCAGTTAAGGTCCTATCTGGGGCTGAATTCTCATCTGAGGTTCCAGGCTCTCTTCCAAACACTAGGTGTTTCTTGGCAGAATTTAAGTTTCTTTTGCTGCTGTGGGACTGAGATCCCTAGCTCTTAGAGACCACACAGCATTCCCTGCCATATAGTCCTTTCCATAACATGGCAGGTTGCTTTCTCAAGATCAACAGAAGAGCATCTCTGCTCCTGCTTCCTACTTCTGTACCCTCTTTTAAAAAACTTCTTAATTAGATCAAACCAACCCAGAATTATTTCTTTTTTCATTAACACAAGGTCAACAGATTACATACCTTAATTATATATGTGAAATCCTTTCTCTTTTGCCATAACCTGACTCAATCATGGGAGTCTTGTCCCCTCAAATTCATAGGTCACACCCACACTCAGGGGGAGGGAATGACACAAGGATATGGATCATTAGTCATCCTCGCCTTAAATTTCTTCCTACTACGTCCTCACTCCTTCTCAGATTTGTTCACCTATTTCCAGACCTTCCCTTCGCTCTCCCAGGCTCTTTGTTCTCCCTACTTTACAACTGCTCCCTTCTTTATCTTCTCTGATCTCCCCTTCCATACTCTCCCTCAGTCAGTCTTCACGAGTCTACTTAAAACCAACAAGTTAGCCTGATAATTCATTCAGAAATGAAATCATCCGGGGAAGAGGAGAAACTTTCCCTTTCCATATCATCTTAAGTGTGAGGTAGCATTCCTTAGATTACTCAGGCAGACTTTCTTTCTATTTCATTAACCATAACTGGTTCTTAAGCAAATCACTGGAGATGAGAGTATAAATATTGGGTTAAAGTATTATATAGATACAATGAATAATGAAGAATAAACAATCATGACCATTACACTTCAGATTAATGATTGTCATATTTCTTTCTTTAAATTTCTTTAAATTTAATAAAACAAAAAAATTTTTTTGATTAAAAACAAGGTAAGAAAGCCATAATACTTAACTAGTGTGCTTTAACCTGAGAACCTTAAGGCTCTTTCATCACATATATCGTAATATAGGGCTACTACTACAAGAGACTTACTAAATGTGAAATAAGATTCAAAGTGCTAAAATGTCAATGAAATGTTACAGAGATTTATACATTTTCCCAGACATATAAATAATATAGTTTCAAAGAAAAAATAAATATATAAGTGTCAGGAAATCAGTATAAATACAACATAAAATTCCCATATTTTTGGTACTTCAATCCAGTGGTTCTCAACCAAAATCCCCTAAGGAGCTTAAGAAGTCTAGTTCCTGAGTGTACTCTGGACTAATTAAACAGAATTTCTGCATATGGAACCTGAGCATCAGTGTTTCTTAAAGCTGATTTCAAGAAACACTGATATTCAGCTAAACATTCCCAAGTATGACAACCCAGGAACTAAAATGCTAACTGAAATATTTTATATTATGGTGTTAAAAATGCAAAACTTTTATTCTTAGTATATTCTGAGGAATTAGTGCTTTCTCAGAAAACTCGGTGGGAAGCATGGTCCTCTATGCATGACTCTGTTTTGGTATCTTGGGCTTCTCATACGAACATGGGAGAAACGTGTAAAGAGCTTACAGCCCCTGGAGTTCTCCCAGCTTTGTTTACATGGGTGATCCCTCTTTCTGGCCCTCCCACTCAGTTCTTCTGGTTCTATATCCCTTGTAATTGGTTTATAACTTAAATCTGTCACTCAGACTTTTGGAGGATGGACTACCTCCGGCCTTAGCACCTTCCATGGAGAAAGAATTCCAAAATCCATTCTCTAGCATAAATACTGGGTCAGATCATGGGTAAAATGCCATCAGGATGATCACATCCAGGCATTAAAACTGGGGGAAAAAAATGATTGATCAGACTCTTGCTCATCCCAATTCTCCAACAAACAAAGGATAAAGACCAAATACATATTTACTGTCTATAATTTCTTATTTCCTATTTATTCTTTGTTTTTCATGATAACTACCTTACTTTATACTAAGGTATTATTTTTCTGGTATACAACTTTTCCAGCAGATGAAAACAAAGTTTCATGATAGTTAATCAAGATTTTCCTGTAGGAATTAGTATGTTTCAGGAGCACAGGGTACCCATCAATCAGTAATGAAAATTATCATACAGAGTAGAGGGAAAAATTGATTTATAATTTATTTCCTCTTGTTTCTTTCTTTATAAATATGTAGTATAACTAGCAGATTATTGATTCAGTTTTAAGCAATCAATTTTTAAAGATTTTATGACTCAGTGAACCTGATAATTAAAAAGTTAGCTCTCGGGAAAGTTCAGGCCAAATCTGCAGGCTTTGCTATCTTGTGTATTTGCATACGTGCAGGGAGATAAAAGTGGGCAAATGGGACTGTTCATTGCTTTGTTTCAAATATGTGATTTTTGATTCCTTTCCATGCAGACTACAACATATGTTTTTTACTTACGTATATTTCATAATGTTGTTACCACATTTGATTATTTATGTAGTTTAAATATTATCAGAAGTATTTAATTAAGAAGCAGTAAGTATTAGCATAGTATAGTTAGTCTTATAACTATATAGTATATAGTATGTAACTATATATACTTACATATATATATGTAACTGTACATACTTATACCTATAATATAGTTAGTCTTAATGATGTACTTATATCAATTTTCTCAAAGGTGTTTTACTTACTGCATGGTAACTAATAACTAATAACTTGGAATAAATGGCTATATTTCCTAAATTCTCCTCCTGTTTAGGTAAGACCCACCTATATTGTATGATTCCATGAAGTTCAGGTACTCAGGGTTCCATTACGCATTGCCAGTATCTCAAGTCACTGTAATGCAAGTTTGTGCTCAGGATAGGTTGGCTGAATTTCTTCCGCTTTTTTGAATGGCAGAAATATGTCTCTGTGGTAAATGTTGTTAATTTCCCCCTGTCCAGTCTCCTTTTCTTCTTTTTAGGAAAAGAAACTCCCTCTCAGGTTTTAGCTGGTTATATGATTCTCTAACCTAGATTTCCAGACTCCTTTGCATCTTGGATTAGCCATATGGCTAAGCTCTGGGAATGGAATATGATCGGAGGTGAGGGTTGTATCTTTTGGGTCAAATCAATTAAAAAGAAGATTTCCTCTGTTCCCTTCTTCTCTTTCTTCCTTTCATTGGCTAGAATGAAAATTTAGTAAGAGATGTCTGAACACACAGGCAAAGGTGTCACTGGAGGAGATTGAAGAGCCACTTGAAAAACCATAAAACAGAATTAACCACCTGGGATTACAAATCTGGACTATTAGGTATGAGACTAATATTCTTCTATCTTGTTTGGGACATTTTATTTTGGAGACTCCATTGCAATAGCTTAATATATACTATAAGGCAGAACTTAAAGCCTTTTATTTATTTTCATATGAGTTATAACATATAAAAATTATATACATATGTTCTTATAGCCCTACGAGGTTAACAGGCCAGGGCAGGGGGCCATACAGTATATTTGACCATGCCTGGATATATCTTTCTAGTTTGGGAATGTGGAGCCTTAGGGCCATCTGGAGACAAAGCTTGTCAGTGGCTCAGTGTTTAGAATCCAAGATAGTGACCCCAAGGACATCTCAAGAGGAAGAACTCAGACGTGACTGATGTTTAATGTTTTTTTTTTTTTTCAGTCCCTCAAAATACCAAACCAGAAACGTAAAATTCAGAAACACCAGGGTATTCTACTCAAGGAGTGGAAGATCAACAAAGCAAGAGATCAACATGGGTGGGAGAGGAAGCATAAGATTTCCAGAAGCTACAGAGTTGGCACCAAACAAATCAGATGAGGTTGTTTGTCAATATAGTTTTATGTAGCTCAGCTAAGAAGTTTAGAGGGCTGCACTGGGCATACAAACCTTAGGAAAGATAGAATGACAATACATTTGTGCTGAGAGTGGCTTAAAGATTGTTCAAGCAGTCAGAGACCCATTGCTAATTCTTACTCTGCTTGGCTATATAAGGAAATGGTAAGTAAGGAAAGAGTCAGAAAAAGTGAGCCCAGATAGTAGGTGCAAATATTTAACTTGTTGTTGAAATTTGAAGTTGGTTTTTCTATTTTGAAATTGCGAAAAGATTTTCATTTCAGCATCAGCTATACATACTCAAATCTGTTGTTAGATTCTTACTTTAGTATCAGATCTACTAGGAAACCTGTGTTTTGCTTCTAGAAGAAAGGAAAGAGCTAGGAAACCTGTGTTTTGCTTCTAGAAGAAAGGAAAGAGCAGCATAAAAAAAGAGAAAGTGATAGTGAATTGGATGAATCATTTATATTTAAAATATCACATTATGAAAAACATACAGAAACTGGGAGTCGGTGCCAACTCAGAGCTACAAGATGATGAGTGCAATGATGATGTTGGTATGTCTCACCTCTCTCATGTAGTTACTGGTAGAGAAGAGCAGAAGAGGAATAGCAAAAGCAATAAAAGGAAGGGTCTGAAGCAATGCCAGGAAGAAGAAGAATAGTGGAGACCACTGTGGCCATTCGGTGATCAGTGGGATTGGCAAAAAGGAAGGGTGCTCCCACGAAGTGAGAGGAAGATATCATTCAGCAATCCAAAGAGCCATTTCTAGAGATTCTGAATAACAAAAGGGAAAGATGGTCAGTTGCTTAGGGTTCTGGTGATGCTGTTAATTAGGTCTAATGGAAAGACAACTTTGGTTACCAATAGTCTTCCTTTCCCCCATATTCTTCATTTGTACTCTCTGCTTGAAGTGAGAAGAATCGGGGCTGGTTTCGATACTCAGATTAAACTTTCCTTCAATGCTTGAGGACATGGTATAGAGAACTTTCCACAGACTTAGAATGTGAGACTGTTTTCTCACAGATAACTAATGAATGTCCCTCCAGGGGCACGTAGCCACAGTATACGACAGAAGACCAATATGCCATTGTAAAAAGCCAGGATATTTAGAGTTGGCAAAAAGATCTTTGACATGAAATTATGCAATAATGATTAATGAGAATACTTTTACTTTTTTTCTGAAGAGAAAGGATGGAAAATATCATAATGTGACCTACATTTCCATTTGTGAAGATAATTTATTACAGTAGGGGAAAAAAAACAGATACTAGTCACAGTGTCTCTCCATGGGATGTAAGAATGCCCTTCACTGGAAGAGCTCTTTTAAACTTGTTCAGACCTCCCCTCTAATGTTGTGACCTTGCTGCACATTCAGAACATTTGGTATAGAAGGGCATATAAATGAAATAAACAATATTATTCCATGATTTACTTTTTTCTTTAGATATTTCACATAAAGGTAGGCTATAAATTATTCTTAAGGAAAAACAAAAATGCAGATGCTCAGCCATTCACTTGGCTGGACTCTCATTCTCTAATCTAAAGAAAAAGGGAAAAATGATAGATGATGGAAAAATTAGATATGGAAATGGAAAAATGTAATGGTTGCTCTCCCGATATTACTGGACAATGTCTATAGCTCCCTATCTATAAAATTTTGTCTTCACATTGACACCCAGCCGGCTCTAAATCCCCAACTTCCTTCCTTGGTCTAAAAGCACAGAAGCTTGGAGTTAAAATATAACTGCTCCTCCTGTGGGCATTGTGGAGAAATGTCAGGAAACCCAGAAGGGATGGGGAGACCAGCCCCAGTGTCCTCTGCTGTTACTCACTGTGAGATTCTGGATAAGTGCCTGATCTTGCTGGACCTCCATCTTGCAGCTGTGAGATGAGAGTGACATCTGCTATGAGACGATATATGTGGATAGACTTTATGAATCCAATTTGACTTGTGTGTAGAGGATGAAGAAAATAATGGGAGGTCAGACTGTAGAAATAAGAAAGATCTGTTGGGAAGGGTCTTAGAAGCCAAGCTAAAGGAGTGGGAATTGAGGAGTTGCGAAGGTATATTCATAACATTAAAAGGAGTGGCAATCATATTTGTGACTATATTAACTTAAAATATTGAGAGAATGAATAAAAGATTTGGAATGCTTATTTAATAAGGAGCATAGATAATTCAAAACTTTGGAATTTTAATTCAACATATTATAGTACATGAAGCTTTTATAAATGCTATCAAAATTGATCCCATTTCTTCCCTTTTTTTTTCTTATTATTTTTTCCTAAAAAAAAAAAAAAGAAAGAAAGAAAAACAAACTAAACAAAACAAAAACTCTGAGTTGGACCTGTGAATCAAATAAATCTTACTCTTGGAGTTATCAATACTCAAGGATCAGGATAGACATAAAGGTCTTGAGATGTACTACTTGTCTTATTGGTTCAGGAAATAATAATTAACAGATGATCATGGCACAGGATATCTGCTTTAATATTACTAAATAGTGCTGATGAAAAGCTAGTTCTGGCTTTCTTTCCTACTTTTTAAAGGCATCCAGTAAGAATGCCACTTCTTACCTTTCTAAAATTTTGAAGTCACATGAAATTAAAATAATTAGTAACAACAGCAACAACAGGAAAATAAATGAGAGATAATGTCCATAACATCAGTGATGCTTTCATAGCTGCCCACTGCATGGTCAACTAGCCATGCCCTTACATGTTTTCTATGTGAGAAATTTGAATTTGGTCAACACAAAGAAAGAAAACAGTATTTTCAAATTGTTTTTAGGATGCATGTAACTTATTAACAGTGCATAACTGCAATTATTTGAGGAAAATCATCTCTAAAATATTGACATGCCATGTGTGTAACAAAACTTAATGCTCAACAGATAGCAAAAGATGCCAACATAGGATATCTTCAAATAATAGACTTTTTAAAGTTTTAACTACTGTCAAAAACTTATTTAAAAATAATATGAACAGGTCTTTGTGTGGACATAAACTTTTAACTCAATTGGGCAAATACCTAGGAACATGACTGCTGTATCACGTGATAAAAAAATGCTTTTAGTTTTGTAGGAAACTGCCAAACTATATTCCAAAGCAAATGTAGCATTTTGCATTTCCACCAGCAAAGAATCAGAGTTTCTGTTGCATCCCATCCTTGCCAGTAATTGGTATTGTCAAATTTTTGGATTTTATCCATTCTAATAGTTACATAGTGGTATCTCATTGTTGTCTTAATTTGAAGTTTTCTAGTAACATATGATGTTGAAGATCTTTTTATATGGAAAATTGCCTTCCCCATATCTTTTTTGGTGAGTCATCAGTTCAGATATTTTGCCAATTTTTAATTTGGGTCTTGTTGAGTTTAAGAGTTTTGACTACAAGTCCTCTACCACATGTGTATTTTACAAATAATTCTCCAACTCAATAGCTTATCTTTTCATTCTCTTAATGGTACTTTTCACAGAGCAGAATTTTTAAATTTTAATGAAGTCTAATTGTTAATTTTTTTTTCTTTCATGGATAATCATTTTGATGTTTTATCTAAAAACAGGTCACCAAACTCAAGTTCACCTAGATGACTTTTTACGTTTTCTTCTAGAAATTTTATTGTTTTGGATTTTACATTGAGTTCTATGATCCATTTTGAGTTAACTATTTTTCAGGGTAGTTGACACACTATGTTATGTTAGTTTCAAGTATACAACTTAGTGATTTGACAAGGTAAAACATTATGTTGTGTTCACCACAATATAGCTTCATCTGTCCTGTTACATCATCACTATTACAATATCATTAATTGTATTCCTTACAATCCACTTTTTATTCCTGTGCCTTATTCATTCCATAACTGGAAGCCTGTACCTTCCACTTGCCTTCACCCATTTTACCCAACCTTGTACACAATGTAAGGTATGTATGTAGGTTTCTTTCTTTCCTTTTTTTCTTGTGCATGCCCATTTTTTCCACAGCATTTTTATTTGTTCCAAAGTTATCTTTTCTTCATTGAATTGCCTTTGTACTTTTGCCAAAACTAAGTTGATTACATCATCTGGGGCTATATCTGGGCTCTGTATTCTGTACTATTATCTATGTGTCTATTATTTTGCTGACAACATGCTGTCTTAATTATTATAGTTTTTAATAAATCTTGATATGAGGTAGTGGGAGTCTTCCCACTTTGTTCTTCATTTTCTGTATTGTGTTGGATATATCTGGATCCTTTTAAAACTAGAACTGGTGATGTCAACATTCTGTGCTTGCCTATGTGTATTTTATTATATCCAACCACATGTTACAGATAGGTACTCTAAATTGATATGTGAAATAAGCTACCTGTTATACTAGCATTGTCAACTTCCAGATTATATCAGTTTCTCCTTTATCATGAGCAAATATTCGTCAACAAATCAAACTTTGCACTATGATTTGTTTTAGAGAATATAGCATAATGAAAGAATTCCTACAGAAGTGTTGAAGACATTAAAATATTTCTAATCTATTATAGCATAGTTAATATTTAATTGGGTATATTTTAGTATTTGATATATTTTTTTAAGATTTTATTTATTTTTTTGACAGACAGAGATCACAAGTAGGCAGAGAGGCAGGCAGAGAGAGAGGAAGAAGCAGGCTCCATGCTGAGCAGAGAGCCTGATTCGGGGCTCTATCCCAGGACCCCAGGATCATGACCTGAGCCAAAGGCAGAGGCTTTATTTAACCCACTGAGCCACCCAGGTGCCCCTATATTTTAGTGTTTGATAAAGTCCTGCTGTGCCCCATGCATTATACTATAGACTAAGTAAACAAATATAAATATTTAATAAAGTTCTTACCATTTGCATTTTAAAATGTATTCATTGTTGTCTTATAAATTGTAATTTTTTATGGCAATGATCAATGTTTCTAGATGCATTAAACCTGAAAGATACCAAAAACAAAAGAAAAAACATGTAATCTTCAAGAGAAGAAATACTGATTACCCATAAAGAAGCAAGAGAAATTGACTTCAGACTTCTCAACAGCAGTATTATATTCAAGAAAATATGTATTATAATAATTTTTGTATTATTTTATAATATTTATTCTAATACTTCATAATATTTATTATAATAATATAACACAATTATATATAATTATACATAATTATATATAATATAATTATATATTATAATATAATATAATAATAATTATAATAAATATTTACCTCATAATATTTATTATAATACTGAAGGAAACAAAATGAATCTGGGATACTTTTCTTTTTTCAGTTAAATGGTCTTTTTTCCCTAAGATTTTATTTATTTATTTATTTATTTATTTATTTTAGAGAGAGAGAGTGTGTACAGGAGTCAGGCGAGGCGTGGGGGTGGGGAGGGAGACAATCTCCAGCAGACTGTGTGCTAAGTGTGGAGCGGAGCCCAATCTGGGGCTCGATTCCATGACCCTGAGGTCATGACCTAAGCCAAAACCAAGAGTTGAGTGCTTAACCGATTGAGTCACCCAGGGGGCCCCAAATTGTCTTTCAAATAATAAAAATATCCTCAGTCTCAGAAGACCTCGCTGGGTGTCTTATGCCAGGATCCTCGCAAGAAGTCAAAAATTGCTTTGCAAGTGGTTTATTAAGGAAGCAGTTCTAGATGAAACCAGCAAGAGAATGAGTAAAGCAAGACAGGTAAGCAGTTGAATTCAAGCAGGGTCACAGTCTTCCTGTGGTCAGTTCAATCTAATCCTGCACTGAAACCTTGAAGGGTAAGTTGTGGTAAATAGTGAACCCAGGGAATCAAAGTAGAGCATGAACATTATCGTGATGTCCACTACAGAGAGGTTGCCACAAAGACACTCTCTTAGGGGAAGTCTTCAAATAAAAAATAAATTCAGAAGATGCTACAAAAGATAACAGAGTTAAAAAGGATCCCAAACCTGGGTAACGTGTATCATTGTTTAAACACACTTACATACTATTTAAATATTTGTATTTTAAAATGTTAAAATATTTGAAAAATGGGTGGTGAGAGTTTGAAGAGACAGGAGATTATCCTGAATATAATCTATTGCAAGGGGGATGGTAGAGCCTTGGGGTTGGGCATCGGGACAGTGGGTGCAGCTGCTGTCATCTGACCCCAGCACCACGGATGTCAGCTGGGTTACCTGAGCAGGTCTAGTGTCCTGAGCATAGGAGCCTCAGCGACTGGTGGCTGAGCTCACCTCTGCTGTTGTCTCTGGTTGCACCAAAGATTCAATGAGTGGCACATCCTTTGATAGAATACTTCTTAGGTAAAATTTCTTGTCATCCAACTATTGGCAAATTGCGAAACTACCTTATAAAAATCAAACTTAAAACTTAGATAATAGGTATTTTTCTCCCATAATACGTTGGTCTTCAGTTAGATCTTGGTTGTAGAAGTGATAACAAGTGGACTTCAAGTATTTGTTCAAGATGCTGTTTTATGTGCTGACTTCTTTGACTCACTCTGAGCTAAATCTATTTTACTGTATTTCTGGTATAACCATGTCCTTCTGAAGAAAAGATGTGTGCTGATGCTTTGGCTATATTTGAGAAATTGTTATTCTTCGCCAAAATGACCAGCCATGCAATTTCTTTCTAACTGCCTAACCATCCACCCAACAAGTCCTATATTAACTCTTGTCGAACTGTCATTTAAAGAATGGTTTTAAGGTGTGCAAATAATTTTATTTATTTTATTGTTTTAAAGATTTATTTATTGGGGAGGCAGACAGAGAGAGAGGGAGAGAATCCCAAGCAATCTCCCCACTAGGCACAGAGCCTGATGCTGGACTTGATCTCATGACCCTGAGATCATGACCTGAGCAGAAATCAAGAGTCAGACATCTAACCAACCGAGCCATCCAGGTGCTCCACTAGGCAACTAATTTCAAACTCAGATTCCTTTTTGAAAAACAAGAGGAAACAGTTTTTAAATGCACATTTCTGAGGCTTACTCTCAGAGATTCTTTTAAATTAATCCTAAGGTGGATTCTTGGGATCTGAATTCCAAATGTTGCCCAGGAATTCTGACATCAACTGTTGACCGATATTTGCAGATCATTGATTTAGGAACATTTAGAAATTATAGAACATGCTGTGTTTTCATTATGCTCTAGGATCATTTCAATTAAAATTATTATTTATCCAGAATAATATGGCATAAAAAGCTAATCAGAAATTCTCAAACTTACTTGTGCATAGGAATTGCTTAGCAATTTTTTAAAAATTTAAGTTAAGGCTACAATACGTGAACATTCTGATTTAATAGATCTGAAGTGAGTTCTGGGAAACTGCATTGTTAAAATCACCCTTACCTTTATTCTTATGAAAGCCGTGGGAAAGACACTACACTATATATAAAGTTGCTATTCATTGGTCATATGGTGTTCAAATAGACTTTGTCGCCTTCCCTTATAATTCCCTAGAGCTTCTTGTATAATGTTTCTCATCAAGGGGCTGCTCATGAAATGCTATTTCCCAGATAGTATTTTTCAATGCAAATGTGCTTATTAGCTTTTTCTATTTAATATATATATTTCTTTTGTCATTAACAGGGCAGGGGTTTTGACTTTGAAAAGATTTTTTTAAGACAAATATATATGTTTTCATTCCAGTGACATATATCATATATACATCCCTGAGAAACAAGAACTGTGTGTGCTGTCTGAAGGTAGCATTTTAAGTTGGAATTCCATGAGTTAATTGTACTGCTTCTGTGAAAGCAGTTGATATTTTTGTTGAAAAAAACTCTGCAGCGTGTGACTCATCTCTCATCAGCAAATGGGCATGACTATCAGTGATAAACTCATCCCCCCTCGGCCTGATATATGCAGAGGAATTCATTTCAATTAGTAAAACTACGTTTATGATTCTGATGTCAGGAGTTATGGGATTGCATGAGTCTCATAAACGGGTATTTATATCTCGGCTTTTCAGGAAACAATTTTTTTGTGGGGGAGAAGGTTGAGGATAACATAGCCAAATCAATGATTATAAAAACCAACAATGCTGTTTAATACTAACAAGCATGTGTGAAATTTATCACCAATCTACTAAAATTAATTGTATAAATCTTGGCTAATAGTTGTGGGTTAATTCCCAATACGTACTATGCCTGTAATTCCAGGACATGCACCACAGATGAAATCTATTATCAGGAACAAATCTTTGGAACGTAGTTACAGTTTTTTTTTTTTCCTGGAAAAAGAGTCCTACCTATTTTTGCAATCTAAAAATTCAACATAAAGAGAGACACAAATACCTTCTGCCAAGGTGTGTTGGTTTACCAGAGCAATCATTTGCTTAGTGACCAAAACTTGGCCGTCCATCCTTGGAGAAGCAGTGTCCTTTTCAGCAGTGTTTTCGAGCAGCTCGGAGCTCCACTTGTCTTCAGCCTCTTCTCACATCATAATATAGTGGATCCTCATTTTTCACGTTTGCAAATTCGCCTGCTCACTAGAATCTATTTGGAACTCCAAAAACAATACGCACAGCACTTTCTGGGTCTTTCAGGAATATAAGTCGAGCAACAAAAAATTTGCAGCATCTGATGTGCACGTTCTAGCTGAGGCCAAACAAGGATGCTCAGCCTTCTTTCAGCTCTCCTAATGTAAACCAATGTCCTTTTTATGGTCTGTTCAGCACCACTTTTTTTTTTTTTTTTTTGCATCTCTGTACTTTTTGTTGGTGATTTTACTGTTTAAATTTGTTGCCAGGCTTCGTGCTAAAGTGTTGCCTAATGTCCTGTGTGCAAGACTGTGGTGTGTCTTACATAGAAAAAAATGTGTTAGATAACCTTTCTTCCTGTGATATTGTGCTGTTAACTGTGAGTTCATTGGTAGTGAACTAAATATATACATGTAAGCTTTATCTTTAATAAAAAACACACATAAAACAGTCATGTATTGATCATTTGCCAAAAATGTTCTGACCCGAGGCTCATAGGTACCTAACCCTATTTTTCTCATAAAGGGAATGTTTCAGTATTCACTAAATCACTGTACAGGACTAGTAGAACATAATTACTGTGAATAAAAAAGTCAAAGGTATCTATGGCTACAAATAATAGCAATTTCAAATTGCTCATGAGGATTCCTTGTGAAAAGAAATATGTTCTTACTTTTTAAAAAATTTTCCACAAGATAAAGAAAATGTTCAGTTTATCTTACTCCAACTTCTAAAAGTTCTGGTTTTATACCACTGACTTCTCATTAATTACATTGTTAATGATGATTAAGTTACTAATAGACCTTAATGAATTCTAGCTTCTAGATGGTTATTATTATTATTATTATTAGTTGTGACCTGCTTATTACTGCCTTTCTGGAGATTTCTGCCTCTTTTGGAGCCTTTCAGAATATTGCCTCTCTGTTTTCAATTGTAGAGTCTTAATGGGATTTTTTTTAAGGTAAGTAGCATGAAGTGGCAAAAAAACCCACATTTTTCTGCTTTTATTCAATATTTAAAATAATCTGCTACTGGGCAGAGTTGAGGACATTGAATTACTTCTGAGAACTCTCAAGAAATATCTCTTGAGGCACATAGTTTAGGCTCCACTTTTAATTATTTTATCCTTATTTCAATTCTGACTACATAAATAAAAGATGCCTTGGTTTCAGACAATAATTCTTTATAACTGCTAATAAGCAATTGCTTTTGGTGACTATCTGTGAACATTTTATATTTTTTTTTCTTAGAAGTTCATTGCTTGTGTGTAGATTATTTAAGGTGAGGGTCATTAATGGGAATCCTAAACTTAATCAATTTGACTAAATTTTCAGGCAAAGAGCAGCTTCATGTTCAGTTGTTTTTTTTTTTTTAAAGATTTTATTTATTTATTTGACAGAGAGAGAGAGAGAGAGATCACAAGTAGGCGGGGGGGGGGGGGCTGGCTCCCCGCTGAGCAGAGAGCCCAATGTGGGGCCTGATCCCAACACTCTGAGATCATGACCTGAGGCAAAGGCAGAGGCTTAACCCACTGAGCCACCCAGGCGCCCTGCTTCAAGTTCAGTTTAACTGAATTGTCAGTTACTTCATATAAAATTTGTGAAAAAACAAGCAAGCAAACAAACAAACCCTCCAATACTACTTCTGCTAAATTATCATTATTTCATAGGGATATTTTGCAGGTAAATGAACACACACTAAGAATGTGCTCTATTGGAGTGCCTGTGTGGCTCAGTTGTTTAAACATCAGCCTTCAGATCAGGTCATGATCCTGGGGTCCTAGAATGGAGCCCTGAGTCTTGCTCTCCGCTCAGCGGGGAACCTGCTTCTCTCTCTCCCTCTGTCTCTCTCTTTCTCTCTGCCACTCCTTCTCCCTCTGTGGCTCCCCCTGATTTGCGCTCTCTTGCTCTCTCTGTCAAATAAATAAATAAAATCTTTTAAAAAATTACACTATTGAGGAAAATAAAAACACAGGAACAAATAATTTTAATTCATAAACCCTTGATTTTAGGGAAAACAGAAAATTCTTAACAGTTCACTTGAAGGGTAAGAATTGGTGAGAACAAACCAAGTAACCCATCTTGTTATCTAAGTTACTTGCTAAAAATAATTTAGACATCTATTAATTTTAATTTAACAAGTTGCATAACAACATAAATTTCTTTACTCATTCATTTACCATTTATTAAAAAGCATGCATTGTGCTCTACTGTGCATTTTATGGAGCATTTGTAATTCTGGGATATAGGTCCTTAGTGATTCCATCCATTGAAAACATTACTCTTTTCCATGTTAAAAGCTTTGGCAGTGTATTAGTGTCTTGTGACTACTATAATAAATGTCACAAATTAGATGGCTTAGAACAATGAAAATTTATTCTCTCATAGTTCCATAGGCCCAAAGTCCAAAATCAGTATCACTGGGTCAAAATAGTCTCCCAGCTTCTAGTGTCTGCTAACATTCCTTGACTTGTGGCCCATCACTCCAGTCTCAGCCTCTGTGGGCACACTGCCTCATCCTCCTCAGTGTGCATCAGATCTCTTTGTCTCTCTTTTCTAAGAATGTTTGTGATTGGATTTAGGGTCCATGGAGATAACCCAGCATAATCATTCTACCTCAAGATCTTTATCAGAACTACAAAGACCCTTTTTCCTTATATAGTAGTATTTATAGGTTGCAGACTTTAGGAGCTAATATCTTTAGGTGGCTGTTATTCAGCCAAGTATATGTACATTAATAAAAAATCAATTGATTTTACCATGCAGGTCTAAATCTAGACTTTATTCTGTTTCACTCTAATCTCTATATCTAAAGCCAATACTCACACCTTCTTGAATATTGTGTTTTTACAGTAACATTGAAGTCAGAGTGTAAGTCTTTCAACTTAGTTATTTTTTTTTTAATAGTTTGGACTCTTCTAGGTTTGCATTTCTATGTGCACTTTGAATAAGCTTGTCAATTACTGAAAAACCCTGGTGGATTTTGAGTGGGAGTCTACTGAATTTGTAAATGAATCTGGAGAAATATGTCACTTAAAAACCACATTCAGTTTTCTAAACCATATATAAAGTATATCGTTCCATTTATTTATTAACTTTCCCTTGGCAATGTTTTAGAGTTTTCAGTTTGTGGGCTTTGCATATATTTTGTAACTGATATTTTTTATACCATGATATATGTATGTTTTTGTTTTCGTTTCTGGAGTCTTTTTTACTCAACAGCTTATTTTAATCTGCCCTAAGGCTCACATTTCTGAGAGCACTGAATGCCCAGGTGAGTACTGAGACCTCTCCACAAGGCTCAAGGTTTGAGTATACATCATTCTTTGTGAGCTCAGAGAATTATTTAGTTTACAGCCAGAGCCCCACTTTGCCTGCTTCCTAGAGTCTCACAAGTATATATTTTTAGCCTAGCTCTCAGCAAAGACTCAAAGGGCTTTCGTGCAAATTTTGTGTTTTGTTTGCACAATCCCACAAAACCTCAATCTCCCTGAAATCCAATCACTATCTCTTCAGTTTAGTGAGACCCCTTGTAATTCCCCTGCCTGCAGAGTGATCTAGAATATGCCTCCAGCAAGCAACTGAGGGTGATTATATATTATCCAGGTTACTATTCTCACAGAGGCCATTCCTATGTTGAATGTTATCCAATGTCTAATGATAATTACTTCATGTGTTTTATCCAGTTCTCTAGTTGTTTATGATGGGAAGTTAAGTCTGGTCCTTGTTATTTCATCATGGCTAGAAGGCAAAGTTATTTTTTTAATTAATGTTTAAACTAGAAATATTTATTTTGGGATAGAGATGGATAGGATATAATAGTATTCATGGAAAGTTGATCTGAAAACATGCAATAATTTGTCTTATCTTGCAGCAATCCACTTAAAACTTCCATTTGTTTACATGGCATAAAATTTTATTATGTGAGAATTCAACATAACTGAACAATTTATGCCAATAAAAATAATCCCCACTTTTACCTTTTAGGATTGTAATTTTTTTCTGGATAGCTGAGCATGATGCGCTAGATACAAGGAAGTGTTTTTGATAGGAGTTTAGTAACATGGGGTGAGGTGTGGAGGAAGGGAAAGTTTACAGTCCTATGATTAGGTCCTAGTCTTTTAGTGAGTCTCTGCCACTGAACCATGAACTTCACAAGTATTTCTCAACCCTTTGAGGGGCCAGGGTGGCTAGAGTGGGCTGGAGTTGTGCATTTCCCTTCCCCTAAGTCAATCAGACTCTGACAATACCCAGCAGGTTAGGCTCTGATGAAATAGTTTCTCCTGAGGGGGAACCTAGTTAAGAACAAAGCACTCTGGGATATTTCAAAATGGCTACTTGTTTCTAGCTCTGTGAAAAATGTTGGTGGTATTTTGACAGAGATTGCATTAAATGTGTAGATTGCTTTAAGTAGTATGGACATTCTAACAGTGTTTTTCTTCACAAAACAGAAGAACATGGTAAGGGGAGTGGGGGAGGACAAAGAGAGAGAGGGAAACAAACCATAAGAGACTCTAATGATAGATGATAGAGAACAAACTGAAGATTGATAGAGGGAGGTGCGTGGGAGATGGGCTAGACGGGTGATGGATATTAAGGAGGGGACTTGGTATGATGAGCACTGGGTGTTGTATGTATGTATGTATATGTGATGAATGACTGAATTCTACTCCTGAAACCAATATTACATTGAATGTTAACTAACTAGATGTTAACTAACTAGAATTTAAATAAAAATTTGGGGAAAAATGGCTACTTTGCTTCTCCCCCTGCAGGATGCACCAGGGGATTGATTATCCTCTGATCTTCACTGTCAGAGTGTTATAGAGCTCCCAAAGAAAAAACACACAAAAAATGCAGGGGGTCCTCTGTCATGGGGTCCCCTGAAGATTTTACCTCTCTGACTTGTCCACCCTGAGTCTCCAGCAATTCATTCATCACAGCTCAAGTTTTCCTACCCTGCCACTGGTTCATGCGGAGGTTTTTGCTCCTGGGTTTCTGCTCTGGTACGTCATAATTCTCTGTATCTTCTTGCCTGTCTTCAGTTGGGGGGTGGGCAGCAGTTTATCCAGCTCTCTCACTTCCCTTACAAATCTAAAAAGTTGTAGATTTTTCCGTTTATTCAGGTTGTTACTTGTTAGGATGGAGGGGTGACGTCCAAGCTCCTGACATGCTGGACCAGAAGTCATTATCCCCAATTTTAATCCAATGAGTCTTGTTTCTCTCTCAATATAAACATTCCATCTAACTCAGGGGATTTGGGAAGTAGACTGTAACGGTTGCACTGGTCATATCTGAAAATGTGTTTTTTCTCCATTCAATTCTGAACACTTCACCAAATTCTCTTTATTTTCTTAAATAGAGATAACATAATAAGAAGCAACTGACTAGTCCACTGGATTCTCATCATTTTGAAGTGTTTTGCCAAACATCTTTTTTTTTCAGGAATAATAGTCCAATTGTCTATGGATTCATATATATATATATATATGTATGTGTCCTGGTGTGTACCAATACTGAACATCTTTATTCTTTCTTTAGTGGCATTATGAATAAGTTATTATAATAAAATGCACACTTACATTATGACATGTCATTTCCCAACATGATACTTTTGTATTTTGTTACACGTGAGTTCTTTTAATAGGTTAAATGTTTTAAATATATATAAAAATTTAGAAGCTAATGTTCTTGTTGGATGTAAATTTGTTGATTAAAAGTAAATGTATTTATTCTTGTGTTTGCTTGATCTTGAATTTAATGTACGACTGTTTCAATTAATTTCTTAATGACAGATAATTTGAGGAATTTGTCTAAATCTTTTAACTTTAACTCCCACTACACACACATAAATACATATATTTACATAAAGCATAAAGTGAGAGAAAAATACATAAAATGGTTTATGTTTTTTATATTTACATTTTGTCTCACAAATTGAGAATTATTTTCTTTTTTGCTATTAAAACTACTGCATATTCATTCCGTATTACTCATGGATAACATGCTTGATCTTGAACAGTATCCCTCACTGAAGGGTGTGGGAGAGATTAGCGTGGAAACTAGCAGCTCATACATAACACATTTTAATTTATTTCTTGAGTTACAATTCCATGCCTCATTGGCCTCCTATTTATTTTTCTAGTTCATTATTTAGATGTTAAAAAATATTATTGATTACAGCACTCAACCTTGTTGATTTCATTGTGTAAAATTATGGTTTTAAAATATTATCATGACCACATGTGGATCAGAAGCAGTCTTTCTGTACACATACCATACCACCTAATAAGGAAAGGATTAAACCTTATTGAAGTGGATGGATTCTTATATATTGGAATTTTCTGGCAATAAGTGCTTCTAGGAAAAAAAAAAGAAATTTGTGTCTGCTGCTTATTTAATTTATTTATTTGAGAGAGAACAAGAAAGAGAGCACTAGTGGGATGGAGGTGGGGGCAGGGAGAGGTTAGAGGGAAAGGGAGAGAGAGAAGCCGACTCCTCATTGACCTGGAAGCCTGATGCAGGGCTCAATCGCAGGACCCTGAGATCATGATCCAAGCAGAAGGCAGATGCTTAACCAACTGAGCCACCCTGGTGCCCCTAAGCAAAATTTCATATACTAAAAACTAATCTAAAATGAAACCCAACATGTAGTATAATGACCATCTTAAGTCCTGTTCTCTTCAGAAAAACTCTAAAGACTGCTACAAGCTCAAAAAGTCTTTCCATTAGATTTATTCTGTTATTCTTTTTTAAAGCACAAGACTTTGGACCACCTGTATAAAATCACCTGGGATAACTTAAAAATATGTATTCTTAGGTTTCACCACTGAATTACTCAATTAGAATATTTGGTGTTGGGGCCTGAGAAATCCAGATTATTCATGAGTACCCTAAAGTTTGAAAACCATCACACACTTATTATCTTCGTTATTCTCTAATTATTTTAACTATGTCAGTCTTCATTTTTCTAGTGGATTGCAAGCTCTTTGAGTAACATACACATCCTTCTGTGTATGCTCCATGCTTTAGCTCAATCCCGAGCATATAGCAGGTGCTAAATGAACATTTGATGTTTCCTTGTTGAATAAATACTGAAGTTTGCACAGCAATCATTTTAGTTTTTAACCAAAAATTCTTTGATGAAAGGAAATAACCCAAGATTTCTCTTCCGGCAACATGAAGTACTTTTCAGCATGGTGGTATCAACTTCTCCATATGTGTTTCAGGTTTTTAAAATATTATCTCTTTGATCTACTTTGGATCAATTATCACCTGGGACAGTTCTTTTATTGGTTTCTGTGTCTAAGGCCCCTGCCTTTCACTTGTTGTGGGAAATGCATCTATTCTTCCTAAAAACTTAGGTGAGGCCTAGACTCCAATTAGCAAATATGGTAAATCACAATCCTCATTAAGTAGGACTCAGTTTTTCTTTAAAAATTCTATCACAACCGTTTCTTTACCTTTAGGAAGGTAAAATAACTCTGAAGCAGAAAAAAATTAACTTGGGATTAAAAGACATCTATTTAAAAGGTCCCCAAACTCCTAATGACAGTGGTAATAACATATGCCTCATTGGGTTTTATGAGGTTATATTAAACTAAACATTGATATAATCTGTTCTTGCTATATTAACTTTTATAAACGATGCCCAGAAGAAGCTCATTTTCTCTAATTGCCACCTGATATTTGCCCAACCGAAGGAGGAAACATGTCTATATATGGATTCTTCATATTTGAGTATACATTATGGGAACACGTTTCTGGCAGAACAAATGAAGTAATTTCTCTTTTCTATAAAAAAACAAACCAACAATAACAAAAACTGTACAAGTCAAAAGGAGCCACTTGGACTTGGCCAAAACCTGAGATTTCTCTTTTGTTTCCTATCTTGTCTTCAGGCAGTCTCTTGGTCATAGTACGAGGTTATTACTGGTTAGAATGTTTGGGATGGTCTTTCTTTGTTTCTCAGTGTTAGTTTTGAATAAAGTGGAGTGAAGTGGAAAGTGTAGGCACTTTAGCTTTTCAGTTCTAGGCTCCAGACTGTATCAGATTGTATCAATAACAGGAGTTTTCCATGTGGTCAAGTCTAGTTCACTGGAGAATCGATATTGAATTAATAAAATGGTTAATTTGTTGATTTATTTTATTTTGATGATTATATTGTTTTCTAGCATTTGAGAAAGAGAATAGCTAAACAAATATGGAATTTCTTGACAAATACCACCTAACATATAAAAGAATAATTAAGGTGAGCTGGTGGCATACACTTAGTTTTTCTACCTACTTAAAAAAAAAAACAAAAACCAACACTTTTATTGAGGTAAAATCTCCATGTAATACAGTGCCAAATTTCAATTATATAATTCAGTAAATTTTGGCATATGTGTATACCATCAAACATCTAAGGGACAGTTTGACATGATTTACATGCAAATGAAAAGAGACCATATTAAAATCAAAACAGATTTTATTGTCTGATTTTGTGGGGGTTTTTTCCCACACTAGCTGGATGACCTTTATCTGTGTGCCTTCAATTTCCCTTTCTACATAATGAGCAGACCCAGAGAAATAGACTAAGAAGTTCTATATCAGAACCAATTCAGAAATAATTGTACTTGGATATGCTTTATTTCCTCTCTTCTTTGTCCCGGTATGTATTTAATTTGAGGAGTAAAAAGAAGAGTATTTCAACCTTTCTGGGGGAGAAAGAAATAAATTGAGTGGCTCTGAGCCATTTAGCCAGCTTAGACAAATTAAAAAGGCCACTGCCTCTTGACAGTGACTGAGGTGTGTGATATGACTGAACGGGACCTTTTGAGGATTATCAAGCATTTTAGCTTCTGTTATAAATGCTATAGATCATGGAATCCCTGCTTCACCATTTCCTAGCAGTGGGGCCATGGGCAAATTATTTCAGCTCTCTTCCCATCAGTTTTACAATGCTGATGGTAATAGTACTAAACTCATAGGATTCTTGTAAGGATTAAGTGAGTTAGGGGCTTAACACTATGTCTGGCACATGGTAAGCAAAGCTGCAGTGTTTGTTCACATGATCATGATGTCCTTGCTGACTTATTGCACCACAGCCCAGAGGAAAGAGCACTGAACTTGGATTGTGGGGCTGGGGTTCTGGGCTCAGTTCTGGCCTAGTCAGCAGGGGAGTGTTGCAGCCTCCCTGTTCTACAATAAAATGAGGGTTTGGTATGAATGATCCTAAAGCACTAAGAGCTTTGAACTCATTTCTCAAAGTTCTATTCCTTTTTTAAAATCTATCTAGTCAGTCTGAAAAAAGATGGTATTGCTGGTCATCTTTAATTATTTTAAAAGTTTTGTACATACTTATTTTATAATATAGCTCTAGTTATTGAAGTCCTTAAGGATATAAATCTGTGTTGAAAACATGCTATTGTTATCATCATTTATTTCTGCTCTATGCTGTCATGTCCTTATAGATTTAGTGATCTCTAGATCCATATTCCACTGACTTTAAACTGGAAATCATGAAAGTCTAATGTGAAGATATTTTCTGCTATAGTTGGGAGCATCATGGATCTTTGAGTACACTAACTCTTTCCCCGGTCCCAGTTTAATTTGGGAGTTTCAGGTTGAGCTTACCATCTAGATGTTAACCCCACACTTAAAACCTGAAGTGCTTGAAATATTGATACTGGCATTTGCTCCCATGACAACCTCACTTTTGGTTTGCTTATTATTTCCTCTTCCCTGATCATCACCCCTTCCCCACCCATGCCCGAGATGTTTGTTGGTGCTCTGGCCTATGATCTCAGCACCATAGCAGAATGTATATTTTACACAAGATCTAAATTTTTTATAGTGTGAGAGCCCTGAGAAGCAACCAGTCAACTAGATATACTCTCTAGATATATTCTCTTCCAGAAATTAGTACTCAAATACACACATATGCTTCATAAAAAGAGTAACAAGGTATTTTGAATCTCCTTTAATAACCCATGTAGAATGATACTTCTTATCTGGTAATTCAATTTATCAACTCTGGATTTCAGGCAAACATTTTATTCTTTGTTGACATTTACTAAGCTCTACTCTGTGGCAGGTACTATGATAGTGTTGGAGGATATTAGGACTAAGGTTAAACTTTTGCTTTTGGGGGTTCTGCTCATAAGGGGGTAATATATGACCAGTCAATTTTTAGGCTGGGGGATGAATTTCATGGGATAAGTGCTGTGAGATGTCAGGTTCTATAGGACCACATTAGAGTTGCCTCTCATCCAAATGAATAGAAAGAAGGGCAATGAAGTTTTCTGGGAGAAGGTGTTTCCTGGGCTTCATTCTGAAGAAAAATCAGCCAAGCGGGTAATGTAGGGAAGAAGATATCCAGTAGTTGTCTACATATTAGAATCTGATAAACACTGCTTTAGTAAATTAAGACATTCACTGAAAATTGTTTTCTTTCCTTTTTTATTCTCTTCCCTCCATACTTTTGCAATATAATTCATCCTGGAACAACATGGAGGTTGGAGGTGTTGACCCCTGCATAGTCAAAAATCCACATATAACTTTTGACTTCCCCAAAACTTAACTACTAATAGCCTACAGTTGATCAAAAGCCTTATAAATAACATAAATAATTGATCAAAGCATATTTCATATGTTATGTGTATTATATACTGTATTCTTATAATAAGAAAGCTAAAGAAAAAATGTTGTGAGGAAAATTATAAGGAAAACAAGGTGAATTTGTAGTACTATACTATAAAAAAGTCTGCATTGAAGTGGACATGCAGGGGCACCTGGGTGACTCAGTGGGTTAAAGCCTCTGCCTTTAGCTCAGGTCATGATCCCAGGGGCCTGGGATCAAGCCCCACATGGGGCTCTCTGCTCAGCAGGAAGCCGGCTTCCCCCTCTCTCTCTCTGCCTGCCTCTCTGCCTTCTTGTGATCTCTGTCTGTCAGATAAATAAATAAAATCTTAAAAAAAAAAAGAAGTGGACATGCATGTTTCAAACCTGTGCCATTCAAGAATCAACTGTATCCTACTCTCTATGACTATTCATTTTGAGAAACACCTCAAAATAATTTAGTGGTTATAATATTTTGTCAGAAGCAATGCAATACATTTCAATACACTGTAGTCTCCACATAGCCTTAGCTATTCCATAAAACTATCGCAAGGCAAAAACACTTTAATGACTCAACATCTATGAATGGAATTTACAGTCAAAACTTAGTTGGGAAAATAATTTTTTAAATCTACACAAAGCACTGAAATATATAAAGGTTATGTTTATTTATGTGTATTTGTATGTATATTTGTTTATCCTGTATACTAGGATAGCCCATGCAAAGGCTGTGAGGTAGAAACAATTTATCACGCTTTAAGAAATCAGTGGAGATCACTGGGGGGTGGTTAGGCAGAGTAAATGAGAGGACTAGTGTAACGTGAGAATGGAGGAGGAAACGTGCTCCAAGAAGCATGTGCCAAGATGGAATTAAAGTATGTGCAACCACATCCCAGAAGACTCTCAATCTAGGGTGGGTGATGATCCACTGAAGCCATAGGAAAAAAAAAAAACCCCAGACTCAGCAGCGGAGACATAAGTTTATGGGGCAACTTGTGTATACAAAATCCAGGAGCCAACTGGACAGCGCATCTGCTGCTGGGCTCTACATGCAAAAGCTTTTGTATCATAGCAACTTACCCTAGCAACTGTCAGTGGCCTTCCCCCTCCTTGCATGGCCAGCATTTCCAAGGAGATCAAGGCCTGCCACCTGGACACTTCTCCTTACGAGGAACACTCTGGTTTGACCCCCCCCAGAGCCCCTGACCTTGAGCACTAAACAACACATTCTGCTACACATTCTGCTTGATGGGAATGCAGAGGGAGGACAGGAACTCTACATTTTCAGGATAGTGATTTATGGGGGCATTTGGATATGCTGGCACAAACTAGTTATCAGTGTGTACTGTACAAGGTGTAAGAGATCTGTTGAGGAGACATGAAAGTTGTGTTGGGGTAATATGAGAGATGGAGGAGAGGAACAGGAATAGGCAGGGAGAACCTTCAGACCATAGTGCAGGTCTGATATCTGTGAAGAGTCTGGAGAGAAAAGAGACCTGGTAGGAAACCGTTATAAGAAGTTTTCTGTCAGACTGATGGAGTTTCCTTGAGCCGAAGTTATCTGTCACAGAAGTCCATGGTTCAAGAGAACAGACCTGAATTAACACTTGCTATGTTCTGTGATTTCACTCAAATGTGGACTTTAAGAAACAAAACAGATGAACTTAGGGGAAGAGGGAAACAGAAAGGGAGAGGGAAACAAACCATAAGAGACTCTTAACAATAAAGAACAAACAGGGTTGACGGAGGGGAGGTGGGTGGAGGACAGACTAGATGGGCAATGGGCATTAAGGAGAAGGGAGTTGAGGGAAATTGGAAGGGAAGGTGAACCATGAGAGACTGTGGACTTTGAAAAACAACCTGAGGGTTTTGAAGGGGCGGGGGGTGGGAGGTTGGGGGAACCAGGTGGTGGGTATTAGGGAGGGCACAGATTGCATGGAGCACTGGGTGTGGTGAAAAAACAATGAATACCATTATGCTGAAAATAAATAAAAAATTAGGAAAAAAAAAAGAGCACACTTGCAATGAGCACTGGGTGTTATATGTAAGGGATGAATCACTAAATTCTACTCCTGAAACCAATATTACACTGTATGTTAACTAACTAGAATTTAAACAAAAAGTTGAAAAAAAGTAACATGGGAGAAAAAAGATACAAAATATGAAGAAAATAGTGCAAAAAAAAACCACACACAAAAAACAAACCCACTTGCTATGTTCAGTCATTGGCTGGAGGCAGTGTGCAGAAAGCATGGCCTCAGAGAAAACAGATGGTAGTTGCCAAGGGGTGGCAGCACAAGATAGGAACAGTGCATTTTCATGCTGCCATGGTCCACTCCTTGCTATATATTCTATGTATGTTATAGAGTTTTAGAATCCCTGGAATTGGTTCCAAGTGCCAGCAGATTAAAGGGTGGGTTTCTGCATGAGTTTTTTTATTGTTGGTTCCTTTCATTAACAATGTTCTGTACTCGTCCCTTCAGATATTTTTGTATATAGGAGAACCTCACAATTTTTAGGAAAAAAAGAGGAAATATTTCTCTCAGTTTTTAGTAGTTATTATAATTTTGTAGTTATTAGAATTTAGTAGTTATTAGAATATTTTTCTCAGTTTTTAGTAGTTATTATAATTTAGTAGTTATTAGAAGTTATGAGTAGTTATTAGAATCTCTCAGTTTTTATCAGTTATTAGTAGTTATTTGTCTTGAGCACGAACTTCCCAGAATATATAACATGATAGAGGAATTTCGTGATTACAAATAAGCAGTAAATATTAGGTAGCACTTTAAGACTTCCTAAAATACTCCATGCAATTGTTCCCAGACTGCTAATGAAGGAACAAATAGGACAAAGCCTGGCTTAAAAACTTCTAGTTAATAAAACATTGTAATGGGTCCTGGTTTTTATTCTTTTAGCTAGCTCATGGGAACAGGGGTATTGTTTTAATTATTGATGAGATGATTTTTTATATTGACAAGAATTAAAACAAAGTTCTCAGAGCCACAGGGGAAATTATAAAGAGTTTACACCCAATGCAGTTGTAAAGCTGTTTATTATCACTGGAATGAGAAATACCATAAAAATTTTTGATAAGCAAAGGCTCTCCCACACTCAAGAAGCTTAAATTTGTCTCAGAAATTTATATGAAATGTCATAGACTCAGTCATGAATAAAATTAAAGTTGTATTGTCATCCTGAAACTATTTCAATATCACTGTCCCAGAAACGTATAGAAATATCTGGCATTCAGTAAAACAAAATATTTTATTTCACTTACACAAAGACACACCTGGGAAGTTTACATGCTAAAACAAGCCAAGTTGTCTAGAAGTGACCCTGGGAGCTGACTCTGGATTGCCTGAACAATGAACAGGGAGGGACTAGAACCAACATCAAAGACCTGACACTCTAGAAGGATGGCCTCCACATCTCCAGGAGCTGGATATCTGGATTCCAAGGTTACTCCTGTTAAGGCTTAGTGCCCCAAATCTAGACTCTGGCACCGAGCAATATGTATATTTGCTCACTGACAATGCTACTTTCCCATGGACGCCTTTGAAGACAGGACCTTTGGGGCTGGAGACCCAAAGAATGGAGGCATTCCCTCAAGTTGAGATGTGGCTCCAGCAGCAGCCCATCTCTGACATGTGTCCCTGTGGGATGATGGGGAAGTGGGGAAACTGTTCCTTCTCTTCTCTGATGGCTGACACTAGTCTTAGAAGTTTACTTTGTTCTGAAAAAGCCTATTCTTTAACCCATGTTAATGTTGTACCATGGGTCCTGAACTCTAGGATACCACAGGGGATATCTAGATGACACTTCCTGGGTATAATAATATATTTTTAAAAAATCAGTAAACTGCCTTCAATGGGAGAAATCTTAAATGCCTTCTCAATATTTATTATATTGCCATGCTTAAATAAAATTGTATCATCATTTTCATATACAGATCACAGATCCACAACAAAGACACACATTCTCACCAAAATAAGAATTGTATAATAAAAAGACTGTTCCTACAATTGGGCATTTCCCCCATAAAAAGATTATCTCTGTCTCATATACTTGAGTACCTTTGTTGTTAGATATATCCTGTTCTCAACTTTTATAATTATAGACCTAATAGCTATTTTAGATCTACTCAGAGTTAATGCAGTTCACCATTCCAAACAATGGTTAATTTAGTTATATGAAATCAAGTTCTTTAGACATTAATTTTGAAAAATAAGTAGAGAAGTAAATCTGCTTCACAAATTTCCACACTTTACCATAAGCTCAATTAAAAAGGTATGAGGGCCATTCATTTCCTTTCGATTATTATCATCATTACAGGTATCACAGGCTTACATTACAGTTGTTAACCTTTAGTTTAGCAGAACAATGGAACAGGTATGATTCATGTTTGGGACAAAGTTGTGCTTAGAATTTCAGTTTCCAAAACAAATAATAGCAGAAATCATTGTTTTCCAAGAGATTTGGTGAGTAGAGTGGAAGCAGTGAGATGATCACATATGATGGAGCACAGTATCATCACAGATAGCTGGGGAACTACTTTATTCTGGTCTTCATTCTCCTACTTGGGAGCTTTTCATAGTGAACCTTGAGTTTTTTCTTCCCTTGTGTTCTTGTTGATGTGTGCCTGTGACTCTCTTATACAATGCTTTCCAGTCTTGCTTGAAGGAAACTTCATTCTTTCTGTTACTGAAGCCAAAGGTATGAAGTCAAGTTCGACTTCTTTCTCTCCCAGAGCAAATCTGCCAGCAAATCATACTGGCTGTACCTTGATAATAATTCCAGAATCTAAACATTTCCCACCCCATCTATCTATCATTTGGCCCAAGTCAGTATATCTCTAGCCTGGATTACTCCAATAACGTCATAAGCATGTGTTCTTTATGCTTCTACCTTTGGCCCTGATAACTGATTATTTTGACCATAAGTTAAATCATGCAATTCCTTTGCTCAGAGCTCTACAGAAGTTTCCATTGTCACTAAGGATCAAAACCAAGCCTACATGATGTATATGTTCTAGTCCATTTTATTTCTTGGGCCTAACTTTCTCTCTTTTGTTCTAGAGTGGCTTTCTGACTATTCCTGAAGCAGGAGGCACGCGGCAGCTTTGGGTCTTTGCCTTAACTACTGCATCTCCCTAGAAAACTTTCCATCAGATAGCTGCACGACTAATACACATCCGTTAGGTCTTTGTTCAAATGCTACCTTCCTAATTAGGTACCCCCTGACTATTTTATTTAGAATTAAACCCTAACAACCTCTGTGGTACTCTGGATCCTCCTTACGTAGTTCTGTTTTTTAATACTAGGATTTTTTTAAAGATTTTATTTATTTATTTGACAGAGAGAGAAAGATCACAAGTAGGGATAGAGGCAGGCAGAGAGAGAGGGGGAAGCAGGCTCGCCGCTGAGCAGAAAACCCGATACGGGGCTTGATCCCAGGACCCTGAGATCATGACCTGAGCCGAAGGCAGAGGCTTAACCCACTGAGCCACTGAGGCGCCCCAATAGTAGGATTTTTAATAGTAGAATTTAATAATAATAATAATAATAATAATAACCATTAAAAATTATCAAAGTATATCTCTCATTCATGGTCTGTCTCCCTATCCTTCTCAAATGTTATCTACACAAAGGTAGGGTTATCTGTAGGTTGTATTCATTGGTATATAGTAGAGGACCTAAAAATATTTGCTAGATTGAATTAAATTCACAATAAACATAAACCAGTCTCTATCTAGGCTGTAAATACTAAGGTTGAGACTGTAATAAATAGCATGGAGTTGGTATCCCTATGTAGATACCTAATTCATCTTAAAAAATGAATTATCTTTCTTAAGAAATTATACACACACACACACACACACATGCATGTGTATATAATGTATATGTTAAAATACATATGTGGGCATTTACTGTTGTTTTTGTTTGTTTCTTGGAAGATCAGTCCAGTGTTGATAATGGCACACTGGTAAAAGTAAAGAAGGAAAGAAGAATTTATAAGACAAAATTGATATACATAATTCATGCTTTTCTTCTTTTTCTAATTCTTGATATATCTATCAAAAAGGACTCAGTGTTAATGACAAAAGGGTGCTTCATCTTTTCCTTGAGATGGGTCACATTATTAATAAGTATCTGTGATACTGTGATTTATAATGAAGAATATATATTTGGTGTTCTTCCCTGGTTCTGGCACAGAGCTCATAAATCCCTTAGAATTTCCCAAGTGATGAGAGCTATAAAAGACCTTTTGTTGTATTAAGGAGGTTACTTTTGAACTATACTTAAGGATGGGGGTTTTTAAGTGGAAAAGTCAAGCAGAGAAAGACAATTAACATATGGTTTCACTCATATGTGGAATATAAGGAACAGCACAGAAGAACGCAGAGGAAGGGAGAGAAAACTGAATGGGAAGAAATCAGAGAGGGAGATGAACCTTGAGAGGCTCTGGACTATGGGACTGAGGGTTACAGAAAGGAGGGGGTTGGGGGGATGGGGTAACCGGGTGATGGGTATTAAGGAGGGCATGTTATGATGAGCACTGGGTGTTATATGCAACGAATGAATCATTGAACACTACATCAAAAACTAATGATGTACTCTATGTTGGCTAACTGAACACAATAATTTTTAAAAATGAATGAGCATAACAAACAAACAAATAAACAAGTATAAAAAAAAAAAAAAAGGATGAGGCTTGTCAGGGGAGTCAACCACAAGATTGGGGGATTGGAACTGGCAGTCCTGCCTCCAACTTTCAGGTAGAGGAGAGGGGCTGGAGGTTGAAATAAATTTCCAATGGCCAATGATATCATCAATCCTACCTATGTAGTGAAGCCTCCATAAAAATCCATAAGGGATGGTTTGGAGAGCTTCTGAATTGGTGAGCACGTGGAGATCTGGGGGGAGTGGTGCACTTCGGAGAGAGCATGGAAGCTCTGCTCCTTCTTTTGTATCTTTCCCTAAGCAAAGCTTCTATCTGGCTGCTCTTGAGTTATATCTTTTGATTATAAATGGGCAACAAGTAAGTGAAATGTTTCTCTGAGTTCAGGGAGCTGCTCTCGCAAATTAATGGAACCCAAGGAGGACTGGTAGGAACCTTTCATTTATAGTCAGTTGGTCAGAAGTACCAGTAACAAGCTAGGCTTGTGACAGGCATCTGAAATGTATGAGGGCAGGCTTGCAGCACTAAACCTTTCCCCTGTGGAATCTGATGCTATCTGGGTAGATAGTGTCAGACCTGAGTTGAATTGTATGACACCTCACCGGTGTCCAAGAATTGCTTGATAGTGTGTGGGGAAACTACCTCCCCTCCACAGTAGAACTGGGTCTAAAATACCAAAGAGTATTGAATAATCATTTTAAAATGTACTTTAACCTTTAAACCAGTAGTACTTACATGTTTTAAAAAATCAAAATTGTGGGGCGCCTGGGTGGCTCAGTGGGTTAAAGCCTCTGCCTTCGGCTCAGGTCATGATCCCAGGGTCCTGGGATCAAGCCCCGCATGGGGCTCTCCACTCAGCGGGGAGCCTGCTTCCCTTCCTCTCTCTCTGCCTGCCTCTCTCCTTACTTGTGATCTCTATCTGTCAAATAAATAAATTAAAAAAAATAAAATAAATAAAAATTGTGTAGAAAGGCATACTTCAAGATGTCTCAATCTCCCTGTTCCTGTCACCTGTATGATTTTCATTCTATTTTTACTAATTAGTTTTTCATATATCCTCCAACATTTCTACATGTAGTAGAAATTAGTAAATAGTAAATTAGTAATTAGTAAGCAAAAATTAAAAATTAGTAATTTTAAATTAGTAATTAGTAAACAAAAAAGTAATTAGTAAAACAAATTAGTGATTAGTAAACAAAACTACAGATTCAGAACCATCCCTTTCCTACATATACAATGTTTTGCAACTTCTTTTTTCTCATTTAACACTATATTCTGTATCTCTGCATATAGGTACATTAAAAACCGAGCTGCGCAATATACAATGGAAAATATACCAAAGTTATATGAAACAGACCATATGCTGAAGCACCAGTCTTGTCAAGACAATATAAAATTCACATTTTAAATAACTGATTTTGACTGTCAAGTTCATGAACATGAAAGCAAAAAGCATGGAAATTGGAAATTTGCTCATTATTGTACATTGCCTAGAGTTATATATAGGTACCTGTTTTTGCATTATTCAAGACTATACAAGTAACATAAATGACATTGTTATGACAGCTATGCAGAACATGTACTACACTTTACTGGAAAGGCTTTCTGTTCTAAGGAAGGTGGAAGGTGGCTTATTTTGTGTGATTATAAGTTGAGCGTTTATTCACTAGCTACAAAGCTCTTGGCTTTCATCTTTCCTTCTCAGTTTTTGACGTTTTGTAATACCTTAGCTAAGTTCTTCTTCTTCAGGGGATACACAGTAGAAGCATACATTGCTCTGTTAAAATTTTGACACACTGATATTATCTTTAAAGTTACTGAGTCTCAATTATACAATTCTAACACTTCAAATAATTGTTCTTCAAAGATTGTCAAAGCTGGCTATCTTTTCAAACGTGAAAATAGGTTTATTTGGTGTTACCCATAAAGGTTTCAAATTTACCTTTGATAGAAGTGAAGCAACTAAGATTTTAGACTTTTTAAGAAAATACCATTGATCTTTTCTTTTAATTCTTCAGTTGCCTTAGCTGAAGCCTTTTTGACCAATGCCACATATAGCAACACAATTCAAAAACTACCCTCATTCATATTTCTGTAAATGGCAGTTTGACCCCTATAAGAGATACAAGTGTAAATGTCAGTAAAGTTTTAGACCTGGATGGTAGTCATATGGGACAGTAGTCTTGTTACAAGACAGAGCAAGGAGGGTACATTCTTTCCCTGGTGGGATCACTAAACCTCTCGGAGGGAGCTCTGTGTTGTCTCTTCAATTGACCTCCTATGGAAGGAAGTATGTGGAAGGTGAGCAGACATGGTCCTGGCTGTCACATAGACACGCTCCAGAAATTCTAGAGGTTGCATTTTTATGATTTTCTTTTAAAAATTGCAGGTCTACCATTCCTGGTTGATGGTGAGGGGAAAAAATGTAGCTTAAAACGCAAAGAGCTTTTTTTTCCCCTCATTCACCAGAATCTCTATAATATAACCTGTTCAAAAGAGGGTAGGGGGATAACAATAAGTTAGCTTATGCATTTTCTTATGTAAGAAAGGAAGAAAGAGGAACAAAATTACCTATGTGTGAGGCTATTTGTCTAATCTAATCTGCTTACTTATTTTAGTGAGCTTGATCAGGTAGCATTTTTGAAAGAATTCTAGAGATGGAAGCGACTTCATTTAGATTCTCAATGGAGTTTAAATTATCTTCCCAAATTGGATCTGGTCTGATTTTTTTTTTCTAAAATATCAAGATGCAGGGAAAATTCTTAATTTTCACTGGAAATGTAGGTCAGAAGAAGCTGTGTTTCCAAGGTAAAACATGTGTATAATATTATTTAGAAAGCTGAATGCTTGTTCCCTCTCATATTTTTTTTAAGTTAAAGTTATAGGTCAGTCTATATCCATGAAAGCTATCAACAGCTTTAAGACTGTAGAACCTTGAAGTTTATGAGATATCGAAAAAGTGAAATTTGAAAGAGTGCCAAATGAACAGCAATATATTTATATTTTATAATCAAAATCCAAAATTAAAATACAGATGGTCCCCAACTTACGACAGTTTGACTTATGATTTTTTTACTTTATAATGGTGCGAACACGAAACACTTATCAGAAACAGTACTTTGAATTTTGGGTTTTCATCTTTTCCCGGACTAGTGATATGCAATGTGATCTTCTCTTGGGATGCGGAACAGCAGCAGTGAGCCATGGCTCCCAGTCAGTCACACCATCACAGGATAAACAACCAACACCCCCACAACCATTCCTACCCAGGCAACCATTCTGTTTTTCACTTTCAGTACAGTATTCAATAAACTACATGAAATAGCAAAACTTCATTACCAAATAGGCTTTGTGTTAGATGATTTTGCCCAGCTGTAGGCTGATATAAGTGTTCTGAGCATGTTTAAGGAAAGTCAGGTTAAGCAGTACTACACTGTAAATTAGGTGTATTAAATGCATTTTCAGCTTACGTTATTTTGAACTTACAGTGAGTTTATTGGAACAAACCCCATCATAAGCCAAAGAAGACCTGGAAATCCAGTTCCTCATTATGGACCCCCACCAAATAATATAGGGCACAGTAAATTTGATTCTGAATAGGGCAGGAAGAGATTGGAATATTTAAAAGAGTAACATAATCTGATTTATATCAACAATTATATCAAAATTCCACCACTGCAGGAGCAATATTAGACATCTGGCAGAGATTTAACACACCACATGTCCAGTAGATCATTTACTTCAAAATGAAAAAAAAAAAACCCTAATAAATCAAAATCCCGTAAGAGCCCCAAAGCTATTTTCTAATTTTAATTCCTCCATCATTACCTCCTATTCCAATTTTGTGAATAGAAATATTCTAAAAGGATGAGTGACATTATAGTTGTGTATAAAAAAGAGCAATTTTTATTAAGGCACTCTCTTAACTGTTACAAAATTGTCCACTTTAACAAATAAAATTGTCATTTACAAATATCACGAAGTCTGACAAAATTTGGTACATGAAACCATGTATTTAAAAAAACACATCACAGAAGGAATTGACCACCAAGGAAGTACAGAACAAAAAGAAGACAAGAACCCACAAATGAAAAAAGTTTGTAGCCTATGCAGAAAACACCATAAATTGCTGTTAAGCAAAAGGATGCCAAAAATAACTACAAAACAAACCATGAAACTTTGGTAGACCCAGCCCAAGCACCATATTGTATGGAAACACATACACATTCCTCTTTCACTCTCTACAGTATCGATTATGATTCTGCTTCACTTTCTTTAACGTACTTCTCGCTACCAGAAATTAATTTCTTCATTCTCTCCAACCACAAGACTACCAGCTTCATGACAACAGGAGAACTGTCTATTTTGTACAGCTGTGTCTTTGTAGTCTAGAATGTCTGACATATAATGAACACTTACAAATGCTTAGGTGATGTCTAGAAGGATGGATGTGTGAACAGAGTATTTAAGCTGAAGCTAAGGTGAGTTGTCTGGAACAGCTGACGCAGGAGGAGAGCAAGTTCTCTGCTTTGTGGCAGAGCATGGAGAGAGAAATTCCAGCAGGCATATGAGTAGAGAAGCAGAAAGCATATAAAGTTAATATGTGGCTAGAGGCCAAGTGTGGGTTACCTTACCAGACTCGAGTAGGACCCCTGAGTGCCCCAAACAAGAGGAGGAAATCTCACTCACTTAGAGACCATTGTACGTAGTCTGCCAGGTGCCACAAGTAAGGCTGGGACACGGCATGAGGACTGAGGAGGGGCTGGGAATGCACCAACCCATCCTTGCCCTATTTTCTCTCTCAGGGAGTAAAAACTTTTTATCACTGGAAGGCAGGAAACACCACTGCTTAAATTAAGGGGTGTGACTAAAAAGGGGAGAGAGGGAAATTTTCACAGTAATGAAAGAGTTTTACATCTTGGTTTTGGTTGATGGTTATGATGTAGAAAATGTTGGGGTTTGGAGAAAGAATTCATGAGACACCTTTGGTGCAAAAAGGTGGTTTTATTAGAGCACAGGGACACGACCTGTGGACAGAAAGAGCTGCACTGGGGTTGTGATGGTGACTGATTTTAAACTGTGTGATTATATAAATTTGGAGGGAGTTAGGGCTAACATAAGTCTCTAAGGAATTTTGGAAGCAAAGTATCCAAGACCTTGAGGGGGCTAGCTATTGATATAGCTATCAATTATTACTGTCTAATAAAACTCAGTCATGGGGCGCCTGGGTGGCTGAGTTGGTTAAGCGTCTGCCTTCAGCTCAGGTCATTATCCCAGGGTCCTGGGATAGAGCCCTACATCAGGCTCCCTGCTTAGCAGGGAGCCTGCTTCTCCCTCTTCCTCTATGTTCCCGCTGCTTGTACTCTCTTGCTCTTGCTCTCATCTCTGTCAGATAAATAAACAAAATCTTAAAAAGAAAGAAAAAACTTAGTCATGAGACTCTTCAGATGTATGTGAATGGCACGTATGTTTGGAGGATGATTGCCAACAGGTATCTTGGGGGGTAAAGATAAAGGAAGTTTCCAAAGGAATGCTTAACCAACTGAGCCACCCAGCCCATCCCATGTTAGAATGCGGCCCATGTTTAGAAAAACTTTTCTACGTTTCCACTTTAGAAAACTTGTAAATTTTTTCCCTGTCTCTTTGAAATATACATGTCAGTTTAAATGTGAAATCAGTCAACTTTACAACCCAGAAATGTCTTTCTCAAGAACCAAAGAACCAGCTCTTTGAAATGTAATCTCCAAGGAAGCTGACACTGCTATCCGCCAGCCTCGGGGGGAGAGTAAGAGCCTCACTTCAGTGTGTGTCTTGCTCCCAGTTGTAGAATTATCTCCTGTCATAAAAATGCAGTAGGTTTAATTTCCCTTTGGATAACTAACACAAAGGATGATCCTAGTTTCCAGGTGAATTTACAAGTGGTGCTACCAAGTCCTGGGTACTTGAGGATTGTTTTTTCTCTTAAGAACATGTATATAATGGGCTGTGTCTGCTTGGTTATCTGAAAAGGTGAGATTTCTTTCTGTCTCTGCCATGTCTTCATCGGATTGCCAGTGATGTCCATCACTTTCTGGTTTAAGGGTAATTCAATAATGAAACTATTTTGTTTTTCTTCTACATTTATAGGGAGATTTTCACGATTAAGAGATTTTTGTTTTTACTGTATTACCCAAACAGTAACTTTTAAGAGAACTATCCATCCAGAGGCTTAAGTGAGAAGGATGAATTGCACACCAAGAATAGTTAATTCAGGTGACAAGCGGTGAGGGTGCAGAAGGCTGGCTGAAGACAAATCATAAGGGGACACGCTGCAACCTTCCCCCACCCCTCACTCCTGCTGGGACAGGTGTGACATTCTTCCCCAATCTCTCAACTATCTTAATGTTAACGCCTTACTAAAGGGGGAAAACAAACTTAAATCTGACCATGGCAAGGCCTCTGGTATCTTGTAGGTCCTCTTTAACATAGGAAAGTTCTTTTGAAACCTCCCTTTCCTTACGTCCCTCAACCCCCTAGTATATAATCAGCTGCCCCTCACAACCCCAGTGCGGCAGCTCTTTCTGTCCATGGGTCCTGTCCCCCTGCTTTAATAAACCACCATTTTGTGCCAAAGACGTCTCAAGAATTCTTTCTTGGTCATCAGCTCTGGACTCCGCCCCACTGAACCTCACCTATATTCTAAAACTACGTCACATGGAAGAAAAAACTGGGGGAGGGGGGACATGAAACTAATAGTGTTGGTGTTCTGGGAGTACTGACAAAACACCATATGCTGCATGGTTTAAATAACAAATATGTTTTCTCACTATCTGAAAGCTGGAAGTCCAAGATAAAAGGTGCAGGCCCCTGGTAAGAGCTGTCTCCCTGGCTTGAAGAGAGAAAGAGAGAAAGAGGGTGTTCTCTGGTGTCTCTTCTTTATAAAGGCACCAATCCAAATGAGAGAGTCTAACCCTTCTGATCTCTTCTAAACTTACTCACCTCCCAAAGGACCTACCTCCTAATACTATGACATTGGGGGTAGGGTTTCAACATAAATTTTAGGGGTACACAAATCAGTCCATAGCAACAGGAAATATTTATTGTAGATAAAATTTATCCAGTTAGTACAATGGATATTATTATATTACATTTTATACATGTTATATATTCAATTAATATTAGTCATAAAAATTCTCATTAAACTGCATAATTGCATTTTCTCATGAAACTAAAATTAATTTAACAAGGATCATCTTAGTCTGAATATATTTTTTTGTCTCCCTAAAATCCATCAAAAGTACAGATAGATAGAGAACATAAATTTAGATGTAGAACGTTTTGACCAATAGTATGAGACAAAAATTCTAGTACACAGAAATTAAAGATTGCTAGAGTTACATGTATCATTTGCTTATATGATTCAAATACACACATTTCCAAACTGGTAGTTTATGCATATTAATACATAAATGATATGTTTTGAGCAGAAATTATTTCTTTTATACTAAAATTTTCCTTTCTGCTTAATGAATCATGGTTTAAAAAATCAGCAAGGTATATACATCATGTTTACGATTTTTCTTTGACTTTGCATATACATATGTCTACTTTCACTCACACATACACATCCAGGGTCATTTTTCAGAATCAGAAAATAATTGAGGGCGAGCAGTGAAACTAAGAAATTAAGTTGTGGTTGGTATATTCTACAGAAACTCTGTACTTTTCCTTTCTTCCTTCTGTCTGTCCTTCCTTCCTTCCTCCCTCTGATGAAGTTTCAGAATATAAGTGAGGTTCAGTGGGGTGAGGTCCAGAGCCAATGACCAAGAAAGAATTCTTGAGACATCTTGGGTGCAAGATGGTGGCTTATTAAAGTATGGGGACAGGACCTGTGGGCAGAAAGAGCTGCCGCACTGGGGTTTTGAGGGGCGGCTGATTATATACTATGGGGTTGGGGGAGGTAAGGAAAAGGGAGGGTTTGAAGGAAGAAGACACACAGGATGCCAGAGGCTTTGCTATTTTTGTTTTCCTTTTAGTAAGGCATTAACAGTAAGATAGTTGAGAGCTTCCTGGAGGAATGTCACACTCCCGCCATCACACATCCTTATCCATGAGCTTCAGGTTTAGAAGAAGTTTAAGTTTATTTTCATTTCCCTCTGCCTCAGCCTCTCTCAATTTTATGGAGGGGAAGATGATGTTAGGGCTTCAAGAACTAAGTTATGGGTCTTTGGAAGTTAGGCTGTTGATAAGAAAGCCTCCTCCCTGTAAATCACGAGGACATTTGTACATGGAGGTAGACTCAGGTCTTGCAGGATTGTGGTCTCTAGAAGTTAACTATTTGCTTTTCCTTTCTGGCAGCCAGGAATGCCTAGGAATGTCACATCTACCCCATGGAGGGGGGGTTGTGGGGTGTCAGCTTCTGCTTTGTCCTCAGCTTGCCTCCTGTTCCCTCATGACCTCCCACTCTCCTCCCTCTTCTCTCCTTTCTTTCCTTCCTCCATTTCTTTCTTTTCCTTTTCCTTCCCTTTCTTTTCCTTTTCCCCTCCTCTACTGAAATCATACTGCCGACAGCATATCGAATGTTTTCTAAAAGTGACTAAACACATTTCCAGGGCTGCTTCTAGCAGTATCCAGCTCTATAGGGTAGTGTATTAGCTTGCTGGGGCCGCCACCACAAAGTACCACAGGCTGAATGACTTAAACAAAAGAAATTATTGCCTCAAGGTTCTGGAGACTCAAAGTCCAGGATCAACCATCAGTGTTGTTTTCTGGTTAAGACCTTTCTTCCTGGCTTTCAGACAACTGCCTTCTCACTGTGTCCTCACAAAATTTTTCCTCTGTGTATGTGCAGAGACAGACAAGATCTCTCCTGTCTTTTCTTTTTCGTGTAAGGACACCAGGATTAGTGCCCCCTCCCCTTATGACCTCATTTAACCTTATTTACTTCTACAAAGGCTCTATCTCTAAAAATAACTACATTGGGGGTAACACTTTAAAATTAGAATTTTGGGATGACACAATTCGTCCCATTAACAGGCAATAAGAAGGTCCACCTTCCACCACAAGTGGAGCTCGGGTTTCTGTGATGGCCTGTCCATGTCCTTCAGTGTCACCTAAATTTCACTTGATTTCCTGGATAGAAAGAGAAGCCACAAGATCCTGCTGCATAGCTGAAGAGGAAAATTACCCAGAGCAGGCCCCAGTAGATAGAAAGAGCAAGAGACAACCAGAAGCCCCACTGGGAGCAAGAGACAGCCAGCTGTTTCTGCTTCTGTAAACAGGCCTCGGGCCACAGGCTCCCTGTGCTACTGTTCCCACCTAAAAGAGCCCCCTCTCACCACCCAGCTCCCCCCGGCTTAAAAATTTAAACCCACCTACCAGCACTCAGCATAGCCCTTGGAACCTGATTGCCCGCAGTCCCCTATAAAGCCCTATAACCCAGTTGCCCCTGGCCCAGAATTTCGAGCATGGGCTCATCTGGGTCTGACAGCATAAAGTAAACCCAAGTTCTCCTACTTCTCTGAGTGTCACTTGGTTTCTTGCCGGTCTGATTATTTCCCGCAATGTGGCTAGTCCAGTGACATTAAAATCAGGCTGGATGCAATCACTGCCCACGTGACTTGGCGTGAGCCTGAGAATCACACAGTGGAGTCCCTAAACTTTGGTGTCAGCAGCCAAAATAGGATATGAATGAGGCTGTTACAGGGGATCAGTGAGGTTTCCCCTTCCTTTATCCATGTACCATCATGCTAATAAGAATTAGTTCTTTATTTAGCAATATCTTCTTATATTTTTTCTCTTAGACTGATATTGTTGGCCATGATGATGATGTCATATTGTTGACGAGGGAACAGGAGGCAAGCTGAGGACAAAGCAGAAGCTGACACCCCACAACCCCCTCCCCCATGGGATATATGTGACATTCCTCCTGTACTCCTGGCTGCCCTAAAGCAAAGGAAAGGAAAAACAAATAGTTAATTTACGGAGATCACAATCCTGCAAGTCTCTCTCATTTTACAGATGTCTTGGCAATCAATGGCCTAGTTTCCAGAAGGAAATGTAGATACAATTAAATATCCTTAAAACCTGCAGCCCATTGACAGATACTTGAAGCAGGTGGAGTGTGATGTTCCTCCGGAAAGCTCCCAACTATCTTCATGTTAATATCTTGCTAAATGGAAAAATAATCTTAACTTGACAAAGACAAGGCCTCGGTATCCTGTGTCTTCTTTAACATATGACAATCCTTTTGAAAACTCGGGTTTTCCTTACCCCCACCCCTAACCCCATAGTGTGTAATCAGCCTCCCCTCACAACTCTGGAGCAGCAGCTCTTTCTGCGCAAGGGTTCTGTCCCTGGGCTTTAATAAACCACCTATTTCCACCAAAGATGTCTCAAGAATTCCTTCTTGGTCCTCGGATCCAGAACTCACCCCACCGAACCTCACCTATACTCCAAAACCTCATCATTGTAAGGGGCTAGGATATAGTACCAGATAGATTTCTTCTAAAGAAAGTCATATGTTAGAAGATGTACCCTGAGAATCTGTGTGGTGATCAGCCCTGAGGTTGCACACAGATATTCAGCAGGAATTTCATCAAACAGAAGCTTGAGGTAGGTAAGGACATCTCGGTTCTTCTACTGACCTTCACTTACACCTGATGGTGTTACATACAAATGAGAAAGGTGCGAAGGTGGGCTGGGAGATCAGGTTCTCCACTAGGCTTTTGCTGAAACTGTCCTGGCTGGGAGGGGGAGGGGCACCTCATTATTGCTTCGCATCACCATCTCTACCACCACTGTAGCTGGGTGGCCTTGTTGTCACTGAATGTTGGAGAAAGTTCTGCCTCTCCACTACACCACCTCTGACACCACCCCAGCAAAAATGGGGAGCAGCAAAAGTCCACTCTTACCCTGGAAACCTGGCTGGGGGAGAGGAGAACTGTCTTTTCATTTGATCCTCTCTGACATCATTTTGGTGGGGGATGGAAATCTCATCTTTCCCCTCCATTTTTGCTGCTTTTACTTTGCTTACCAGAGTAGACTGATTATGATGTGAAAGTTTTCTGTCTTGCCAGGCTGCCCTTTACTTGTGTCTTTACTGGTAAGATTACACTTTTCCTGAGGTTTCTTTCCCCTGAGTCCCTTAGTGGCTCCATGCTGCCCACTTGTCTGGTACTGAGGCTGGGATAGGCAAGCAAAAAGAAAAGCTAAAAAGCACTTGCCAGCATGTCATTTCTCAGGTTCTGAGGTCCCTAGATGGTGTGTCTGCTTGTCTTCACCTTTCAGAGTCTTCTTATGTTTATGTGTAATTCCCAGGGTTGTTAGTCATATTTAAAAGTAGGTATAGGGAAAAGTATGTTCCCTGAAGCTGAGTTTTTGTTTCAATCCACTTATATTTTCTTATTTTCACATGATAATGCTTTATTATTATATGGGAATGAAATCTGCAACCTTTATAAAAATGTCATGTAATAAATTAAGTAATATATACAAATTACCATAGAAAGTAGTAAAAGTATTGCCATTAAGAGCTAAGTGTATTTTATAGAATATTTAAAAAATGACTATGAGGGAAAGAAATAAGTGGTTTTCACCATGACAAGCTGGTTCTTTGAGGCTTATGTAATTGATCTTCCAGAATGCAATTATTTTTTCTTACCACAGGTTATTAGTATAATATCCAAATATAACTTTTATATGTCAGGTTGACTATATAAAGATTTAAAAGTGAAAGCCTTAAAAATATCATGTTCTTTTCAGTTTTCTGTTAATGTGGTAGCATCATAGCAACTTCCTTGCCAAGCCTGTTAGCAAAAAGACGCCTGCACATAGAGCCTGACAATGCTAGGGGCCCACAAAAATGAATCAATTAAGCAATGGCATCGTCGGTCATGAAGATGGGATTCTGATGCTCTAAAATTTTCCACCAAGGGCTCGTTAGCATTTATTATAGTAGGAGCTGCTGTCAAAATGTAGGAGTATTTGGACACTTAGGTTCCAATATCAGATAAGCTGCAACAAAGAAGAGAATGAAGATGAGAATGAGGTAAGATGTCCAATGATGAAAATCTGCGTCTCATCCTATCACTGAGTCTGAGGTCCTGGGTTTTACCTAACCACTGAGAGCCTTGACTGCTTTTTGGATAAAATGGGATTATTATAGTACCTGCCTCAGAGTGTTTCAAGGTATAATGCAAGAACGTACGTAAAGATTTTAGTAAACAGGACATAACTGCCCTTCTTACCAACAGTGGGCAGTGAAAGGTTATCACCATTTTTTATGATGGAAATCAGCTACACTTATTAAATGTCTACTGCAATAACCAATATTCTAGGCATGTCAACCTTATTGTTGATTTCCTTATAAGGGCAAAACACCATGGACTAACCCTTAACCAACTGAGCCACCCAGGCGTCCCAAGGACTAACCCTTATACGTAAATTAACTAAGGCTCAGAGAGATTGAGCAATCTCCCCTGATTCCTACAATGAGTATGCAACAGGAACCAAGAAAGAGGAAGGGGGAAGAGTGGAAAATTAAAGAAGAGAGTTTAGAATTGAGTCTGTTTATCTCTTTAATATGTGTCAGGTGCATTGTCAGACACTGGGAATAAAAGAATGAACAAACAAACACAACAATGTCTTCCCTGTAGGATCTTAGTTTAAAGTGGGAAAACAAGCAAGTGAATCACATAATTATATAATAAGGAATTAGGATCAAAGTCAGCACTAGTCTGAAAATATATAGGAAAGATGCTTAACTCAATAGAGGAAGCCGGAAGGGTTCTCTAAGGAGATGCCTAGATTGGAATCTGAGATGAAGCAGGAATTTATTGCGCTTTACCCACTATATCATGCTATCTGGTGCATTGTCTGGATTTTAGGCCAGAGTTGGGATATGCACAGCTTTTGTGCAACCCTCAGATTCTAACTGATGTGACAGACTGGTTTGGGAACAATTTGGGACTGGTCAGAATGAAAGTCTGCAAGGGAAGGATAGATGACTGAGACAGACCACAAGAACAATGACAAATTTGGCTTTTTAAAATTCTGCATATAAATGAGATCATACAGTATTTATCATCTTCTTCTGCCCAACTCATTTAACTTAGCATAATGCCCTCAAGTTTGTGTGTGTAATATTTTCTTTATCCATTCATTCACCAGTGGACATTTGGGTGTTCCCACATCTTGACTGTTAATGAAAGCTGAACTCATAGAAACAAGGAGTAAAATGGTGGTTGCCAGGGGCTGGAGGATGGGAAATGGGGAGATGTTGGTCAGAGTGTACAAACTTTCAGTTTTTAGATGAATAAGTGCTGGGGATCTGTACAGCAAAGTGACTATAGCTAACAATACTGTGTTGTATACTTGAAAGTGGCTAAGAGAGTAGATCTTAAGTGTTCTGGTTACATAACTATGGGAATGGTAGATATGTTAACTAACCTTACTGTGATCATCATCTCACTATATGTGTGTGTGTGTATATGTATATACATATACACACACACACATATATATACACACACACATATATGTATACACACATATGTATATATACACACATATATATGTATATAATCATGGTATTATACACCTTAAACTTACAAAATGTTATGTGTTATTTATATATCAATAAACCTAGAGGGGGGAAAAACAATGATAAGTCAGAAAACAAGTGGATAGTAGGTAGGGATTAAGTAGGAGGCAAGAGCCAAAATCAAGAAGACAGGATCAGGAACATCTGGTGAGAAGTGTCACGGTGTAGCCACTATGACTGTCTTCAAAAGCAGACCCTGATTTCTGAAAGACTGAGTCAAAGGAAGGCAGAACTCCAGATTTAGGAAAAATAAGATGGGGTTAGGAATTCAGGTTCAAATTAAGGATAGAGGAGCAAGACTTAGAGTCACCATGGAAGATCTGAATAAAAATAAATTAGAATAATCAAACATCATAATGCAAAGTAAAAGATAAGAAACTGACTGAATGACTGATGAGTTGGAGAGGATGTAACAAAACAAAACAAACAAAACAAAAAACTACCAGAGAAAGGACTAAAGGAATCAAGTTCCAGATATCATTCATAAAATTGGAGTCCATGACCCCAAACATTTTTAGTATCTCAAAAGTGATATCATGGACTCCTAACTTTTTTTTTTTGTTTTAAGATGGGGGCAGTGGGGCAGATGGAAAGGGAGACAGAGAATCTTAAGCAGTCTCTACACCCAGTGCAGTGCTGGATCTCACAACCCTGAGATCATGACCTGAGGAGAAATTAAGACTGAGATGCTTAACTGAGTGAGTCACCGTGGCGTCCCTCCTGCACTCTTTTGTATACAGTTTTCCAGAAAAGATGATCTCTTTACAATGACTTATTCCTGCATTTCGATTGTGATTGCTATCAGTAGTTCACAATTTGTCAAAGCCTCTATATTTTTAAAAAAGATTTTATTTATTTATTTATTTATTTTAGAGGTTGAGAGAAAGAGAGAAGGGAGTACAAGCAGAGGGGAGGGAGAAGGACAAGCAGACTCCATGCTGAGTGTGGAGCCTGATGAAGGGCTTGATTTCATGACCTTGAGATCATGACCTGAGCTGAAATCAAGAGTCAGACGCTTAACTGACAGAGCCACCCAGGTGCCCCCAAACCTCCATATTTTTAATCACAACTTCCTCCTTCTGCAAAACAGCGCAGCCACATCCAAGCTGAAACTCAGGTTTATTCGTCCCACTACAGTTTCTAAATGGACAGAAATTGTCTTATAGGCCAAATAGACCTGATTCAGGAGTTTTAAATGACTAATCAGTTTAGGAAGATACCAGACCTCAAACCAAAATAAATATGGGCCAATTTACCTTATTCCAAGGTCAGTGTCCTCTGTCAAAATTCTTCACCATGACATATACCTCTATAGTCTTTTTCCTAAATCAGTAAGTTTTGAATAATTTTTGACTGACCTCTATTATGTTTAGCTTTTTCTATACATGTTCAAACTCCTGATTAAATCCAAATTCATAAATTAAGAGTAATTTTGGCCATCTCTCTCATGGCCTGCAACATTAAATGCTCCTTTAAATGAGTGCTAAAACTTCCTAAGGCTGATTCATATTAATTTTCTGCCTGGTTTTTTGTTGAAGGTGGTGAATTTCATTTAATTGTGAGAATAAAGATAGCAAAGCCCAGTCTGCTTCTACCATTAAAGAATTAAAAAAAATAATAATCCCTACACAAAATAAAAGGGGTATTCTTGTGCTATTATTAAATATTTTCTCCTAGTAATTTTCTTGATCATGCAAGAACTAATTATTTTTTCCAAAACAAATTAGTTTTCCAAGGGCAGAATATTAATACAATCACCAGCTTCTCCTTTTCCAGTATCTACTTTTAGTGGTTTCTTTTCATTTTTGTTTGTAATGTTCTTTATCATGACACAGCCAATGAATGCAGACATCAGGGTAAACAGTATTTTTAGTATGCACAATTGCAAATTCAACTGCCCTGTTTTCATTAGTGATGATATTATTCCGAAGTTAGATGAGATAGCTCACATGGGCATTGCAGATTATTGTAATATTAGGCATGATGCATTCAACATGTTAGTGGGTAGTAATAATTACAGTAACAATAGTAATAACAAAAATAATTTTATAATTATATACTGTATATTTGTGTCACTGCAGAGAAATTAACAAAGCAAAGTTAGATTCACTTTTAACTTGAATAATACAAAACAAAGTGGAATCTAGATGGCTTGTAACTAGCTATAACAGGCAAAGTAAATAAAATGCCACATGAACTTCTCGAGAACGGGTTATTGTTGCAGGTGAACTCTAAAAAAGGAAACTGCATGATACTCAACTCGGAAAGAAATATACATCTAAAAATAACAAATCTAGAGCACTACATAATATCTCAGTGTAGTTAGGGGAAAAAGTTTATCGTCCAGGTGGTCATTAAGAATTATTTGTGAGAAATGCTGGTACTCAAGTTGATAGCCAATGAAGTGAGATATGTTGACTAACAAGTCATAAAAGTGCAAAAAATATATGCTGTCATTGGAACAAGTTGGTTAAATATGATGGACATAATGGGTTCTTGATAAATCTACATACTTCAGGTTTTCCAGTTGGAAACTTAACAGAATTAACTAAATAATATCAGTGACATTTCAAAATTATCTTTCAAAATGGCTTCCGGAGTGTTAAATGTCCAGAAGTAATATTTATGATAAATACAAGAGAGACAGCTGGAATTTTAAGCTAGGGTTTTAGAGTCCTGTATTTGCTTCCCTGGGATCGAGCCACCTTAGTAATGTGCAAATGCTTGTGTGTATGCCTTAATGTAACAAAAGTTTAGGGGAGAGAATATCCCAAGCATTTAGCAGATCCTTAAGAATATCTATACAGACAAAATATGAAAACTTTCTAATGTAGAGGTTACATATGAAACGAATCAGATGTTAAGACAAAAGAGAAACTGCAGGAATGCTAAAAACCGAAGAAGAAACTCAGGGAAAATGAAAGAAAATATTAGACCAATATCTAGAAAAATGAAAAAAAATAAGTCAAACTTACAGGAAGATATACAGTAGTACCAATTAGCCTTCATTTAGACTTCTTTTGTCCTACTTTGAAGCAGGACAAAATCTTCTAAGCAGCACTATATTATAGTTATAGGGAATTCTGTTTGAGAAAGTAAGTAACATTTTTTCCATTATATAGTTCACAGTGAGGCTAGAAAAGGATTGGTTAGATTTCTTTTCCTTTAGGAAGGATGGGAAAATAACATAGTTTAATGATAAAAACAAAAATACAGCCAATTCTGAAAAGCATCTTTAGTAGCTATTTTATTGTCGAATAATAGATGGGTTCTGAATTTAGAGCTGAAGGCAAATATACTGAATAATATTGTCAAGTTAGAATTAGAGAGTTTTCAGATGACGTATTTCATGTTTTATCTTCCAGTGTTTTGAAACTTTCTTTAAAATACATCAATCACACAAGTTCTACTATCGTCATCCAAAATAGGTTTGCCAATTATGCTTCAAGAACATTCCCAGGCTAGAGTCCAAAGACGGGCAGTTTCCATCTCTCTAGGAGAAAAAATAACACTGATACTATGATCTTAATATCTTGGAAACAAGAGACCATCTTTGATATAAGCACAGCAAATAGTTAAGCCCATATTCATCTGATGTAATCTGAAAACCACTTACGAAACGTATCCATCCTCATATTTCAATTCCCCGAAACATGATACTTACAAATTAAAGCTTGCTGTAAGAAATTATATCATTAACAATGGATCGGATGACTTGACTTCTCTGTCTCTTTTTGCAACAAAACCTGGTTGTAAGCAAAAGCAGTTGCCTCCTGGGTTCTCAAGGAAAAATAAAAAATTGTTGGAAATATATGAAATTGATGATAAGGTAGAAAACCGGGAAAAATGATCAAAATTTAAGTAAATATAAAAAGTTGAAACAGCACAAACATGCTTTTTATTTAGAAAAAAAAAATCAGTAATAGTCCAGCTGGGATACCACACCAACAGTTGGATACTGCTCCTTTATCTTTGCTTCCCGAGAAGGAGCATCAGACAAGACTAGCTCGTGTGCTTAAGTCTTGTCTATAAGGATACAGGGATAAGTAGGATTTGCCAGTACTACCATAGCACAAAGTGAGGAATCACTTATACAGTCTGAGTATAGTCAGCAAAACAGGACTGACTCTTGGCCTTTCAAATAGGATGGTATTTTGGATAGGAATTTAAGTGCTGAGGGAGCCACTGGAGAGCATGAGCTGAGAAGGTGGGGAAGTTGTCCAGCTTTCACATTTACTTCCACCCTTCAGACACGTAAGACAAACCAAATATCTCAAGGTCAGGAATGGCAGCTGCCTAAAGTATTTGGGTAGATAATTTGTGGTGGAATTCTTAGATGATGCTCCTAAGAACAGTATCTGCTGCAGCTCATCGTTGACCTGCCACTGCCGTTATGAGGGAAAAGAGCTTCTGGCTTCTTTCAGCTTTCTAAATTTTGTGTAGTGCATCATTGTTAGAATATAGGCAGAACTGGAAAAGGATTCTGGAAAATGTAGTTCCCACATATCCAGCCTTTGTGGTAAATAGAAGAGTCTAGAAGAGGGAAATATGTATCCGGGCACAAACAGCCACTCAGCCCACTTTCACATGGTCAAACCCCGTAACTGGGAATTTCCTTGATATAGAAGTGGAAGTTGCATATTGGCCACCCCCCCCAAAAAAAGACAAAATGCTTACCACCAATCAAATTCAAATTTCTCTGAGAGATATTTATCACATCACTATCAAAATAAATATAAAAAGCACATTTAGATTAATAGGATGTTTGCGGGAGGGGGAGGGACCCACCCTTCAGGCGGCAACTGAAAAGCTCAAGATAATAAGTATGCCCTCTAGTCCCTAAGAGGCACAGGCCAAGAGCTGGTTGTTTTTGCTCATTCACTCTGTGCTGAGCCAGAGGGAACAGTTGCTCATAGTGATTATGCACCCAACTACCACCACCTTTTTCTGCGTGGTCCCAGGTGACTCATGAATTCATGTCAAGCCATCATCAGCAAAAACTAGGTGATTTGGGAGCCATTCCCTGGAGTGGCAGCTGTAATACTTGGAGTGCTAGATGTAGGGAGACTGCTTCCAGGGAGAAGCTGGAGGCCTGGTTTTGCTCTTGGAATGAGTGTGGGGGTCTGGAAGAAGTAGCTGGGACGCTGCCCGCCAGCTCTGTCAGGTTCTCTGGAGAATCCCAGCCAGCTGCCACATGCAGGCTGATTAGAAGCCGAATCCTAGGCAGCAGCTGGAAGGACTGTAGTCAAATCCCTTCGAGGGAACAACTGGGAGATGGACATTTTTGCTTACTCTCTCTGCACTGGGCACAAGGTGGATATCGACACGAAGTGCTTGCATGCCCATTTGAGAACGACTTTTTTTTTGTTCAGTATAGTTCTGTGGGACTTGTAAATGCTGAGCCCCATTGGCTATCCAAGCTAGGTAATTTGAGGAATTATTCTTCATGTAGCAGCTTCGAAAGTTGGGGTGCTAGGTATGTGGACAAGCTCCTTTTGGGGAGAAACTGGAGACTTGATTTTAGTGTTGGAGTAAGCCAGAGGAGAAAGAGGGGGAAGAGCCTCCAGGCTCTTTTAGACTCCGGGAAGGATCCCCGTTAGCACCTAGATGCAGACTAGTTAGAAGCTGGTCCGTCCTGCAGAAGCTGGTCCCTCTTGCAGTCAAACTCCTTCCTGGGAGAAACTGGAAGATGATGAGTGTTTTTGCCTGTTCCTCTGTGCTGAGCCCTGGGGTGTAGCCAGGTGGAGTACTTGTATGCCTATTTAAAACCTGCTTGTTTGTTTGCTATAAAGTCCTGCGGAATTTGTGAATACAAGCCCCATTGACTATTAGAGCTAGGTGACTGGGAGGCCTGTTTCTCATTTCTCAGGTGGCAGATGTAAAAGTTGGGATGTTAGTTGTGCTGACGAGCTCTTCCCAGGGAATGCTGGCAAGTTGCTTTTATCACTGGAGTGAGCAAGAGGGAGAAGAGAGGGAACGGCCCACTGGTTCTTTCAGGCTCTCAGGAGGATCCCAGTTAACCTGAAATGCAGGCTCATTAGAAGCTGCACCCTCAGGCAGCAGCTGGTAGAAGAAGCAGTCGAACCTCCTCCAGGAAAAAAATTCGGAGAAGGGTATTTTTGCCCATTTTCTCTGCACTGAGGCCAGGGGGCTAGTGGTAGGGAGAGTTCATGGGCCCATTGAGCAACTGCTTCTAGGTTTGCTGTCGTTCTACGGGACTCATTATGCAAAGTCCCAATGGCTCTTACAGCCTAGGTGATGGCTCTTACAGTCATGTGATTTGGGGGCCATTCCTCAGGTGACAGCCTTAAAAGTTGAGGAGCTATGTGTGTGGTCCAAACCTACCTCAAGGAGAAGCTGGAACTTGGGTTCCTTCCTGTTTGTAAGACACTGTGCCTTGGGTGGGGTTGATGGTGAGCGTGCATCTCAGCCTTTCCGAAGGGTTTTGATGACTCAGGGTAGGAGTCACTCACCTGGTTTCTGGATTTCTCTGTGTGTAGCTATATATCTGGCGCATCTGTGGGAGGAGAGAGATTCTGGAAACTCCTATCTCACTATCTTGGTGATGTTCCCTAAGTATTTTTTTAGTTTCACAAAAATGGAATGTAAAGCCACAAATTAAAAGGCAAGGAGACTTCCTTTTTCCTTAAGAACGCATCAAATTGGGGCGCCTGGGTGGCTCAGTGGGTTAAAGCCGCTGCCTTCAGCTCAGGTCATGATCCCAGCGTCCTGGGATCGAGCCCCGCGTCGGGCTCTCTGCTCAGCAGTGGAGCCTGCTTCCTCCCTTCTCTCTCTGCCTGCCTCTCTGCCTACTTGTGATCTGTCTGTCAAAATAAATAAATAAAATCTTTAAAAAAAAAAAAAAAAAAAAAAAAAAAGAACGCATCAAATTAGTGTTATGAGTACAGATGCTCTATTTTTTCTTCACTGAGTTAATAAAAATATAATTATTAAATAATATAAAGGCAAACAACTTTGTTTTAAGAGGTAATTTCATTTCTAATGTCGTTGGCATTTAGTACTGATGAAAAGACACACTTGTATTTCATAGATCCTTTGTATCAAAACTTTCATCTCATATTTTTCCTTAAATTGAAGTAGAACAGTCATGACTACAATAAAATTGTTATCAACAGATACAAATAAATTACAACTGCCCCCAAAATAAGGTAACTAAAGTTGAACTCCGATTAACTTCTGTGGTGTATTATTTACATACCATTGTTAAATTTAAATGAATTATTGGTTAGTTAAATGAATAATGCATTTATCTCTGAGTCAAATCCTCAATTACTAATGTTTAAATTTTGTAATTCTAACTTTTTCTAGAAATGTCATTTTCTTATGACAAATTTAGGAAAAAAATTGATAAATTTAAGCTGATAAGAACAAGTTTGTCTGTTTTTCTAAGAGAATTAACCTCAACATTTAAAAATAAAAAACAGCTTTCAATTTGCCTTTTGGCTACTGAAGAAATTAGGGAGATACAAAATGGTCATCATCCAAACACAAAGGTAAAGGGAGAAGTAACTATAAAAGATAAGTTACTTAAATTCTCTTCTTTAAATCAGATTATTTTCTTCTAAATAGTTTTCTGAGATAGTAATAGTCAATTTATTTCTATTTTTTCTCTGAAGACTAGTCATCTAGACTTTATCTATTACTCACACACTTAGAAATCCAATTCACTCCAAAATTAACATGTTAATTAACTTATCTTTCAAACACATGTTCACAAGTGTGCATAATTTGGCTCATTAGTATAATCCACCTGCTTACGACATTTGGCAGTTCAGTAGCAAGTGATAAAAATCCATTTAGGGTCAGAAGAAATTCATGATCCATAAGCAATACCTCAAAAGCATTTGAATCTATATATCAAGCTCTTTACATGCTTAGTCTTAATTATTAACTTATCCTCTGACTTCTGGAGTGTTTATCACTATCTAAAAATGTGTAAACACATGTATTACTAGGTATCACTTCCTACTTTTTGTCTTATTAACTTTCTGTCTCCTGGTATCATCTTTCACACATTTTCTGTTGCCAGTGTTGTTACAGACAGGAATGTCACCTAGAAGGGCAGAAGTTGTCACCCTAGAGACACAAGTTCCCATCATATTAGAAATGACTTTTTTTTTTTTTTTTTAGAAATGACTTGGTTTTTAACAAGGCTGTCAATCCATAGTTACAATCTGTGAACAACTTATTGAATACATAGGGATGAACATGTTTTCTGGGTAATAAATAATAAATATTAAATTTTTCTCAAAAATTTTCTAATCAGAAAACCACTAGACTCCCTCTTTTACAGTTACCAGTAATAAAATACCAAGCACATCAATTAGTCTAAATATATGGCTTCTCAACCAGTCTCACTAAGTCTTTTTTTTTTCTCCTTAGCCCCTTTCCATCTAATGTTTACTTCTATTAGTGAGCAGTGTAAGATAGGGGTTCAATTTCATTTTTCTTCATGTGGTTATCCAGTTTTCCCACACCATTTGTTGAAGAAACTATCTTTTCCTCATTGGAAAAGTGTCATTGACTCCTTTGTCAAATATTAGTTGACAATATATGTGGAGGGTCATTTATATGTTCTCTATTCTGTTCCATGGGTCTATATGTCTATCTTTATGCCAGTATCATAATGTTTTAATTACTATCACTCTGTGGTATAGTTCAAAACCAAGAAGTGTGATGTTTCCAGTTTTGTTCTTCTTTTTCAGGAATACTTTGGCTATTCAAAGGTCTTTTGTGGTTCCATCAAATTTTAGGATATTTTTCTATTTATGTGAAAAGTGCCATTGGAATTTTAGTAGAAATTGTACTGAATCTATAGATGGCTTTGGGTAGTATGGACATTTAATAATAGTCATTCTTCTGTTCCATGAACACAGGATATCTCTCTATGTTTATGTGTTCAACTTCTTTCATTGAAGTCTTGTAGTTTCCATTGTATAGATCTTTCACATCTTTGGTTAAATTTATTTCTAAGTATTTTTCAGCAAAGTAGGAGAGAGGGAACACCCTTAGCCTATAAAAACACCCACAAAGAACAGATGGCTGAAATAATATTTAATGGTGAGAAACTAGGTTCTTTCTCCCTATGATCAGGAGAAGGCCAGGACATCCTCTCTCATCACTCTTATTCAACATCACGGTTTGAGGTCCTGGATGGTACAATAAGAAAAGAAAAAATAAAACAAAACAAAAAAAATGGAAAAAATGTCATACAGCTTAGAAAGGGAGAAATAAAACTGCCTTTAATAGCAAAGGCATAGTTGTCTATATAGAAAACTCCAAAAAACCTACTTAAACTCTCCTAGAAATATGCCAGTATAGCAAGCTAAGAGGATTCAAAGTCCATACACAGGGTCAATTATCTTCCTATATTCCAGCAATGAACTATTGGTTTTTGGATTTTAGTAAACAGTGTCATTTATAATAGCACCAAGAAAATGAAAGCATTTAAGCATAAATAGAAAAAAAAAGTAAATATGTAATATAACAAAATATTTTGTAAAGGTTCCATATGCAGACAAATATAAAACTGATTAAAGTAATCAAAGAATATCTAAATAAATGGAGATATATTCCATGACCGTGGACTGCAAGCCTCAAACTTGTTAAGTCGGTTCTTCTCAACCTGGTACAGAGGATGCCAATCAAAATCTTAGTAAGTTACTTTGATTAAAAATTGTATATGGAAAGGCAAAGAACCCAGAGTAGCTAACACAATACTAAAAAGAATAAAGATGGAAATCTCACATTATGCACTATCAACCAATTGATATTGGCAAAAAAAATAGATGCATATTGGCAAAAGAATAGATACATATCAATGAAACAGAAAAGAGACCCACCAACAACCCACACAAATACAGTCAACCAAGCTTTAACAGAGGCAATTAGAGGTAGAAATGATAGGTTTTTTAACAAACAGTGCTGGAACAAAAAAATGAACCTAGATGCTGTCTTTACATCTTATCCCAATTTTAATTCAAAATGGATTATGAAGCTGAATATAAAAATTCAAAACTATAAAATTACTAGGAAAAAAACAGGAGACAATCTGCATGATCTTAGGTATGGTGGTGTATTTTGTGTGTGTGTGTGTGTGATATTTTTATATATAACATCAAAGCATAATCTCTGAAAGAAAAAAATAAAAAATCCCATTGAACTCTATTAAAATGAAAAGCTTCTGCTCTATAAAAGATACTATTAAAAGAATGAAAGACAAGTCATGGATTGAGAAATATACTTACCCAAAATATACAAAGAAACCTCAAAACCCAACAATAAGAAAACACCCCCATTAAAAATCAACAGAAGACCTAGACAGACACATGACATATAAGCATTGTGAGATGCTCAGTATCATTTGTCAATAGGGAAATGCAAATAAGAAAAATAATTATATACCACTACAGACCTATTAGAGTAGCTAAAAAACAGGGACACCTGGGTGGCTCAGTGGGTTGAGCGTCTGTCTTTGGCTCTCATCTAGGATCAAGTCCCGCATCGGGCTCCTTGCTCAGCTGGAAGCCTGCTTCTCCTTCTGCCTGCTGCTTGTGCTCTCTTTCTCTGATGAATAAATAAATAAAATCTAAAGAAAGAAATAGCTAAAAAACAAAATAAATCTGACAAAACGAATTGGCTATTGAGGTTACAGAGCGACAGGTATCATCATTAATTGCTGAGGGAGAGGGTTGCATATAGATACAGCCACTTTTGGAGACAGGAAATTTGTTACAAATCTAAACACACTTTTACCACATGATCCAGCAACTGCACACCTAGAAGCTTTCTCCAACTGCTTGAAACACTTGTATCCTCACAAAACCCCATCAGTAAATGTTTATAGTAGCTTTGTTCATGATTGCCAAAACTTGGAAGCAACCAAGGTATACGTAAATAGGTGAGTGGATAATCAGTTGTGGTATAGAAAGGAGTAGCATTGAGTAATAAAAGGAAACGAGCTTGCAAGCTAGGCAGACTGCAAAGACATGATTGAATATTTTATTTTTTTAATTGTGGGTAAGGACCTATAACATGAGATTATCCACTTACAATTTTCAGTGTATAATACAGTATTGTTAACTGTAGGCACTGTGTTGTAGAGCAGTTCTCTAAAACTTATTGGTCTTGCATAACTGAAACCTAAGACCCATTGAACAATGACCTCTATTTCCCCCTCCTCCCAGCCCCTGGCAACACCACTATTCTACTCTCTGCTTCTATGAGTCTATTTCAGACACCTAGTAAGTGGAATCAGTATTTTTCCATCTGTAACTGGCTTATTTCATTTAGCATACTGTCGTCCAAGATGTTGCTACATATGCCAGGATTTCTTTCTCTTTTAAGGCAGAATAGTGACTCTTGAGCAGTGAGAGGGTTAGGGACATCAACTCCCATGCAGTTGAAGATCTGTGTATAACTCTGACTGCCTCAAAATTTAACAACTAGTAATAGCTTACTATTGACCAGAAGACTTACTGATAACACTAAAGTTGACCAGTGCATATTTTGTGTTATATGTATTAGATATTGCATTTGCACAATAAAGTAAGCTGGAGAAAAGAAAATGTTATTAAGACAATTGTAAGGAAAAATACATTTACAGTGCTGTACTTTATTTTTTAAAAATCCACATATAAGTGGACTTCTACAGTTCAAACCTATGTTGTTTTAAGCTCAACTTTCTTTTTTCTTTTATCTGTTGAAGGCCATTTAGGTTGTTTCCATATTTTGGCTGCTGTGAATAATGCTACAATGAGCATGGGGTACAGATGTATCTCCTAGGTCCTGACTTCAATTCTTTTGGACACATATCTGGAAGTGAAATTGTTAGATCAGTCAGTAGTTCTGCTTGTAATTTCTTGAGTTACCTCCACACTATTTTCCATAGCAGCTGTGCATGTTACAGTCCCATCAACAGCAAACAAGGGTTCTAATTTCTCCACCATAAATGCATGTCTCTAAATGAAAAATCCCAGTTTGAAAAGATTATGCACTGTATGATTCAATTGATATGGCCTTCTGGGAAAGGCAAAACTGTAGAGACGGTAAGTAAATGTGTGTGGTTGTTGGGATTATAAGCGAAAGAGGAAAGTGGGGTAGGTGAAACACAGGGAATTGTTTAGGGTAGTGAAACTATTCTGCTTGACACTATGCATATGTCAAACCCCACAGAAACAGAACTTTATAGCACAAAGAATAAATATAATATATTTATTTTAATTAATATATGCAATTTTTAAAAGTGTTTAGGATGTTGGGGGAACCCCAATATTGAATGTAGACTGTGACAGAAGAATCTATTAAAAATGTATGAGACAGTTTCACTAAAGAAAGTGATGGAGAAAGGTGCTGACCTACACAACTTTGGAAATGAGTGAATCTATAAGACTCAAAGTGAAAAGTACATTAACATTTTAGTTAAAAGCTTTGTTTCACACAGAGTACAGGTTAATAATTCTGATAATGCATCCCATATATACTTGAACAATGAAGTAAATAGATGGAGGTTGGTGAAAGCTAGGTTCCTTACTGTTGGAGTGGGAGGTCACAGGAAGAAGCAAAGAAAGAAAGCTTAGAGTTGGGATTATCAGTATAAATTCATATTCAGCATAATGCTTATAGAAATGAATATATATCTAGAAATATTTAGAGCTATGCATTTATACAGAGGTTAGTATAAAATGTATATATTTCCTTCTTGCTGGGGAATGTCATAAAAGATGTGACCCCCAAATGACTTGTGAGTTAGACCCAGATACTTGGAGGCTCCTTATTCCCTCTCCTGTCCTCAGAATGTGGGTTCCACCTGACTTCTGGCTCCAGAGGCTGCTCCAAAGACATAGTCTTGAGATGGCGACATGATGTTGAAAATATCTGCATGGTATGCCTGACTGAGCCCAGTTAGGGCCTCTTTATTAACTTCTACGATTTGGAGGGAAGCTATGGGAATCCAGTCATCTTGTTGGCACCCAAGACAAGCCTCACCTGTAAGTTCCCTTTGCTGATTAAAACTGCCACCTACCACCCTGGAGTGGCCTGTTTCTTCTGTATTTGATTTCAGATTATACCTGGGAGGCTCCTCAGAGGATTGGGAACCAACATTTTCTCTGTCAGCTGAGAGGTTAAGCAACAATACCTCAGTGACAATGAACAACCTGGCATCCCGATAGTGGTTTCTTTTTTTTTATTTTATTTATTTATTTATTTATTTATTTTTTCTGATAGTGGTTTCTAATGGCATTTCCCAATCAAATGAATCAATACTCCTTGTGGAAATAAATGATTCCATGGAAGGTAGGTTATATTTAAGATGAGCCTGAGTATTTTCTAGCCTGAAACAAAGGAGGTACTTTGAGAATAAAAAGGAAAAAAAAACCCCACAAGACTAGTGATATGCCAAAGGAACTCAGGAGCCAACTGAAAGAACCTCCAATGGCCAAAGCTAGAATAATTTGACTAACAAAATAAATGAAACAGTATCGGATTTTAATCCAAAGTATAAAATAAATATCCATGAATCCTTATTGGTATAAATAAATGATTGAATAAATAAACAGAGGAAAAGAGACAAATTTCCTAAACAAAAGTACTCCAAATAATTTAAGAACTCCAACCTCAAACAAGGAGGAGCATATCTCTTAACTCCCTAAGGGTGGGATATACATATGACTTCCACACAAAAAATACAGTATGGAAAGGGAGAAACAAAGAAAGAGTAACATTAGAGTGGGGAATCCTGACAGGTACTACCTCAACCAGAGGATCGAGATCAACATGAACAGTGATAAGTCATGTTAATTGTATGTGCCCTTCATAAAATGGTATCTCTGTGGTTTTCCTTGCAAACACTTATAAACCCAATTCAACCACAAGAAAACCGTCAACAATTCCCAATAAGGGACATTTTGCAAAATACCTGATCATTATTTCTCAAAACTATCAAGGTCATAAAAACAGAAAAAGTCTGAGAAACCAGGAGGAAGCCAAGGAGATATGAAAACCTACTATTACATGGTGTCTTGGATGGCATCTTGGAATAGAAAGAGGACAGAATAGGGTACCTATCTGGTTCAGTTGTTGCAGCATTCGACTCTTAATCTCGGGGATGTAAGTTCAAGCCCTACACTGGGTGTAGAGGTTACTTAAAAATGCTTTTAAAATTAAAAAAAAAAGAAAAGAAAAGAAAAAAGAAGACAGATATAAACAAAGGAAATCCGAACAGGGTATGGCTTTAGTTAATAATAATGTACTAATATTGTGTTATTAATCATGCCCAATGTACCACACAAATGTAGGAGGTTACTAATACAAAAAAACTGGGTTTGTGGACCAGTCCAAGTTATCACTGTCACTGTTCTGTAAATCTAAACCTAAATGTTTATTAAAAAATAAGACTCAAAAATGATTAATGTTAGAATAATAAATTGCCATATGAATCATTCAGTAAAATAAATTACTTTTCCTTTGAATTCTGCTGAGTAGGTTATTTGCCAGATTCAAGTGCAGTGGCCCGACAATCTATTTTCTAGAATTTATTCTGAGAACAAGAATTATATAAAGGGCAAATCTTCAGGGGGATGAAAAGGAAAAAGAAAATCTAAGCAATACAGATGGCTGAACCAAATTAGAATCAAGAAGGATGGAGCTGTTCTGCACTCAGAATTCAAACTAGCTCTAAGATCCAGTCAAGAATAACAGTGATGGAGAATTCTATGATTTCTATGTGCCTGAAAAATCAAGAAATAGTAGTGAGGTGATCTGAATATATCAGTGTTACAATATTGCTGAAGAGGAAAGAAGGTTATGAATACAGCTAAGAATGAGTGTTTGGAAGCAGAGAACCAAAGAATTAAAATATGAAGTTGGGAGAAATTAAGCAGAGTAGATGCTAAAAATGGATAATTTTACTGGGAGCTCTGAGTAGCAACCCACATGCTTTTACATCTAAAAGTGCTATTTTGAGCCCAGTGCAATGCAATCAATTGATCGATCAGAATGATACTTATTTACCTTATATTTTTGTCAACATCAGGATCAGAAAATATGATGGAGAATGCAAATGAAGGAAAAAGAAGAATCTAGGGAGAAATGCATCAGGAAAGGAGATGAAATTAAGCATATGAAAAAGAAAACTGTAAATCTAGAAGACAGATTAGAGTTCTTTTTTTTTTAAGATTTTATTTATTTACTTATTTATGTATTCATTTGACAGACAGAGATCACAAGTAGGCAGAGAGGCAGGCAGAGAGAGGAAAGCTGGATCCCTGCCTAGTAGAGAGCCTGATGCGGAGCTCGATCCCAGGGTCCTGGGATCATGACCTGAACCAAAGGCAGAGGCTTTAACACACTGAGCCACCCAGGTGTCCCAGATTACTGAGTTCTTTAGCATCTACAGAAGAGGACACAATTTTTCAGATGTGGGGAATAAATTAAAAGAATGATAATCCTTAAGTAAGGGCAAAAATAACATAGAAGGGACTGGATGGATCCACAGGCAATAGAATGTGGGGGAGCAAAGACAAATGAAATAGAAGATGAATGAAATGAAATGAAACAGATTTTAATTCATCATTGAATTTACCTAGATTGCAAAAGGAAGAAAAATGTGAAGAAAGTGTAGTATAGTAATTTAAATACTGGTGTGGAACATACACTTAAACATATGTCAGGGTAGAGGACAAAGAAATGAAAATAGAAAAACGTAGTTATGGAGAGCAAATAACGAAAAAGCAACAACAGGTACAACTGGTCTTTGAGAAAGATCAAGAAAATGTTACTGAAGCAGAGAACTTTGTTATAATTTATTGAGAAATTTATGGGAAATTTACCTTCCCCCTAATTATCATCATACATTTTTAAATGTTCTGATTTCAAGAGACAGCTTAAACTCATTTTTAAAAGCAGGGTAAGTATACTAAATGGCTATAACTTAATAGCAACATCTGACCAAAAAAGCACAAAATGGATTCAAGTACACATTAATCATGTATATATAACATATTACAAACCAAGTATATATATGCAACATATATGAGTATAGAATATATATACTCTATATATACAAGCATAGACCATACACATTATATATATATATATATATATATAATGATTGGTTTATTTTATACATGTATTTATACATATGTCATATATATGACATATGTATAAATACATGCATAAAATATAAAATATGTAATATTTAATGTATATGTATAATGTAATAATTTATGTAATAATTTAATGTAATATAAAATAAATAATATAATATAAAATATGTAATAAAATGTAAAATATGTAAATATGAAATATAAAATTATATTTATATATAATTATAAAATATATATTTAGATATAAAATTATAAAATATAAAACATAAAATGTATAAAATATATGACATATATAAAACATGTATAAAATATAAGACAAATGTATAAATACATACATACATTCCAACACAAAATATTAGCAGACTTTTTAAAATATAATAATAAAATGTCATTCCAGCAAAAGTTCATTGGTTGGTTTAGGACCAATTTTATTTTCGTTTGTTTGGAGATTTTTGATGACTGTTTCAATCTCCTTACTGGTTATGGGTCTGTTCAGGTTATCTATTTCTTCCTGGTTCAGTTGTGGTAGTTTATATGTCTCTAGAAATGTATCCATTTCTTCCAGATTGTCAAATTTGTTGGCGTAGAGCTGCTCGTAGTATGTTCTTATAATTGTTTGTATTTCTTTGGTGTTGGTGGTGATCTCTCCTCTTTCATTCATGATTTTATTTATTTGGGTCCTTTCTCTTTTCCTTTTGATAAGTCTGGCCAGGGGTTTGTCAATCTTATTAATTCTTTCAAAGAACCAGCTCCTAGTTTTGTTGATTTGTTCTATTGTTTTTTTAGTTTCTATTTCATTGATTTCTGCTCTGATCTTTATGATTTCTCTTCTCCTGCTGGGTTTAGGCTTTCTTTGTTGTTCTCTCTCCAGCTCCTTTAGGTGTAGGGTTAGGTTGTGTATTTGAGACCTTTCTTGTTTCTTGAGAAAGGCTTGTACCGCTATATATTTTCCTCTCAGGACTGCCTTTGCTGTGTCCCACAGATTTCGAACAGTTGTGTTTTCATTATCATTTGTTTCCATGAATTTTTTCAATTCTTCTTTAATTTCCTGGTTGACCCATTCATTCTTTAGAAGGATCTGTTTAGTCTCTATGTATTTATGTTCTTTCCAAATTTCCTCCTGTGATTGAGTTCTAGCTTCAGAGCATTGTGGTCTGAAAATATGCAGGGAATGATCCCAATCTTTTGGTACCGATTGAGACCTGACTTATGACCCAGGATGTGGTCTATCCTGGAGAATATTCCATGTGCACTAGAGAAGAATGTATATTCTGTTGCTTTGGGATGGAATGTTCTGAATATATCTGTGATGTCCATCTGGTCCAGTGTGTCATTTAAGGCCTTTATTTCCTTTTTGATCTTTTGCCTAGATGATCTGTCCATTTCAGTGAGGGGAGTGTTAAAGTCCCCTGCTATTATTGTATTACTGTCGATGTATTTCTTTGATTTTGTTATTAATTGGTTTATATAGTTGGCTGCTCCCAGGTTAGGGGCATAGATATTTAAGATTGTTAGATCTTCTTGTTGGACAGACCCTTTGAGTATGATATAGTGTCCTTCCTCATCTCTTATTATAGTCTTTGGCTTAAAATCTAATTGATCTAATATAAGGATTGCCACCCCAGCTTTCTTCTGATGTCCATTAGCATGGTACATTGTTTTCCACCCCCTCACTTTAAATCTGGAGGTGTCTTCGGGTCTAAAATGAGTTTCTTGTAGGCAGCATATTGATGGGTTTTGTTTTTTTATCCATTCTGATACTCTGTGTCTTTTGATTGGGGCATTTAGCCCATTAACATTCAGGGTAACTATTGAGAGATATGAATTTAGTGCCATTGTATTGCCTGTAAGGTGACTGTTACTGTATATTTTCTCTGTTTCTTTCTGATCTACTACTTTTTAGGGTCTCTCTTTGCTTAGAGGACCCCTTTCAATATTTCCTGTAGAGCTGGTTTGGTGTTTGCAAATTCTTTCAGCTTTTGTTTGTCCTGGAAGCTCTTTATCTATTTTCTCCTTCTATTTTCAATGATAACCTAGCCGGATATAGTATTCTTGGCTGCATGTTTTTCTCATTTAGTGCTCTGAATATATCATGCCAGTTCTTTCTGGCCTGCCAGGTCTCTGTGGATAGGTCCGCTGCCAATCTAATGTTTTTACCCTTGTATGTTACAGACTTCTTTTCCCGGGCTGCTTTCAGGATTTTCTCTTTGTCGCTAAGACTTGTAAATTTTACTATCAGGTGATGAGGTGTGGACCTAGTTTAATTGATTTTGAGGGGCGTTCTTAGCATCTCCTGGATTTTGATATTTGTTCCCTTTGCCATATTAGGGAAATTCTCTCCAATAATTGTCTCCAATATACCTTCTGCTCCCCTCTCTCTTTCTTCTTCTTCTGGAATCCCAATTATTCTAATGTTGTGTCGTCTTATGGTGTCGCTTATCTCTTGAATTCTCTCCTCATGGTCCAGTATTTGTTTGTCTCTCTTTTGCTCAGTTTCTTTATTCTCTGTCATTTGGTCTTCTATGTCACTAATTCTTTCTTCTGCCTCATTTATCCTAGCAGTGAGAGCTTCCATTTTTGATTGCACCTCATTAATAGCTTTTTTGATTTCAACTTGGTTAGATTTTAGTTCTTTTATTTCTCCAGAAAGGGCTTTTATCTCTCCGGAGAGGGTTTCTCTAATATCTTCTATGCCTTTTTCGAGCCCGGCTAGAACCTTGAGAATTGTCATTCTGAACTCTAGATCTGTCATGTTACCAATGTCCGTATTGAGTAGGTCTCCAGCCTTTGGTACTGCCTCTTGTTCTTTTTTTTTTGTGGTGAGTTTTTCCGCCTTGTCATTTTGTCCAGATAAGATTTGCTTTCTCCTCCTGTGGAATTCCGCTGTTCTTGGGGAGCGAAGTTGGTCTTGGCTGGGTTTCTTGTTGATCTTCTGGGGGAGGGGCCTGTTGTAGTGATTCTCAAGTGTCTTTGCCGCAGGCGGAATTGCACTGCCCTTGCCAGGGGCCGGGCTAAATAATCCGCTCGGGTTTGCTTTCGGGAGCTTTTGTTCCCTGAGCATTTTCCGTAGAGTTCCGGAGGACAGGAATGAAGATGGCGGCCTCCCAATCTCTCGGCCCGGAGGAGCCGAGAGCTTGGGGCTCCTCTCCTCAGTGCGCCCTCAGAGAAAAGCGCCCAACCGCCCTGCCTCCCTGGCCTGTGGTCTCGCCTTGAGGAAAGCAGTCAATTGCTGGAACCTGGAGAAAAGCGCCCGATCGCTTCGATCTCCGTGGCCTCCGGCCGCGCTCCGAGCCCACCCAGCCTGCGACCGGCACAAGGTAACCTTGGGCTGAGAGCTCACTCCTCGGCTTTGTCGCTGTAGCCGGCTTCCCCGCTCTAATACCTGTGAGCTCTGTGGCACTCAGACACCCCCGGTCCTTCTGTGACCCCTCGGGACCTGGGGTTATGCTGACCCCGCCTGGGTTTCCCCCGGTTTAGCCTCTGGAGCGATGTCCCTCCATGGAGCAGACTTTTAAAAGTCCCAATTTTGTGCTCCGTTGCTCCACCGCTTGCCGGGAGCCAGCCCCTCCCCTCACGGTCTATCTTCCCATCGCTTTGGATTCACTTCTCTGCAGGTCCTACCTTTCAGAGAGTGATCGATTTTCTGTTTCTAGAATTGTTGCTCTTCTTCTCTTCGATTTCCCGTTGGATTTGTAGGTGTTCACAATGGTTAGATAAGGTATCTAGCTGATCTCCTGCTACCTGATGTCGTCTCAGCCTGCTACTTCTCCGCCATCTTGACTCCTCCCTCCCCAATTTTATTTTCAATAAAGGACAATTAGAATATCTAGGAGAAAACCTGAAAAGAAATGTTTGAGGTCCAGGAAAACCGGAGGGCCTGGGAATCCTGCAGTGGAAGAAAACCCAGAGGGCAAAGTATTGTATTTAGCATTGCTTTTCTCTCAGGAAACTTAATGCTGTGAAATTAGCAACTGAGAGACAGAGAGTATGAACAGAACTTTTAGCAGCCTTATGGAGCTGCTGGATAAAAAGGACGTTCAAAATTGTGAAGTAGGAGGTACCATGAGAAAGATGCCAGGCTTTCAGTAGGGCCTTCCCAGGAATTGTGCACTAAGAATAAGGAAGAAACTGAAAGAGACTGGCCCTCAACACTATAGTTAACGTTCAACTCCCTTCAATCATTGATTGGGTTAGGTTGGTTTGACCCTATTCTTACTGTCCTTGGTGTCCAGAGACAAAAGGAAATCGTGTTTGTAGGGAAATAACACCAATAGCCTCAATTTATCTCTGCAATTTTTCACAAACATTCTGTGGTATTCAGTACAAAATGCTCAGGCGTGCAAGGATGGAAGGAAGGAAGGAAGAAAAGTAATCATATCCTGTTTCCCTCTCTATGGGGGCCATGGAGTTGGGCCTGGTCTTCCCTTGAGAGCAATCTGCAGAAACCAGAGCTGGCTGACAGCATCCAGCAGCCATGCCTATGAGCCACTGAGGTGTCACGTCAAGGGCACACTTTCTCTAGGCAGTTCCCAACGATAACTGAGCATGACAGGTATATCAGAACTGGGACATTTCTGTCTAATGGACAGGACAACTTTTGCACTCAAACTTTTTTCAAAGTCAAGAATTGATGGATGAGCAAAAGATTTCTAAGCACAAAAGGATAATATTGTATTATCGTCTTATAGTTAGCACTTGTTCACACAATGTTTTATGACCAAAACCTAGACCTCCCAATTTGCTCAAAAAATGTGTGACCATATTCTTTTATTTTTATAACGTTTGTCCTCCAAACTTTACTTGATACTGTTTGTAGATGGCCAGAAGCTAAAGGCAGGCATGCACATAAAAGTGATTGGAAGGAAACTGAAGATGGAGAAATTAAAAAACAATTAGTAGATTGACCATTCTAAGTAGGGTTTCTAAATCTGAAAATGAAAATGTTTTGTAATTATGGAGCAGAAATGGTTGCCACCTGTTCAACAAAATTATAAGGGGACAACAATTTCAAAGATGTTGAATTTTGATGACACACAAGTACAAGGAGAATTTGAGGCAAACATAAACTAGAACCTATTAGAGACTCATTTGAAATCTGAAACATATATTTTTAAGATGGATATATCTCAAATGAAAAGCATTAATTACATTAAAGTCATCTTGCTAAGACAAGATGATGTAGAATAAAACTTTGGATGCTATGATTAATTCTTATCACAATTTTTAGGAAAGTTGTTTGCACTCTATCCTTAATCTATAAATTACTCTAAAATAACTTGAAGTATAAAACCAAAAGGTCCTTTGGATCTAAGTGGTAAATATGGATGGCTATTTTTACCATCATAGTCGAAGGTTAATACATTAATCTTCGGTTAACTAATTGCCCTACTCTTTTTTACATTTCATCCAGAGGCCAGATCCATCAAAATATATATTCAGGTTCTAAACAGATGGAAATAATACTCATAAGGTTCAAGTAAACTGTAGGGGAATAGCCACATTCTGATAAGTCTCAATGCATTTATTCTATTTCTGAGTTTCTTGGAAAACTGTAGAAGTGGATTTTAATCTCAACTACAGGATATCAGATATTCTATAATTAATAATTGGCACATTCCAGCCAAATTTAAAAATCTTGCTGGTTCCCATGAATTGGTGACGGATGATGTAGACAAGGCTGACAGGAAACTTCCTAGGTATTCATGAAGCATAATATTTATGAGACCTGAATTCCACCCCACAAATGAGAGAAATATAGTAAAATTATCTTCATCTTTAGTGTGAATATCCAAAATATTGGGTGAACCTTTTAATTCATCTCCAAATGAACCTTTGAATACACACACACACACACACACACACACCCCTACACAACACACAAACACAAGAGTGGAGACTAGAAGAGAGTTTAACATATTAAAATTTTTCTGCTATTGACATTCCATCAAGGGTGAACTGTCCTATCAAGACCAATTTTCCCACCAAGAACAATTTAGAAAATTTAAGGGAAAATGTAAAAAAAAAAAAAATCTGTTTGAAATCAACCCAAGACTTGAATGGCAAAGCCCTTGGAGCATAGGAAAGGCCAGAATGGTGAGACATAATTTACCAAATTGACACAATTCTTGTATATAAGAGGAAATTGAATTGGTAATTAGAACTCTTCCCACAAAGAAAATTTCAGGTCAAGATTACTTCACTAACGAATTCTATAAAACTTGTATAAATGATATCCAAATTATAACTCCTTCAGAAAAAAGAGAAAGAGGGACATCCTTTACTCATTTTATGAGAATAGGGTAAACTTGTGGTCAAAACTATAAAGAGCCTTTCTAAGACAGCAAAATGTAAACCAGTCTCCCTCAGGAATATTGGCACAAAACAGTCCTCAACAAAATATAAGTAAATCAAGTACAGTAATACATAAATAATAATAATGTAATATGGTCAAGTAAAGATTTTCCTGAAACTAAGTTTTGTTTTACATTCAAACATCGGTTATTGAATTCCAGTTTTCACATGGGAATGCAGGAAGAAAAAAGGAATGTGGTTCTCATCCTTATAAAAACAAAAACAAAAATCTGGACAATCAGCTGGTTTGTGATTTTTCTTGAAACTATCTGAGAGTGAAGGTTGTAGGGCAACGATCAAAACCAAAATTTAAGGGGGGACAGAAATCTGCAGGCAGAAAAGGGGGGCAAACCCCTAATAATCAGGAGCAGGTGCAGCTAGATACCAGCAAGAATTCAGTTAGAACAGTTAATCTGGAGGCATGGTGTGTGATGTTGGGAGGACATGGAGCCTCTGAGGACAAAAAGCTACGAAGGCCGTGTGCGAGGGGTCCCCCAATTAGCAAGAATCATGCGAAAACATCTCCTCATGGTGCGGGTCTGGGAGAGGCAAACAAAACTTGATGAAAAAAAATGCCATGAAATTCTACTGATAATCTTCACCACTATGGCACAAGGGGACTCTGTCAGTGGACAGTGTCTTTGCCTCCTGGGGTCTCTGAAAGTGGAATTTGGTAATCTCCAAACTAGATAATAAAAAGTGATGTTAATTTCTTATGGGAAGAGAAAGTGTAGATTTTTAAATTTGTATAACGCATGTAATAAATGAGAACAAAATGAGGTATTTTTACCTTTCTTCTATTTTTTTTCTCTAAAATGTGTAACTATGTCCCTGTGCTAATAATGAGCTGCATGACATTAAGTTGTTAACCCCATTATTCTTGCTGGAAACTTCCTGAGGAAAGCCTTACCACTACCAAAGTGGTATTTTGTAGAAGCAGGAAATACCAGCACTGTTTAATTCAGACCTGTATAAACCTAGGGAAATCTGTCTAGCTGTGATATTTGCCAATTATTAGTTTCTGTCTTCTTTCAACAAATATTTATTTAGTGTCACTTATGCGTCAGTCACTCTCATACAATGGGGACTCATGGAACTTATATATCTATTGGGAGAGAGAGAAGTTATCAAATAACAGAAAGAGTAAGCTTATCACACCTGAAATTAGCATAAGAAAGGAGAGAATGGCTATTCTCTGGCAGCTTATTACAAAAGACTCCATCTAGACAGGGATGTCACAGAGGGATTCGCTGAGAAATAATGTCCTTGAGATCAAAGAATAAACAGAGGAAGGATGGGGAACAGAAGATGGTTGGGAAATGGTTCTACATACAGGGTGCCAAAGGCCTGTACTAATGTATGTGCAATAGCCCTGTGGCAGGAGGACCGTAATCTTGAGATGCTGAAAGAAGGCAAGTTACTAGAACCTAGAAACAAATAACTGAGAAGGCTGTGGTAAGCCAAGAAGAGAGGGAGGCTGACCTGAGAAAATTAGCTGTTCTGGGAAAGAATTTGATCTTTGTCCTAAAGGAAATGAAAAGCTACTGGAGAATTTTAAGTTAGCAGAGGGAACAAGTTTGCATTTTGAGTAGCATCTCCTAGTGGCCATGCTAGAAACAGCTGTGGGGGGAATAAGAGAGGATGAGGGAACCCTTGAGACTTCTGCGGTTCCCCAGGCTGGACTTCATGCGGCCTTGTTGAGGGAGCCCACGTGGCTGTGGCTGCTGTTGTCCCGTGGCTTGTTTGTTTGATTGTATTCTCAGATCCAGCTGATTTGAAAGCAGTGTTTTGTTTTCTCTATTTCAGGAGAAATCAGTGTGCAAAGAACAGTGATGTTCAAGAGTATGAGCCTAGCAGTGAGACGTTTCCTAAAGCTTCCAGGTGTGGTAATCCACCAACAATGGTAATTGTCATAAGGAAAACCCCTTTTCCTTAAGAGAACTCACAGTCATTCATTTTATTATCACAGGAGATTCTCTAACATTGAAACAGAGTCAAGAGATACACTTAGGAGGGTTTTTCAAAACTGCCTCTTCCACACTGAAAATTGGCCCTCGCTGTGATGCCATGGCTTAGGCCTAAATTGTTGACCTTGAGGTAAAAGCCACATTTCTTAACCTACAATCTCTTCTGTGAGCATAAAGCGATATCATGGCAAACTTCCAACACATTTTCAGAGTGGCTTATGAAATACCTAATCAAAACAAGAGCTACATAACATCCAAAATGTGATTTCTCTTTTTTTAGAGGTCTGATATGATTTGGATTACTTGAAAAGAACTTCATGTCATGGTTACTTCATGGTGGTTGGAGGCCAAAATGGATCTGGTAACATATTCAATTCCATATTAACATTTTATAATAGACAATCGTGGGTTATGCCACTGGGAGTCACAAGAGTGAGTGACCTTGGAGAGTTCCTTGCCTGTGTTCAATCTGGGTTAAGGTCGGTCTCTCCTTTACTCTCTAAGTATCACAGAAGACACAGGGACAGTTGCTGCACTCAGAGAGATGGTATGGTAACTTTAGTTGCTGTAAGGTCTTTAACATTGGTGTCGATCCATATTTTCTTAAAGTAAACAAAGTACATTGTAGAGCACTTACTGTATCATGTTTTTCTTACTCGCCAAGAAAGCTTCGTTTCCCACGGATCAGAAGGACGAATGTTGCCATTGCAAAAATAAAAATGATTAACTTTTTAAACTAGTATACCAGCAAAGAATAACTAAAAGGACAAAAGAGGACTCACTTCCTGAAAGTCACAGAACCACAGGCAAGGGCAGCTACAATGGACCTGTGAGGTCAGGGAGCCAGAGAGAGGGCAGTTTGGACAGACAGCTGAAAAAAGGCCCCAGGGATAACAAGATTTCCAGGTCAGGATTTGCGAAATCACAGTTCATGAACCAGCCCTGGAAATCAACAATCATCAATGCTTTTCTCTCTGCATCATTTCACTTTCTGCTCGTTAGACTTTATGTGGAAGCAAAATAGAATCAATAAAATATCTTTTCAGGCAATCCACGAATTTCAGAACACTTGTCATTCTACCCAGTTTTAAAGTTTATTTTAGACAGAGCAGGAAGACTGAGATTTCATAGGTACCCTGATATTTGAGGAGACTGTATGTTTTTGATAACCTCAAACCACTTCTGCTTCCCCATATCAGGCACACCTGCTCCAGCAACAGATACTGTCATGCCCTTTGCTGCTCTCTTCCTGACCCAGCAGTGATGTGCCGGTATTAATTTAATAAGAAAAGAAAAGGTATTCCTTGGTGAATGTTTTCATAACAACGGGTTTTTATGGTTTTTAAATTTTTATTTATTTATTTGAGACAGAGAGAGAGTGCAGGCACACGTGCATGTGTGGGGGAGGGGAGTTGGGGGGAGGAGTGGGCGGGGAAGGAGAGGAACAAGCAGACTCTGGACTAAGCTCTGGGGCTTGATGCCTGACCCTGAGTTCCCGAGATCACGAGATCAAAAACCAAGCGTTGGAAGCTCTAATAACTGAGCCACCCAGGCACCCCAACATATCAATGGATTTTTAAATACTTCTAAGAGGGCTTTTCAATAAAACTATGGTCAAGGGAAGTAGGTTTAATTTTTCTCTTCACTCCCAATGTGATCATAACTGCATGTAAGGTGTTCTGATTTAAAGGCCGATAGGGTAACTATGGAGCATTACAGCCCTTCAGAACTGGAAATTATTTTTTCTCTTATACATTTTCATGTGATGGGCTATTTCCTTCATTCCCCAGTTTCTTCTTAGTCTTCTGTGTTTTTTTGAACTTGAGTTAAGCATGTAATAAAAATGTTCTCTGAACTAATCTTTTGATGGTAACTTTTAGTAAAATATTTTAGAAGTGTCACTGTACATGTGAAAACATATCAGGAATGCTTGGGTCTATCTACACGAAGAGACGGACAAGTCCCCTTAGCGCAGAACCATGGATCTGTAGACCAGTGGTGGCCACTAAGGTAGCAAATGGTCTCATATGACAAGTCAGATGCAAAAAGTCAAAATACAAAATACATTGAGCATACTTTCTTCCACTGTGGGATGAGAGCAAATTAGGGTAACAAATATTTTCTGAGATACTTTTTGTCTTCACTGATGATTAGTACCAAATAAAAATATTCAGTGAGATTTCATAAAGTGAAAGTATGAAAAATGGGTTGAAAGTATATTTAAGTTCCACAACAATGTGTCCTTTTGCTTATTTATAGTGAGGTAACTGCTTCTGAGAATTAACCAATTTGCTAGTAGGATTAAAAGATCACTTTTCTGTTCGCAGACCTTCAGATGCTCTGTGAAAGCACTCCAGAGATAAGAAGACTACTTTAGAAAATTTCAGCATTTGGATTTTAAGGAGCACATGTGTTTCCCCATGAGGAAGGTGTGAACTCTTCAGAAATTTGAAGCCTCTGCCCAGGCACACATCATCTGGGCAGAGGTGTTGAACAGGGCATGGGGCCAGCCATGTGTGTGGGAAAATGAGTCTATTAGCCATTTTTAGTTTTTAAGACTCCTTTGCTAGATATGAATTTTGGGGGAAAAATATCCATCCTCAACTCTTTGTTTTTATTTTTCTCTAGGGAGAGAACTCTGTAATTGGAGGGGAAAAGGTAAACAAACTATAAAAAACTCTGGCTAAGATATTAATTGATATTTTCTGAAGACTGATTGGCAGGATTTTATTGACAACCACCTGAGAATTCAACTGGCTTTTCTTACCATCCTCCAGCAAGAGACCTTCCTAGGATTGTACTTAACCAGTAGTTCAGGCTCTGTCTCCACCTTAGAGAATGTAACCAGTCAGCACAACTTAAATAGAACCCATATCCCTTGACTTTTTTACTCAATCCTTGGAGTTTATGCTAAAATGGCATTATAGACTCTTTTTCCTCTTCTGGTATATTTCTTTTAAAAATATCTCTCTATATACTTCATTTTTAAGAATTCTGCTCTGAAACATGTATTTTTAAAAAAAAATTTTCTTTTAAAAGCAATAAATACCAGAATAATTTTAGTGTTGCACGTACAAACTGATTCTGAGGCAAAGAGAAGAATTCCTTCAAATATAGTTCCTGCTAAGAATGAATTCACACAGCAGCAGTCTTACTCATTTCAAGGAGCTTGGTAATTAGACCTTATCCATATGTCTTACGTTCACCGTTTCTTTAAAAGCTCTAGTCCAGGTGCCTTTCTTGATCTGCTGAATCAAAATCTTTGATGTTAGGGCCTTTATTTCAAAACACGCACAACTGACTCACTGAGCACTACTACTTAGAGACTTATATTTTATTTCTAGCATCCTTTGAGAGAGAGAGATCAATGTTTTATATGCTAATCAATTTGCTTACCTAATAACACTTGGGGAAATCATTAACCAAACTTACGTGTAAAAGTCACTTCTATTTTTATAGACTGTACTACATAGAGGAGCTGTCTATGTTACAAACAGGTTGATTAGGAACCAACACCAACAATCCAAGCCTTCTGACCTTGCGACTTCTTATGATCGGTCAAAGAAAAAAACAAAACACTGGTTTTTGTTTGGTTTGATTTGGTTTCTCTCTGTAGCATGTGAATACTGAATGGTATCTAATTGTTCCTTAATTTCAGTAGTTCAGTATCAATCCAAGTGAGGTGTTCACTAGGAATTCTCAAAGTGAATTTGCTATATGCCATAGGGCCAATTTCAAGTGATATCACACCAAGAATATTCTTCACATTTTAAGATACTCTGTTGTCAGTGGTAAATGTCCTAAAATTGGCTGTCTCAAGGTGTCCTGATTGATTGGGCCTAAGTACACGTGCAGATTTTAAATCAGATCATCCCAAATATACCTTCCAAATTTTGTGTACAGTCATTTTTGTGGAATGTGGCAGTAGACAAACAATTCAAAAACTTTATTTCTCTAACTAGGAATTAGAGTTGGATTGTTAATGTGCAGGGGAATACGGGGTAAAATAATGTTTTAGAAAGACTATCTTTTTTTTTTAAGATTTTATTTATTTATTTGACAGAGAGAGACACAGTGAGAGAGGGAACACAAGCAGGGGGAGTGGGAGAGGGAGAAACAGGTTTCCCACTGACCAGCGAGCACAATGCAGGGCTAGATCCCAGGATGCTGGGATCATGACCTGAGCCGAAGGCAACCACTTAACAGCTGAGTAACCCTGGCACTCCATCTTCGAGGTAACATGCAAAAGCACTGGGATTCGGAATAGAGAGGTATCAGCGAGCATAGAACAATACCTTAGATGGGATTTCAAGTAGATGAACAGATTAGGGAAGGTGAAGATGTGAATTCCAGGTGGGAGGGAATGAGCATGGCCAGAGGCACTGTGAAAGGGTCTATTCTAGAGGAACAACTGTAACATCTAAGGGTTTGAGCACAAGTTGTAGTTCTCATATGTTGCACACCTACCACATACAACAACCCCAACAACCTGCAGAGTAGGTACTACCTGCCCTGTTGTATACGTCAAGCATTTGAGAGGATAAGGGACTAATACCATTATACAAATGGTATTTATCTTCAACAAAGGCAGACATTGCGGACATTGCGTTTGGACAGGAAAGCCATAGCCCAAAGAGCAACTGGGACAGAGGACCAGGTCATCAGCCCACAGGAGAACATTGGATGAAATAAACAGACCCAGTAATAAGAGCACAATGCAAGTAATATTGTGATTATTAAAAGGTAAAACTCTGAGTTCTTATTATGCACTACTTTATTTTCTAATCGCTTCATATACTTTAATATGTTTTATCCTTGTAATCACCTTCTAAGCTGAGAAACATCATCCTTATTTTGCAGGCAAATTAAGTAACCTTACAAGTTTCTATAGCTAGAAAGCAAAGGAGCTGAAATTTGAACACAGAGACTCTTCTTCTTCTTCTTCTTCTTCTTCTTCTTCTTCTTCTTCTTCTTTCTCCTTCTCCTTTTTTTATTGTAGGTAGACACTTAAAAAGAAGAAAATTTTTGATTGTACTGACTGGCTACATAGCTAAATCCAGTGTCTATTATAATGAAATTCAAGGAATCTCTGTCGAATGGGTACAGGGATAGATGCATGAGTGAGAAATGAGAAAATGAGAAATGGGAAAGTGAGAAATAAGTAAAATATGGAAGGAGCCCACAAGGAAGTGGTGGGAGAGAAAGCAGGCCTGGGAGGTCTGGGGGATGGATGAGTTCTAATTAGTCTGGTGGGACAATCTGGCAATGGTTTGGGAATAGACAACTAAGAGGTAACAGAATAGGATGAGAGTATGTTTTGCACTCATGTGGGGTTTTTTTTTCTGCTTATAGAATTTTTATTTTATTTTAAAATTTTAAAATATTTAGAAAATACCTAAAAATGTAATAAAGCATAAAATTCCACACTCCTTTCCCTAGAGAAAAACAGTGTTCACATTTTCTATACCCCTGTGTGAAAACAAATCTTTGTCAGAGAAAGATTCATATTTTCAACCAAATTCGATTGTGATTCCTTTAATTCTTCTTCTTTTTTTAAAAAAATAGATTCTACATGCAGCATGGAGCCCAATGTGGGGCTTGAACTCACAACCCTAAGATCAAGACCTGAGCTGAGATCAAGAGTCAGACATTTAACAGACTGAGCCATACAGGCACACCTGTGACTCCTTTTATTCTAAAGCAAATCACATGGTTTGTATTAATGGACAATATAAGTCACATTCCTATAGGCACTGGTGGGAGAATAGGAAAACTTCTAACCCTCTTCCAGTTGTGTGTTTTGTTTTGTTTTGTTTTGTTTTGTTTTCCTACTAAAAGACAGAAGCCTGGATGGCAAGACACAGTAGAGCCTTTCAGGATGCAAAGTGAGGCTTGTAGCTGAGAAGGGACTTCAGCACTACACTGCCCAGTAAAATAAAGTGGAAAGGATGACATTTGGATGATAGCAAAGGAAGAAGTTTCCCAAAGGAGATAAATGAAGGTCTTAGAAAGCAATGAAACATGACTGTAGCGTGAGCTGAAAGTTTGCTATATGATATTTTATATATAAAACATTCTCCTTATAAGTGTTTCTACTAGGCATGGTAAACCACACCCATATGCCCAAAGTTTCAGGAAAGTATATATTCTGAGAGTCTCTAGCTGTGAAAATCAAGTAAACAGACAATTTTCCTCTCTCTAGTAAGATGGTACACAATAGGGACACTGTTCATTGGGTGATGAGATCATATATTTACTGAACTAAAATAATGAACATTGTGGCCTATCACAGGAAGGACCAATAAAAACGGGAGTCATTCCTCCCACAGAGGCTCTTTCTCCCCATGTTGTACTGTTAGTTATAACACTGATTTGATTATCATCTGTGTAATGATTGGCTCTCTTAACAATAAAATTGATTTAAAATATTGATATGTAGACTGTTGTCAGTGTTATTCAACCTTGCCTGTACATTATAATTACTTGGGTAGGTTTTAAAACATATGCTGCTCAGGTCCTCCCCAAAGATTCTGATCTGGTTGCTTTGTAACTGGTTTAGTTGCAGCTTGTAGAGATGTAGATTTGGGGAAGAGAAAGTCGGGAGAACATGCAGAAAAAGTGAAACCATGGAAAAAAATGCCCAGAGCAGGGGCGCCTGGGTGGCTCAGTGGGTTAAAGCCTCTGCCTTTGGCTCAGGTCATGATCCCAGGGTCCTGGGATCGAGCCCCACATCGGGCTCTCTGCGCAGCGGGGAGCCTGCTTCCTCCTCTCTCTCTGCCTACTTGTGATCTCAGTCTGTCAAATAAATAAACAAAATCTTTAAAAAAAAAAAAAAAAAGAAAAAGAAATGCCCAGAGCAAAGGAAAGAGCATTTGAAAGTACCCACAAGGAGGAAGTGGAAAAAGAAAAAAAGAAAAACTGAAATTAGAAGAAAAGAGAAAAATATCCAGGAAGGAACAGCTTATGGTATAATCTCTGAACGAAGAGAGCAAAGTTGCTGCTAGAAGTTGCTACCAAATGCTGCTAGAAGTTAACTCAAGGGTAAATCCCCTGGATTTGGTAAGCCGGAGGTCATGGGGAGTTGCAGGCAGGGGAGGTGTATTCAAGGAAGGAGTGGACAGGATCTGTCTAGAAGGAAATGGGGTAGGGAGGGGTAAGAAGTGGACGTAGCTAGTGAGGACGATATCTTCAGGGAGTTTTGCGCTTGAAGGAAAGAGGGCAATAAGGGGCAGACTACATATAAGTAGTGGATTCAAGTGAACTTTTTTTTTTTTTAAGGACTGGAGAGAATTGAGATTATTTGAGTTCAGATGGGAAGCAACGTTTGGAAAGGAAACTTGAACAATATTTTAGAGAAAGGGGGTATTTTTTTTTAATTTTTTTTTATTTATTTGACAGAGAGAAATCACAACTAAGCAGAGAGGCAGGCAGAGAGAGAGGAGGAAGCAGGCTCCCTGCGGAGCAGTTAGCTTGATGCAGGGCTTGATCCCAGGCCCCTGAGACCATGACCTGAGCCAAAGGCAGATGCTTTAACCCACTGAGCCACCCAGGTGCCCCAGAAAGGGGGTATTTTAAAAAACAACAATGATGAGAAAGCATGAGCCCCAGAGTCCAGGAGCCAAGAGTGCAAGATCTGGTATAAGATTGTTCAGTTTCTGGCCATGCCACCTCCTATGTGACATTTTATGAATGCCACATAAGATGTGATTATGTGCAAGTGGCATGTGTGATTTTGATTAAATTCCTTAACCCTCTCATATGTCAATTTCACTTCTATAGGATGAACATAATGGTAATATCTTAAAGAGTTATTGCAAAGAATATATGAGAAAATACAAATAAAGACATTAAGGCAGTACCTCCCAGTATTAGTTTGCTGTTATTAGTAATGATATTTGATATTTGACCCATACTAGCTTGATGTTCATAGAAAATCACACACAAAAAAAATCCCTACTATTCCCAAGAGGATTTTTGCAAAGAAAAAACTGGGGTAGCTGGAGCTCCCATAAACTGAACCTGGTCTTTGACTGAATGAGGAGAAAAGCCAGGCCAGTGGAGAATCTAAGTACCTATGAAAAAGTAAGAATGTCCTTCTTTTCAGTGGAACTTGAATAGATGCTGGAATTGATGACCGTGGGGAATTATTTCCTTCCTTTTGTAACTACTTTGCTTCCTTTAATTCAGATGCAATTATTACCCTGTGGGTATAGTGATCTTTAAAATGTAGAGCGTCTTGCACAAAAAGCAATGCAGAGGGACGTGATGCCATTCATGTTTTCAGTATAAGGCAGAAAGCTGGGATTATGAAAGCCTATTTTCCCCATGTTTTGATAGCAAGTTATTAACATAAGGCACCTCCCTCGGTCTCACAGGCAAGTCTTTTATTTTCTCCTTTTCCAGGTAATAACTTGGGGTATTATAGACATGAGTGCCATTATTTTCCCTCTGTGGTTGTTCTGAAATTGCACAACTGCTCATAATGTCTCACTTCTATTTTTTGCTGGACCCTAGTGATTTTATTTCCCTGATGATGCCTTCAGTGGCCATCTCTAGGTAGTCACCAAGTGGGCATTGATTTCTTTCACATTTCATTCCTATTCTCAGAGACTCACTCCTGTTCCTGTAATTTAGTAAATAATAGAGATGTGTATTCATATAATATCTTTAATACTGCCAAGCTCCTTACACTGTATGCTGTTCTTATTGTTGGACTTCCAAGATTTTTATTATAATTTCAAATCCAAAATGTCTACTATGAAGATGGATCTGTAAGGTTCCTATTTATCAAATGTAATTGCTTTTTCCAAATTATGGCTGAAGATGGCTGCTAATTTGGAACAGCCTGAAAACATTTTTTTCTGCTTCCATTAAAAGACCTCTAACCACATCTTGGAGACAGATGAACACAGAATTATGTAGCAAAATTGAGGTCTACTGATGTATGTACTACAGAGGTACATTAGTTGTGGACAGGAAGGTCACTGGGCTGGAGGTCAGTGGGATAAAAGTTGCTAGCTGGTCAACAGAGACAAAAAGTAGGAAGAACAAAAACACTGAACAACAGCAAAGGAGTTGAATGAAATTTTCTGGCGACCCTGGAGAGGATTCTTAAAACTCCCACCTAGAGATTGAAATGTGCAAAGATTTTATTAGAAGAAATTCCTGTGGGAAAGAGCATGAGGACGATGCTTAACAAAGACGAGAAGTCCTGTCGAACTGTGAAGGGATTTTGACCCCGACTGAAGGAAATGGGGAGAGAGGAATGAATGGAAGCACCCGAACTAGCATGTAGCTCCCTACACTGCCATCCAGTCTAAGGAAGATTTAGCAAGACCAGTGGGGTGTCCATGGGTCAAATTCAGTCATCATAGGACTGTGTCTTTCATGAATGGGCCTGCTTGAGTAGTCCTGCTGCATTCAGTCATCAAATGGAAAACAAGATTTCTACAGAACAGACAGAAAAATTTCAGAATGTAGCAGGTGGGCCCTTAGCCAATAACTCAATAGTTAGTGGTGTGTAGGGCATAATCTCACCACAACCACAAGACCCATATGAAGTTTACACTTTTGATATTCAAATATGTATGTTTTTAGAATTATGCTCATATGTTTTTCAGGAATGAGAGGAAAGTAGAATAAGCCTCTGGCCATACTCTGCTGGAGAAATAATGAAAAATTGTTTCGGGCATGCCACTGCATACACTATGTGTCTATAGAGTGACCTCTCTAGGTTTTTTGGTTTGGGGGATTTTTTTTTTTTCCATAAATAGTGATCTCCAAGAGGACAGAGCCCGTGCTTAACTCTGTTTGATTTGTCAAAAACCCACAACAAAGAGGAAAAGAAAAATCCTGACCACCGCTCCTGGCTAGATCACACACTAATGGTGAGACCTTGGAAAAGTCATGTCACTTCCTGGGCTTTGAGTTTCTCCTTAATGAAATACTGAGGCTGGGTTAGATTGTTCTGAGGTATCTTTTGGCTGAAAAACGTTTAGCTTTGAATGGTCCCCACTTAAGTGTCAGAAAACAGCTCGAAAAATTAATACATGCATCAAATTTATTTATAATTTTGAGAGACACATTTTAGTAAAAGTATATGAAGGAAATGAAACAGGTTGCCTTAATTATCCTTTAAGCTCACGTAATTATTTAGGGTCTGGAGGGAAAAGCAGATATAAAAATGATTGCAAAGAGTCAAAATGTGTTTCCACTCCAAGCTGCCCCAAGCCCTGATCTGCACAGCAAGGAGCCAAAAGTTCTCACACCCCCAAGGTCCTTGCAGACCATGTGCAGTCTATACTGTCTTTCAATTTTTGATTTGCTACTTTCTCAGTGGAAGAAGCCTGAACAGGGAGCATATTATCAGTAGAGAGGATTTTTTGTTGCTTTTAGTGGAACAATTTTTTAGAATATGCCCCACAGTTGAGGATATTTGCCTGATACATTTTGAATCTAATATGGACAGTTGTTTCTGAAACTTTCTTATTTAACAAAATTGTTATAAAATCATCCAGGATCAACAGATGAAAGTCTGGAGCCTTTTTAATTCATCAACTGTAATAAAAGTTTAGTTGGCCTTAATTAAATCAAAACACATGCACAGTCCTAGTTTTAAATATTTTCAATGTTCTCTAGAAAGAAGCATAATGTGATTTTTCAGTGCATTAAATTCTTCAGAGAAGAACTAATGAGTGAATGAATAGTGGCAACTGGAAATAACAGACCTAAGTAATGGCAAGAGTTTTGTTCTTAGAAAATCTACATGCCTTGAGACTAGAGCCTAAAACTTTTAGCTATTAATTTCATAATATAACTTACTGGCATCTGGTGTAAGAAAATCTAATCAATATTCATCAACAACACAACAATACCCTTCATCATGAATTGGCGGGAGAGATAGCTCTAGTAAATGGAGATTATCAATTTAACAGAGACCCTTTTACCTTTTTTGGATCTTGCAATTCTGCAACAAATAATGGAAGAAAACACAACATTTTTTAAAAAGGTTTTATTTATTTATTTGACAGAGAGAGATCACAAGTAGGCAGAGAGCCAGGCAGAGAGAGAGGAGGAGGAAGCAGGCTCCCCATTGAACAGAGACACTGATGCGGGACTCGATCCCAGGACCCTGAGATCATGACCCGAGCCAAAGGCAGAGGCTTAACCCACTGAGCTACCCAGGCGCCCCAAGAAAACACAATATTTAATCAAACCAGTGTCAGTGTCTGTGATAAAAGAAAAAGTCATTTACTTAGGCAATGGAGATAATGGGGAACATACCTAGATAAACATGGACTCCATGGACAATCTTAATAGGAATTAGACTGAATGATACTGTCTTTGACTAAGAGACCACAGAACCATCTGCAAGTTAGAGTTACAGGTATTGCCGGAGGTTGCCTATATTTGGCAAAAATGTCAGAGGTATAATATTTTCCTAATGCATCAAAAACACTTATGTAGACATTCAAAACTAAACAAAGAAAAGGGTATCTCCCTGTTTTCCAGCATCTACCAAAATTACCACCTGGTTCTTATTTAACATCCTGGTCCTGTTGCCAATTAACTGAACGAAATTCTAATTCCAAGTAGCTGCTAGCAAGGATTCTGTCCTCCTGGTTGACCAAAACGAATAGGACCCAAATGGATTTTTAATGATTTTCATAAACACTCTCCTGAAGAGAATTCCTTTTGGGTAGAAAGAAAAGCAAGAATGAATTGATAAGACAGCCTCTAATAGCAAATAATGAGCTATTCTGAGGCACATGATAATTAGCTTCTATACTGGTCCTGCTGTGAACTCGCTTAGGTGCTTAGCACATGTCACTCAGAATTATTTGGGCTATTTGGGCTCCAGCTGAAGCCGTAAAAGCGAGGACCCTTCACATGGAGGTTTCTGGTCTGTGCATCTCCAAATCCCCTTCTGCTGCAACATTCCAAGACCATCACTGCACAGTCCAGAGCACAAGATCATGAACTGCGGGAGAAGCTGAATGGGGAAAGCCACAGCAGCTCATTTAGCCTTTTAATCGCCAGCCATTTCTGTTGAGGATTTTTTGCTACTCCTCCACCTTGAAGAAATTTAGAAAATTTTTCTTGCTAGGCAGTTCCTCATTTCATTTTCAGGGAGAAAGATATATTAGAAACCATCTTGTTGCACACCAGTGATCCTTAGGTCAACCAGCCCTCAGTATTTAATTTGGTCCTATAGGCCTGTACAGTGTTCGAGAAGCGAGACCACTAAGCAGGTGCTCTGTGGTGCAAGCACCTTAGCTTATGCTGATATACAGCGAGCCTCCTTCATGTATTAATGCTTTGTGCTTGAGCAAAACAATATTTCTTGTTATATAGACCTGAGTCTGCATACCTTACACGGAGATACATATTGCTTTTATATAAGACAGGAAAAGTAGACTGATACACAGAATTATTTTGAAAAATTATTTTAAATAATTAGTACATATCCTTTCTCCCACAAAACCTAAAGGAATCATGTGATGCTTGGGGAAGTCGCTAAGAAGACACACATACACGTGTGTGCGCACGCACACACACACACACACACACACACACAAACACAAGACCAATTCAACTTTGGTAAAGTTATCCAGAAGTTCTGTAGTTAGAAATATTTTTTTTTAAAAGAACTTCTTAATTTTTAGCCCATATGTATGTTTATGGAATCTGTAGGAACGAAATTATATTTGAACTTCACATATAAAGATGGGGAGCACGAGATGGAGGCTGTTAACTGGGGGAGACCAAAATCTTTCCAAAGCTTTGGCCCTGGAATCATGACATTGTGCTCCTCACTGGGCGGAAGTGGAGTCATGGCTTTCTTTTCTGTCTCTCCAGAAACTCCAACCTTCTCTCCCACTTCACAATTCTCAAGAGTATTCTGCTGATAGAGAATTTATCCTGAGAAATGAATTACTAAAAACTCTGTACACAAGACAGTTGCCTTAGTTTCTTTAGTTGGCCCCAGTTGTCCCTAATAAGCTTGAATTTAGATACCTTGAAAAATACAGACTAATTTTCTCCTTTCTCCTTTCGCTGGAACTAGGACAGAGCAGTTCACATATTTTCTTGGGTTAATTAACCATTCTTGGAATTTCTAGCATCTCAAAGTGTTAAGAGTTCTTAAAAGCAACACAGTCTAGCCACCTGTCAGACACAAATCCCATCTATCTCTTCCAGCTGATTGTTGACACAAAGCATGTTCATTCGCCTCTCCTGGAAGAGAAGAACTCCCACCCTCATAAAGTATGCCATGCCAGCTCTGGGCAGCCTGACTTGTTAGAAGCTCTACTTTGAGCTGAAATCAGTTTCCCTGTTCTTTAGTAATATTGTCAGTTCTGCACTTGGGTTCATTCGTAATAATGACATTCCTTACAACATTTCAACACAGCTATGAGATCCCGCATTGCTGTATTTTGCTGTGTGCTAGACATTTCTAATCCCTTCAACCATGGCTTCCTAGCTTGATGGCTATTTAGTCAATGTAATCCAATCAGTTTTCGCTGGAGGACCATGCCCAGCTCAGGACAGAAGATTTTCCTTTGCCTCTTTTATTCCTGGACAGAAATTCCAGCTCAGTCCTGGATGTGCTAGCATCTAAAGCAACTTTCTGGGCGATTACCCATTCTTGACTATTATGTAAAAAAGGAAAGTTAGCTTCACTGGGGGCCTAATAAAGCAGGACACAGCTGCTAAAATTTCCTTCCTGGAAACACTTACATAAGATTTACAGCTCTGTTCCCCAACTTTTAAAAACTGAGTATCACTATGAACAAAAAAACCCCCAAAATTTGGTTCACTAATGTTCCAAGTTTAAAAATATTTTTACTTATTTTAATATCTCCAATATCCTGTCAGTCTCTAATTTTAATTGAGTAATGTATTTGGTTTTCTTCATATGTGTTGTTGCAGTATTGTTATCACTGAAATTTCTTGATTATCATTGTCTGTTTTCTTAATAATTTTGTATGAATATTGTCTGTATTTCCTCCTCATTTTGTATCCCCATCCTTCCTAACTAGCCCAGAACAGTTGTATGCAGAGACAACTGACTCAGGTTTTTAAGGCTAAGCTTCTTGTTCACAGCAATGTCTTCTGGGTGCTTTTTTTTTTGTTGTTATAGGGTGTGTGTGTGGGGGGGGGTGTGATTGTCTTCCATTTCTGCAGGATCCTTAATTTTCCCATCACGTACTTCTCCCATCTCATGTAGTTCTCCTCGATGACCACCTCTGCTAGGTCTTCTTCTCCTTCCTTGTTAAAATGTCTTTCTATCCCAGAAGCAAGGGCACCACTTCATGCATGAAACTCTGTGCATTTCCACCTCCTTCTTATCCCCATGTGCAAGGCTCTGACATGCCCAGCCTTCTCTCAGCACTTTCTTTCCCAGGGTTGAACTTGCCGGTTTGGAGGGTTGATTGTACCTGTGTTTCATTGCTGTCACCCACCCCCGGCAATTCCATACCTGACTCCTCTTTTCCAAACATACTGTATGTTTTCTGAAGACTTTCTGTGCAGGTATGAGATCTGGGGGTTTGGATTTCGATTTACTGCTTAGAGGTAATTTAAAGTAAGTAATACACTTCCTTTCTTAGTTTGGCTAAGGCATAGCAGTGGAAGGTGTTTTTGTTTGTTTGTTTTGGTTTTTTTGTGGGGTTTTGTTTTGTTTTTAAAGATTTTATTTATTTTAGAGAGAAGAGAGTAAGTGCGAGCTAGGAGGACAGAGGGGGTTGGGAGAGGAAGTGGGAGAAAAAATCCAAAGCAGATTCTGTGCTGAGCAGGGACCCAAAACAGGGTCCTGAGCCACCTAGGCACTCTGTGGTAGAAGGTTTTATTTGCTCTCTTTTTTATTTGTTACATTGAAAAATGTGGGGAAATGTTAAAATTTAGGTGACACCATTTGGCAAACTGAAGTTCAAAATGAGAATTTTGGAAAAACAAACAAACACTATCGGGAGGGAAAAGTTAGAAAATATAATTCATTCAAGATAATTTACTGATTCTTCTTTCTTTTCCTTCTTGCCTTATGATTATGTTGTACTTTCTGAGTTACATCTACATGTTCCTGGAGCCTTCAGCAGCAAAAGAGAGAAGCCATTCCTGAAGGGTGTATCTTCTGCTTTTGGTTTAATAATAAAAGCATCTGAAAAACAACCTGAGGGTTTTGAAGGGGTGGGGGGGGTGGGGGAACAAGGTGGTGGGTATTAGGGAGGGCACAGATTGCATGGAGCACTGGGTGTGGTGAAAAAACAATGAATACTGTTACGCTGAAAATAAATAAAAAATTAAAAAAAAAAAAGCATCTGAACCTTGGTTGGTGGGGAAGTAATAAAAAGGATAAGCACTAATGTGGGAATAGCTAAATAACTCCGTAGACTACAAAACTCTAGTCTCAAACACTTATCTATAAAATGTTATTTACCAAAGCAGGTCTGAATTTGAACTCTTCCCTGGGTGATCCATACAATCCTAATGACTAATACCTTTCTTGTTCCTACTGCTTTGCTTCTAGGCTACCCACATGCTCAGTAAGGTCACCATTTTTAGGAGAGTCAGGATAACTGAGAAGTCTGACCTGTTTAATACAACTCAAGTTTAGAAAAACAAAATTCACTTTTTAGCTCCTTCACATGTGTGCATTCCATATGCTGCAAATGTAATTTTCCAAACTCCATGAATAATATTTTCTGACAGTTTTTCAAGGAAAACAAAAACTAAAGAATGATCCTAACATTTTCTAATTGATTTCATTAGTCCCCTACACTATAATCATCGGAAATTATACATACAAATATATAATGCAATAAGATAATAATATAATACACAATATATTTGGTATAATAAATAAGCAGAAAATATTTGCATAACTGTAGGTAATCTGAAGCTTACTTTCAAAGTAGTTTGTCCTCGTGTCTTTTAGGTAACTTCATTTTACCGTATTAGATTTTCAGTTAAGCTTGACAAAGAGAAATAACTGAGGAAAAACAAAAATCATGAATCCTACTTTTTTATCTTTAATTTAATAAATATAGGTTATGATCTGTATAATATTTTCACCAGAACAAATAAATTAAAAATTAATTAATTAATACTGAGAGAAAGATAATGGAATAGTAAGTAACTGTCATTGTGCGGGAGATTGACATTTAAAGGATTTAAATGTAAAATTATGTTTTTGAACGGATATTATTTTTTAGTATGATAATTCAACTATCTACAAGGAACAGCTCAAGGAAGATTCAAATTAAATTTGCTAATGTTTTATAAAACATCCATGAATGTTTTTAACTCTCATTACTTGTAATGGCATAGTCACACTTATAATGGACATAAACCAGCAGCTATTCAACCTTGCTCTTAGCAGAGTAGTGATGGGATTTAATAATCCACTCCTCTCTAATAACATTGATATAACTAAGGAAAAGATAATTCTTATCTCACCCAGTTCCCTAGTAATTTCTTTCCCCCATACCCTAGAACCTAGGTTAATGCTAATCAAAGTATGGTATTTCCCTAAGGGAAATACTTTTCTAGAGTGCCTTACATTTATGTAAAGATAAATGTCATTATTTATTCCAATGTGAGTCGGGTATTACTTGTGTTCAAATATATCTTATCTGCATTCTATTTTAACAATTTTTGATATCATATTACCATATCTATTTTATAGTTAATGAGACTGAGGTACTCAATGGCCATATGATGACACTTAAAATCCTAGAACTGTCTGTCTAAAGCAGACAGTTTAAAACACAAGATCTGCCCCTGCTAGAGCCTTTCACCTGTTCTGAGGAATATTCGTTAATTACAGCTGTGTTTATTTTCTTCCTGCTACTAGCTTTTTTTTTTTCTTTTTTGTACTGGGGGACCCACGGAAGACACAGTAATTATTTTCTGGACCAGGAAGATAGATAATAACATGGAGCTCCCAGAACTTCTTAGTCCCTTGATAATTACAAAGTTTCTTTCATTTGGTTTCTTGTATGGAAGAGAACATCTATGACATTAATGGGCTGACTTAATTGAAACATTGACAAGCTACTCTTTTCCCTTGAGAAAATGTTTTATTTATTTTCTTAAATGTGTGTGGACCTGTTCCTGGAAAGTTCATTTCTCCAGCATTTTTTTTTTTCTTTTTGACATTATAACACTGTTGAGTGGTAACAGTGGGCATTCTAGAAACTCTTTGAAAGTTTCACAGAAGACATACCAATGTGCCACCTTTCCTACTATGAATGGAAATAAACTGGGGGAAGACACATCAGTAGTTCTTTGTTTTGTTTTGTTTTGCCTTTCAAATCCACTCTCTTGTCACCATGCAAAAATAGAGAAAACAAGTGTTAAAAAACATTTGTGTGTTGATATCATGATGTGGCAGTAGTGATTTCCATAAATTTCAGGCCTGAGGTCATTCTTAAGAAATGTGTATGCACAATTGTATGGTATTGTAGGGAAGAGTTAGCTATCCTCTTTCTGATATCTGTCAGGATTTCTTCATTTCAACCATATCAACTCTTACTCTCTACTCTAATGATTGCTATTACAAAAATACATCCGTAGTTAACTCAACTGCCACCTCTTTTTCCTTAAAGAGCAATTGGTAAAACCTTGCATTCTTATATTCAGGGAGTTCTTTAGTTTTAATAAATGAAGAAGAATGATGTTCTGAATACCTATTTCATGGTAACTTACATCAATACCCATAAACAACATCTCCATTTAGATTTTGGGGCTCTGTTTAGCTATCAGGAGACAGAATAACATATTGGAAAGGGCACTGAACTCAAACTAAAGAAAACCAAATTTGGTCAGGATTCTGACACAAATTCTCTGGACCTCATCTGCAAAATAAGAACATTCATCCAAATAACTTCCAAAGTCCTTTCTAATTCTGAAATGGCACATATCAAAATGGTCTCTTTCTATTGACCATAGAAAAAATAAGTTTGAATCTCAAGGAGGTGTCCCCTGACCTAAACTATTAAGAGGCATCAAATTTTTGCCAAAGGAACTTGAGAATTCTTCACAAGAGTTTAAAAAGGGAAAATCATCTCCCTAGGTTAAGGCACCTGCACACTTCCAGAAAAGCATGAGGGTTAAGCACTAGGGGAACTTTCAAGGTTCCTGACCAGAAGATTCTCAAATTCACTTGCAACTGTTCATCAAAACAAGTGAAAATAATATTCTAGAATACTGGGTCTGCTCAGTGGATAAATGTGCTTAGTGTGGTCAGCTCCACTGACAATAGGAGACTCTCCCTGCTCTTCCCTGATGCTCTCCAGGTAAGGGTGTCTTTATTTGAATATTTACCAAAATCATGGAAGACACTTCTAACTTGGCTGCACAGCCATTAACTTGGATAATCAATGACATGTAATAGGAGAAGCTCTTATGTACTTAGGAGTTGGGCAATTTACTAGGTTATTTTGACATCAAATCCTTAGAACAACTATATGAAGTAATATAATACAAAGATGCTTTAGTTTTACCCATAAAATGAAAAAAATTGTGAAATTTTGTCAGAATCAGTGCAATCTTGCACATAATGCATCTTAATATTTGGTCTGTGCTGAGCTCCACACGAATTTAAATTTTTGTGTAGGCACTTTGTAACTGAGGGCCAACAGGACTCCCAATATCACACAGGGAAAGTTATAGTTCCTGTTCCCATTAGACAAAGGAGAAACAAAAAAGGCATAGTATACAGCAGAGGTTCAGTCCTCAGAAAGCTTAAAAGTAATCCTTTAAAGTTTCCTTTAAAGGTTCTAACATACCTGATTCATGCAACATAAATACAATATAACTACAGAAAGTAGGACTATTTAAAGGAATACAAAAAACAAAAATGAATGAACACACACACAAAACCTTCACCAATATATAAAATTCACAATGTCTGGCATCCAATCAAGAACTATCAGGCATGTTATAAAGGAGGAAAATATGATTTATAATTATAATAAAAGCCAGTAAATGGACACAGACCCAGAAATTATAGCACTGATGGAATTACAGACACAGATACTTAAAAAAGAACTACTATAAATGTGTCCTATAAGTTAAAGATGGTAGAGAAAAATGAACATAAAGAATAGAAAATGTAAGTTATAAAAAAGACTCAAGGGAACCTCTAAAGATATAACACATTGTATCTGAAATGAAAAGTGTGTTGGATGGGACCAATAGCATATTAGATACTTTAGAAGAAAAGATCAATGAACTCAAAGACTCAGCAATATAAAGTATGTTAAAATAAAGCACAAGGAGCCATAAGATTGAAAAAAACTGAGCTTTAGTAATGTGAGAGACAATATCAAGCAGTCTAATAAGTGTATTTTTTGGATCCCAAAAGGTGATAGGAGGTATAAAAAATATTAGAAAAAATTGTGACTTAAAACTTTCAATTTAATGAAAACTATTAATGCACAGATCCAAGAGGATCAATGACCCTGAAGCAGAATAAACACAAGTAAAACCACTCCAAGGCATAAAGTAATTGAATTGCTGAAACAAAATAGTTAAGTAAAAATTTTAAATGTCATCAGAGAAAACATAGGAATAAACGTAGGAATGACAGCAGCTTTTTCACCAGAATCTAGGGAGGAAAAGAAAACAGAGTGGCATAAGAAAATTTCATAATCCTGGGGTGCCTGGGTGGCTCAGTGGGTTAAAGGCTCTGCCTTCGGCTCAGGTCATGATCTCAGGGTCCTGGGATCGAGCCCCGCATCCGGCTCTCTGCTCCATGGAGAGCCTGCTTTCTCCTCTCTCTCTGCCTGCCTCTCTGCCTACTTGTGATCTCTTTCTGTCAAATAAATAAATAAAATTTAAAAAAAAAAAAAGAAAGAAAATTTCATAATCCTAAATCAACCATAGAAAAAAGCAAGTTCAACGGTTCTAGGAGCTCCCAGAGGGACAATATTAGTTCATGATCCTGCCATCCAGTGTGGAAAACCAGCTTTCACAGAACTCATCACATTTAAAAATATAATTTAGTGGGGCATCTGGGTGGCTCAGAGGGTTAAGTGTTCAAGTCTTGATCTCAGTTCAGATCTTGATCTCAGGGTCATGAGTTCCAGGCCCGTGTTGGGCTCCACACTTGGCGTGGAGCCTACCTAAAAAAAAATTTGCTTATTTTTTCTATTTTCAGAATCTAACTCCATTGGCTACAATAAAATTGAAGAAGGTAGGGATCTCTGCATACTTTGTGCAGTGATATATTCCAGTCACCTAGAACAGTACTGGGTGAAGAATAGTCTAAACATTGATTAAGAGTAAACTTTTCTTTCTGAATAATAATAGTAAAAGAATAAAGTTTAACTCCTCAATTGAGAAGGTCTTATAATGATGGTGATTTAATTCCACTTTAAATAGTTGAGGTGTACTTGTCTTGACGGAAATGATTTAAAAATAATAGGAAGAAGACAATGTTTGAGACAGATTTTAGAAATTAGGTATTAGCTAGAGTGGGGCTGTGGAAAGAAATATTCAATTATTTTAGCTGCTGCTTTATGTTCTTTTTCTCAAAGACAAGGTGAGTAAATTGTCTCGACATTAAGATGATAGCAGTCTTTGAAATAAATTCCTCTAAGGATCGATAGTTCTCTGTTAAGGTTATTTGCATATGAATGAATAGTTAATTTATCTGTTAAACTAAATATTAATCTTAGACAACAACTGCAAGTCTGGTGTATCTTTTGTTCAGTATCCTAATTTTCAGTTTAAAATAAAAACGAATCGTAAAACCAGTCTTGCTATTTTGCACTTGCTGACACTTATCTCTCCTTGTTTAGTGATGAATAGAATTTTAAGTGTTACAGGTGGCCTCTAAAGTTTCTGGAATCTCTAAACTGAACACCCTCATTTTGTAGAAAAAGGAAACCAGAGAGGCCTTGTGAGTTACTTACTACTATATAGCTAATTATACATGAAACGTATTTTAGTTATACATTATATTATTATGTATCACAACCTATATGTTTTCAAATAGAGTGTCACACATTCTGTTGTGGGGTTTTAGCAGCCAATATTACTTAATTTAAGAATGCGGTATGAAGTTTCTGTTCTAGCAGCCAATATTTTTTGCATTTTCCTATTGCAAACAAACAAACAAACAAAACCCCTGCTGTGTTTTAGACATTTAGGCCCACCATAGAAGTATTTTTTTCACTTTCCTTCTCAGAAAATATATGCAGACTATTTTACTGAGGTTTTAACTACCTATTTAATGTTGACATACAAAAAGCTCTTAGAGGAAAAAGAAAACAATTGGCAAAGATTTCTTCTGGGCTACAATATTATTTGATTTATTATTTATACTCTGTCAAAGGGCTGATGTTTCTCAGACATGAGTGACAACAGCACAAACAAATGGAAGGCAAGATAGGAATCATGAAATTTTGCAATATTCATTGGCTTATGTTTTTATTTTGCTTAGGCCTTAATTTTTTTTTTTTTTTAAGTCCAAAGTGTGCTATCGTTCCTGGTTTAACAGTTAGTGACTCTTTGGTAAAGAAAGGTAATGGCTAAATTTTTTTTCTGATAAAAAATATTGAGCAATCTTACCCTACAACCCAACAATCGCACTACTGGGTATTTACCCTAAAGATACAAATGTAGGGATCCAAAGGGGCATGTGTACCCGAATGTTTATAGCAACAATGTCCACAATAGCCAAACTATGGAAAGAACCTAGATGTCCATCAACAGATGAATGGATAAAGAAGATGTGGTATATATATACGATGGAGTACTATGCAGCCATCAAAAGAAATGATATCCTGCCATTTGCAACAGTGTGGATGGAACTAGAGGTTATTATGGTGAGCGAAATAAGTCAATCAGAAAAAAACAATTATTATATGATCTCTCTGATAAGAGGAGTTTGAGAGGCAGGGTGGGGGGTTTGGGGGTTAGGGAAGGAAAAATGAAACAAGGTGGGATGGGGATGGAGACAAACCATAAGAGACTTTTAATCTCACAAAACAAACTGAGGGTTGCTGGAGATAGGAGGGGTAGGGAGACGGTGGTTGGGTTATGGGCATAGGGGAGGGTATGTGCTATGGTGAGTGCTGTGAAATATGTAAGCCGATGATTCACAGTCCTGTATCCCTGGGGCAAATAATACATTATATGTTAATAAAAATAATTTTTAAAATATTGAGCAATCTTGCTCTCTGAGTATTTTTTAAATTTCTTTTCTCTTGGTTTTATTGAATTACTTGAAATCAGATATTTAAAATGCTTACGTTTTAATCCTTTGGGAAAAAAATAGCTTTGCAAGTTCAAAATACAAAAAATAATCTTACATCTTTAATTGTAACTTTATTTTCTCCTCAGGCATTAAGGGGCCAGAATTCTTTATCTATCTATCTATCTATCTATATATATATAAAATATAACCACAGATGTATTTAGAATTCAAATATCTTTAAATCCATTGGATGCAATGGACCTCTTCTTGCTCCTTTTTCTTTCTGACTTGAAATTGGAAATTTTACTTAATTTTTAGCATTTCTTTCAGCATGCTGACACAAAGGGTAGACTTTTTTTACCGGTGTTTTGTATAGTCTGAGTTTCACATCAGTTATCACAAACTGACCAAGGGTGAATTGTCTCTAAATTATGTTCTGCTATTAAAATGAATGCTACAAATTTACTAAAAGCAAACACCTATATTAAATTGCAGATGGTTTGTAAGATCTTGATAAATGATAACTGTGGCAGACAGAGTCACTTCTGCCTCAGCTGATTACCATTGGGGCTAATAGCACTTGGTATTTCTCTGCATAGCTCATTTGAGAACCTTGGTACCTCTCTGTGAACAGTGTTGGGGGACTGCAGCTGCCTCTAATGGAGACAAAGTCAATTACAGAATTTCATTGTATAGCCTATGATTTAGAGTAGAATTATAATTTGTTGGCTGTAATATTTAATCCGCAGGAGACCTTAAAAATACTTCAGGAAAGAATACAATTACTAGGAAATTCATTATTTGATGTTTGTTTTGGGAAAATAAACACTGATCAAAAGGCTCAAATAAGAAAGCAGTCAGCTGGAAGAAAGTTTGCCACATCCTTTTGGGAAAACATACTGTAAGCTTTTAGAAGAAAGAGCCTGGCCATTCAAAGCTTCGTATTCTCTTGCCTTACTTAGCACTGCATGCTTTATTTGACGGACTTAATTCCCATTTTACTCTGCACTATTTTTTAGTGGACTGATTTTCATGTTTCGTTTTTTTTTTCCAAGAACTTGGAGATAAAGCTTAAGTGCCTAGTAGCAATTTGGGGGCAGGTGGTATAAAAAATATTATATTCCCGCTAAGGTTTGTGTCCAGTATTTCCACACTATTTGTCTTTCTGGTCATTCAGTAATAAAACTTTTCACCTGATTTCCTAACTAATGTATAAATTGATGCTACTCATTTTCAGGCTCCTGGAACGTTTTAGTTAAAAAGGGATCTACTCAGTTTTAAGCTTGCATGTCAGAAGATAGAGGGTAAAGTTGAAATTTAAAAATCATCATGAAGAACTGAACTAATCCTCAATGAGCTAAGAAAAATAAACAAACAAATAAATCCCTAATTTCGTTTTCAAGTAATGAGCATAAAGGACCATTTACAAATGGTCCTTCAAACCAGAGCCCCAAACTGAAATCTGCTTCTGGACCAGACTGTGAATTTGTCCAAGCCCACTTGTAGCACATTCTCTTTGCCAGCTCTTCAAACCCCATTTCCTGGGCCCACTTTTCATAAGCTAATCTCTGGTTGTCCAGAACTTTCCATGTGGTATTCACTTCATTCTTATTCTCTTTGGCATGGTGCCATGATCCAATGTTTCCAGACTATATCACAGCAAAATCTATCAGACCTATGTTTCATTCTCTCAAGATCTTTTCACAAGAAATTAGCTAGCTTGTCCTGGGAAATTCATTAACGCTGATACATAAAAGAATGACAATTTTATTATGTATTGTGGTTAGTGGGTAAGGCATTTGCATTTTAAAAGGCATTGTGGGAGTCACAATACCTAAAATCAATGGTTTTCAAATATTTTTTAAAATTATTATTACCTGGTAAAAAATCCTGCTTTCAAATAGAGTTTATCTAAAACAGATACAAGTGAAAATGATCTGGCTGCAGCAGGGAAATAAGATCGGGCACTCCGCCTTTCTCTCATACTGGCTGTCTGAGTGACTCGGGATCATCTCCGAGGAATTTCTACAGTTCCCAACAGCCTACAGACCATCCCATTAATGCAGTGGGGTAACTAATGCTGAGAATGTTAAGCATGTGGCACTTTTAGAGCAGCACTTTTCAATGGGGGGGGGGTGAGGTTGCCCCCCTCGGGGATGTTTGCCAATATCTGAAGATATTTTCGATTGTGGGTAATACACAGGATGTTGCTAAATATCCCACCTACAATGTCGGACAACCACCCACAGCAGAGAGTGTTTTGGTCTAAAAGGTCAAATAGTGCTGAGGTTGAGAAAGCCTGCTTTAAAGAGATGAGGGCACCAGGAGCTGCTGGGGGAGGGTGGATTGATCTTGCCTGGGAGGAAAGAAGACTCCAGTCCCTGGAGTCAGAGTCTTAACTGCAAAGCAACCAGGACTTGCCTGGTGCTGGGAAAGGGAGAGAAGGCAGAAGCTTTGTAGGATTTAAAATTTTGTTATATTTGCACATTAACTAGCAGCTAGATCCAAACAAATACGCTTAGCACTTAACACAATTATTAAATAGAAAGTTACCATGTGAATTGGAACCCCCAGTGAGTGACCTCATGAATTCCAAAAGTGAGGGTCTCCTTGCCTGTGCTGGGAAAGGCACCCCAGCTGAGGCACTGGAGATCGCCCTGGTCCAGCCCAGTCTCCAGGGGACAGAGTGGAGGCCCTTGTCCAAACCTGGCTTCCTCAGGGTCTAAGGACCCGGTTGCCCTTCTTCAAGTGTTAGCAATATCTGCTGTACCCACTTGTTAGCCTGCGGGGTCATGGAGAGGCTCTTCCTTTTGGAGGTAAATCTCATCTTACTTTCAATGTACTATGGAGAAGGCAGGTTCTTCCCCCATGTTCCAGATTCTCACACCAAGAAAATGCTCTCTATTCAAAACGTCTCATGCTGGGGTCCATTCTGACCTCAGACTCGGTCACTACCTGGCTCTGTTACTCAAAAGGAGATGGTCTTGAAATTTAAAAAGATAACTGAAATATTTCATTGTAAGTATTAACTCGGTTAAGGGCTTTTGCTCAGTTCTAAATTCCTAAATAGGCTTCATGTAAAGGCCCCAGAGGCTCCAAGTGACAGTTTTAACGCAGGTCATCAATTCGAAAACACTAGAGAGTCTAAGAGAAAACATACAATAAGTCCCCCACCCCACCCCCGCAGTCATTATGTAGAAAAGAGAGAGAGAAAATCCCCTCCTCACCCCGCGGGCCCCTTTTGTGTTGTTCCTGCCAACGCAGCAGCCCTCCTGCTATATAGACGCGCGCCAGGGCGGCCCATCACTGACCTCCATCACCAGCCATGGGGAAGGTGAGCCCAGCGCAGCCGCAGGCCAGGAGGGGGCCCCGCACGCTGGGGCCCGGGGCCAGGCCTCTGAGCCTTTCCCTCCCTTGCCTTGCAGATTACTTTCTACGAGGACCGGGGCTTCCAGGGCCGCCACTACGAGTGCAGCAGTGACCACCCGAACCTGCAGCCCTACTTCAGCCGCTGCAACTCGGTGCGCGTGGACAGCGGCTGCTGGATGCTCTATGAGCAGCCCAACTACGCGGGCTGCCAGTACTTCCTGCGGCGCGGGGACTACCCCGACTACCAGCAGTGGATGGGCCTCAGCGACTCGGTCCGCTCCTGCCGCCTCATCCCGCACGTGAGTCCAGCCCCCCGGGCCCTGCTGGGTCCTCCCGCCACATGAGCGCTCCAGACGCGGCTTTCAGACTACGGGGCCGCAGCCCTCTGTTGCTGCTGTATGTTCTCCTTTCCTTTCTGAATATCTCTAAGGTTTTCTTCCACTGAAAATGTGGCGCGATGCTTTTAATTTAAAGGTTTATTTTGCTTTGCTAAACTTAAACTCACCTCTACTGGGAAAATTCACGGTGTCCATGGCTCAGGTGACTAATAAGCAACATGTTGAAACTGGTTCATCAGGTGTCCTGGGGCTAGTTCCTCGGGCTACTTCTCTCTCTTCATCTGTAAAATGGGGCCAATAAAAGTAGCTAAATCATAGGGTCGGAATAAGGCTGAAAGCAGAGTACCTAGCACATGGCAAGCCACCACTTCCCCTAAATATTAACTATTATTATTATAAACATCAAGTCCCGCTTTTCGTTCAGTCAAAACAAATAACCAACGAGCTGATTCCGGCAGCTCCTGCAAAACCCACTGTTCCCCAAATCAAGCCCCTGCGGCCTGAAATCCCACAGTTGGGGATTCTCTCATCTATGACACAGTCCTGTGGAAATGTGCCGCTTTTGCAAAATGTGAAACCCACTCAAACCGACTCAAACCCATGCCTTGATGGACCCAGACGAGCAGGAAGAACCTGAAAGTCCGGGTCTCTCCTTTCCCATCTGGACTTTTCTAATTACAGACTGAACGGTCCAGTCATTAGCTTCTCATAAAAGAAGAAAAGACTAGAATGGTTGCGCCACATGCGCCAGGCTGCCGTGAAGACCAAATTAACTGATGTACGTGTGGGTCCTTTCCTAACCGCGGGAGATCCCTTATTACCCGTCTTTCATCCTGCGGACGATCGCTCGTGAGAACTTCTCCTAAAGAGCATCCAGGGGTGGGAGCAGGAAGACACTGAGACGATCGGCGCCTTCTGGGAAGGGACATCAAAAAGAGCAAGTGCTCAAGGAAAGACAGGCAGGATTTGCTCCAGACAAAAAAGCCTAACTTTCCATTTTTTCTAAAGGTTTTATGCTCCCTTGGTCCTGGGCAGGCCTCCTTCATGATCCTTGGCTCCCATGTTTGTTCATTACATAAGCAGACTTGCAGAAGCATGTATTAGAACTGAGAAATAAATCTCATCTTTGTGATGGCTCTTGCCTTTCAGGATGGTAGAGTGGTGGGGCTTAAAGTAGATGGAAGGGACTAGGGGTCGCCTGGGCTACACTTTCTTTTTGAATTGCAGCCAGTCTGCGACTTCACCTGAAGTGAAAGCAACTTGGCTTCCTTTCCCACAAGTTTCTTCTAATACTCTTGAGATCAAAATTATACCTTTCTTTTCCAAGGGATCCTTTTAAAAAATTTTATTTAAATATCTAATTATTTTTATGCCATCCAAGGATCACTTCAGTCCACTATAAGCCCATAAAGGTCAGAGAAATATAAATATAACTATATAACTATATATATATATATATATATATATATATATATATATATATATATAAATGGATGATACTAACTAGGGCCAGCATGTATGATTTATATAGGTTGTGGCCCTATAAACTCTAGGGAACGCCATGCATAATTTGATCTAGGTGAATGATGCCTTCTTCAGTTTTGCAATGTACAACTTATTCAACTGTACACAGCTGCCCTGGTGTTGCCTATCTTTAAAACTTGTCATCTCTGATATAGAAAAGACAAAGAGATGTCCATTCCTCCCATGGGGTGTGTGACTGGTTGCAAAGGGCTAGGTTTTCTGACTTCTCCTCATCTGCTGATTACCAAACCCACAGACCAGCTCCCACAGGATCAGGATCTACGAGCGAGAGGACTACAGGGGCCAGATGGTAGAGATCACTGAGGACTGCTCCTCGCTTCATGACCGCTTCCACTTCAGTGAGATCCACTCCTTCCACGTGCTGGAGGGCTGCTGGATCCTCTACGAGCTGCCCAACTACCGGGGACGGCAGTACCTGCTGAGACCGGGGGACTATAGGCGCTACCACGACTGGGGGGCCACGAGTGCCCGAGTGGGCTCACTGAGGAGAGCCGTGGATTACTATTGAAGTATTTGTACTCTACCCTATTCTCCATCTGGAAACTAATAAAATATTTCCTGTGTGTTTGATGCAATTATGTGGTCCTCTCTGCCTTTTAGGCTCAGAAGAATGCAAGCTGGTTATAACATGGATTTGCTTACACATATCAGTGGAAAGGGTGGTATGGGGTAGCAGTTGAGAGCACAGCCTCTGGAGCTCAAATGCCTTGTCCAAATCCTTACTAGCTATAGGGGATGGGGCAAGTTCTTAGCATTTCTGTGCCCCAGTTTCCCAACTTGTAAAACTCAGGGTAATAATATTCTTCATCTCATAATGTTATGATGTGGATTACATGAGTTTTTATTTTAAAGTCACTGACGTAGTTTAGCTTTGCATATAGTAGTTTCTAGGCAGGTGTTCTATAAGCTTGCTGGCAGAACCCCTCATCACCTTCTTAGTACTCTTCCTTAGTAGACATCTCTTTTGGAGATTGTATTAAGTGGGACAGCTGAGGGATAGAGTTAGATAAGTTTGCTAAAATAACTGTGTCTGATATGACTAAGGTCTAAACATATGTGACTGGCTGAATAGATATATTATTTATGTATCCAGAGCATAAATATAAGAATGAAGTGTCACCTAAGCAAATAACCCAAATGACTCTTCCAAACATTTTTCTACTTACGGAAGGTACAGAGCACTCAGGTAGCGTGTGCACTGATAAGAATGAGCACAGGGTGACAGAAGTAAAGGCAGGTGGTGCACGACCCGGACAGTAAAATGCAATCACAGCAGATGAAGTTCCTCAAATGAAACCTACTTAGGTATTTTATTACATCACAAGATTTTAAGTGTAAATACTAGACTTCTGAATTTCAGAGGATTATCATGTACATGAGAAAAAAACAAATTTCTTCCTAGCTTAAGGGTTTGTCTCATGGTAAAAATGGCAACATCTTGTTGAAATATGGTGTCGGGGAACTGAAGGGGCATTATTATGAAAGAACCACAGCGAGCGATTTTCTATTAAAAAAAAAAAAAAGAAAAGAAAAGAAAGAAAGGGAATATGTTCAGCTAGGAAATATGTTGTTTCCCAAACCTCAAACATTAGAGGAATAAGGCAGTCAGATTATTTACGCCTAATGTTTTATTTCGCTAACACCCATGCATGCTCCAAGGTATGTGGAGAAGCTCTATGGACATTTAAATCCGTGCTGACCAAGACATCAGTCACTGGCACCTGACAACCCTGAACAACAGAAATGAGCTTTGTCCAAAACGAAACTGTGTCCTTGGTGTAAAATACACACCAGATGTCAAAGACTTAGTGTAAAAAGTAGAATATGAAAGATCTCATCATTTTTCACGTGCATTTAAGGCTGAAATGATAATAGTTGGATCTATTGTTAAGATAATTTTATCTTTTTATTTTTTATATTTTATATATATTTTTAATATTTATATATATAGTTATATTTTTATTAGTTGGATCTATTGTTAAGATAATTTTATCTTTTTATTTTATTTTATATATATTTTTAATATTTATATATATTTATATAGTTATATTTTTATTAGTTGGATCTATTGTTAAGATAATTTTATCTTTTTATTTTTTATATATATTTTTAATATTTTTATATATATATTTATATAGTTACATTTTTATATAGTTATATTTTATATATATATTTTTTTATAATTTTATCTTTTTAATGTGGCTACTCGAAAATTTAAGATGACCTCTGTGCTTCTCATTACATGTCTATTGGGCCTACTATTACACCCAAGCTGGGAAAATGAGCTGTGGTTCATTTTCAGATACAGCTCAGCCTGAAACTGAGTGATATGAAATGAAAAAGAAGAGATGGCAGAGAACACGTGAAAGCTTTATATAGTCCTCAAACATCCATTCTCTCATGGGGAGGTAATGAAGTTATCACTGTCACAGACTGAGGCAGTGGGGGACTAGGTCCCGGCCTCACCTCATCACGTGGCTCTTCCACGAACTACACGGAGTTGAAGTTCTGACAATAAATATGAATCATCCTCCAACCTACAGGCACAAGTTCCTCCTCTACTCCCCCTCCCTCTGCGGGGACGGCCCTTCAGCTGCAGCATTCTCATTCTGGAAGCCGACCCCTTTGCCTCCCCTACTAGATTCTAAATCTCTAGAGCTAGGAAAAATGTCTCAAACATATCTGTATCTTCTGAAGGATCTAGCAGAGTATGCCTGGTCCAACATAGGCCCAGTGATGTTGAGCAAATATATTCGTAAAAGGAGAAAGTGTATGTGAACCAAGAGTTTCTGCAGATTGGATCAGAGAGTGACGCATTGAACATTCTTTTCTGGAGGTAGGACCTCGACCTAAGGGAGGGAGGAGGAGTAAATCTAAATGTCCTGAGTGGCCAGGAAGCGAACGAGCATGTGAGGAGCTGCTGGAACATAGTAAACAGAGGCTGGAGGCACTTAAGATGAACTGGAAAGTACATGTCCCACCTAAAGGCATCTTGACTCAACCAGTTTAAAACACATGGAAAATGTGATCCAGCTGAACCTAAGGGGTGCTCCTTGGCCACCTCTGCACAGACACAATCTACCCTAAAAAGAATGCTTCAGGCAAAAAGAGACAGGTTTTCACAAAGGATGACCTTTGGGAGTCAGCCCTTTAAGTCCCACGACTGTCTGGTGGCTATGGGACGTCCGTTTACTATGGCTGATTTCTCATGTGTTCAATTCATTAACCACAGAGACCAAAGAGAACCATATTCTCCAAGTTAAAAGCAAAGATTTCCATTAACTAAGAGCTATAGGCAGACAGACCAGAAGCTGGGCTACTACCTCAGTGCAATTTCTTTCTTTCTTTTTTTTAAATCATTTAGAAAATTTATTTTTTTTAATTTAATCTAATTTTATTTTATTTTCAGTGTTCCAAAATTCATTGTTTATGCACCACACCCAGTGCTCCATGCAATACGTGCCCTCCATAATACCCACCACCAGGCTCACCCATCCCCACAACCAGGCTCATCCAATCCCCCTGCCTCCTCTCCTCCAAAACCATCAGTTTGTTTCTCAGAGTCCACAGTCTCTCACGGTTTGTCTCCCCCTCGGATTTCCCCCAATTCACCTCTCATCTTCATTTCCCAATGTCCACCGTGTTATTCCTTATACTCCACAAGTAAGTGAAACCATATGATAATTGACTCTCTCTGCTTGACTTATTTCACTCAGTGCAATGTCTTACGCGGCCTTGTCCAGCCTGAAGTTTGCATCCCAACAAGATGGTAATAGAAGACACGTCAAGTATCTTTTCCCCGTGGGCCTTCCATTTGAGCTCCGTCCTGTCCTTCTCCTGGTCCCGCAGCTCCTCTGATGCAAGGAAACAGAATTGTCACTTCCAGTTGAACCCACTATTCACAGGAAGTGAATTCGTGCTGGAGTTTCCAAAACTCTGTCCCATTATGCCACATTCTCGACCCTCCTGCCTTCTCAGCCTTGGCCGTTCTTCTCCCTGGACAGCATCAACAAAGAGCCTACCACTTTCAGCACCACTGAGGTGTAATTTTACAGTCTCATATGTCATCTCCCTTCTGGTATTGCAGAAAATAGAGTTTGCCTTTTTTATTCACCTTTTTACTTTTGTAAGATACATATGAGGGGAAGAAAATTATCTTGTGCCCCGTATTCACACCATACTTTTGTCTTGCCATGAACATAAAAATGAAGGGATATCCTCCGAGTCAAGGCAGTGACTTCATCACCTGAACAGAGTGCTCTTGAAAAGCCCTTGATGAATATACCCAGTGCTAGAGACTTGGGAAATTTCTTCACAGAGATGATGGTTGAACCTGTAGAATTATCTAGCATATCCAAGGAGAGTGTGGGAGAGATGAGGGATCCCAGATTAGGGAAACTCTTAGTAAGCTGAGGAGAAACAAATTATTTAAGAAAATGAAATAAAAGGAACCAGTTTGAATTCAAGATTGCCGGTAATATTTTCTTCAACTATTTGAAGATTTGTTAAACCAAGGATTACATCACAAACTTCTATGCTTTAAAACAACTTTAGTCAGCCTTGGAGATTTTTGTTTTGTTTTGTTTTTGCTTTAATTTAAAATTCATCTTCATTCAATCATGGCTGCACTGGATTATTTATAAGAGAGAAACTCTTAAAAATGAGGTAATAGGAGGACCAACATTAAAGTTCCATTTAGGGGTATCTGGGTGACTCAGTCATTAAGCATTGGACTCTTGATTTTGGGTTATGTCATTATCTCAAGTCATGAGATAGAATGCCATGCTAGGCTCTGCACTGGGCATGGAGCCTACTTAAGATTCTCTCTCTCCCTTTCCCTCTGCCCCTCTCCCCGCACATACTCTCTCTCCCTCCCCTCAAAAAAAAAAAAAAAAGTATTGTTTAAACCAATGACTATACACACATAAATTAAAAACTATGGAGTCATTTAAAAATATCGTGTAAACTGGGTCACCTGGGTCGCTCAGTCAGTTGAGTGACCGACTCTTAATTTCAGCTCAGGTCTAGATCTCAGGGTTGTGAGAGACCAAGCCCCTCACTGGGCTGTGTGCTCAGTGCAGAGTCTCCTTGAGATTCTCTCCCTCAGCCCCTCCCCCCACTTATGCCAGTGCATGGCACATGCTTTCTCTCTCTCTTTCTCTCTAAAATAAATAAGTAAATCTTTTTAAAAAATTGTGTAAAATGGATCCCATAGCCAAAGATAAATCTTTAAAATAAGATTCAACACATTAAAATTATGTGTGTGTGCACACAAATGTTTACAGAAATTGATCTGAGATTGTGCATGTATATATGTGTGCTCAGAAGAAATATGACCAAAACGTACTCATATGATATTAAAGTGGTTGTCTCTATATAGATGATTGTGTCTTTCTTATTTTCTTATTTTCCTTTTCTATATTTTCTGATTCTTCTCTTAAATTATGTATTGTTTTTACAAAAAAAGGGAAATCAAATAAACTGAAGAAGAGAAACGATAAAACCCCAAAAGAAAAAAATATTTAATATTTCCCTTAATTGTTGACATTGTTATAGATTTTATGAAAAGCATGAAAAATCACTGGTGAAAAATATTCATCTTTGACTTTACCCTGGCCAGATCAATACCTTAACCATTTTTTAATAGGATCATGTGTTCGTACTTAGAAGAATAACCAGATTTTATAGGAGTTGTAGTGATGAGAAAAAAGGTGAACCACTAAAGAGATAAAAGTCGGAAAGTGAGAGAGCTGAGTTGGATGTCCTGGAAGTCACTCTCTTTGGATGCTGGAATGTCAAGAGGAATGAGAGTTTAATCCAGGCTGTACAATCCATTTTTAGGAAGGTTACGTAGGGTATTGTGCACAGGTTTCAGATTACAGGTGTTTAACAAGAGAGCCCCAAGTCTCATTAATACAACTATTGAAAAAAATCAAATATGGAGTCCCATTTGATAGTTGTTGAAATGTAATCCAGTCAGAGACAAAGAATAATTCAACAAGCAGGACCCAGATGCTTCCTGCCTTATCAGTGGTCCTGACACATCCATAAGCTCTTGCTAGATATGAAGAATAAGTCTTGTTCCAAATACCATATTTGGATGATACCAAAGTCCCGCATTTCAGTTATGAAGGAATTCAGAGAAATTTTCCCTTCAAGATGCACGCACAGCTATTTTGCAGAAATATTCGAAAACGTTTGTCAAACAGCTGACTGAGAGTAGCTATTTATGGAATTTGAAAAATAAAACCTAGAGATTTTGGGAAATTCACAAAGTATTCATTAACATAACCAGCCGAGAACCTGAATATCGCATGCTGTTCTTTTCGAATGAATTTAATAGATCAAAGCCAAAGAAAAAAGGCATATCAAAAAGAGACACTTTTTTAAAAATTTCAAATCTTGTGCTAGTTTTCAAAACTCAATTCAAGTACTTTTTTTTGACAAGATGAGGACAATGGAAAGTTTCCTTTTGTTCTGACATGCAATTATTTTTACCCTGCTGCATTTGTAGCCATAAAGAAAGATGCTGTCAGGTTGATTGACTGAAGGAATTCTCCACAGTGGAGGAAACCAGAATTTTGACAAAAGACTGAATAATGAAGTGATAAACTATTTACAGCCATGGAAAGGTAAAGAGCTACTTTAGTAAGAGTTGCATGTATGATTAGTTTCATGAACAACCTTTACTCTAGGCAGTAGAGGAGTTCAGTGTCATACTTACTAATTAAATGGAAAGAGAAAAACTGAAGTCTTTGATTCACGATAAATATACATTGATAATAGCCCGACCTTACAAGGAGTGTGCATTTCACAAAAGGGGACTGTGATGCATAGTTGGTTATGTTCACTTACACGTTTATGCCAGATGTTAGCCAAATTAAACGGAGTATCAAATTAGGGAGGGAAAAAAAGAGAACGCAGAAAGAAGTCATGTGTCTGCAGGATTCAGAGTTTGTTTACTATTTTGTAGTTTGCATATCTACTTTGTGAAAATGAAGGCAGTGGAACATTTTGGAAACTACTTTCCCAGAAACCCTCGGGCTCCAGGCACACCACCCTGGACACACGCATTTGTGGGGGACAGGATATGCCACATTTCTCAATTTACTTGGAAAGGTATGCCTTTCTTCTGACCTTCTCTTTAATTGTGCCTATGTGCCTTGTATTTTTTAAAAACTGGTATTCCTAATTACTAACCACTTCACTCCAGAAAGAACGCCTCCATGTTCGTCTGGTGCACGTGAGTGCAAGTTGTTGTGCGGTACAGAGATGTGAGGGTGGTCCTCACGTGAGGGAGGGAGTACAAGCAGCTGGCTTTGGCTTCTTGCTCCTCCCGGCACAGATGTGCGGCTTTCCGCACACTCTAAGATGTGCAAACGTCTTGATTTTTTTGTCTGTTAAATAGGGAAAGTAAAATATTGTATGTATTTGCCTTGCACAGTGCTAAGTGCAGACTGGGTGTTTAATAATGGTGCGTTCTTTTCTTTTCTTCACCAAAATTGGTGGCTCTGTTGCCTGGTAATTTATGGCAGAATACTTTGCTCTGTTGAAGACATTAGGAAAATCATGGATTTCAGTCAAATGTGGATATGAAAAAATAAAAATAAAAACACTACCTAGCATATATCTGGCATGTAATAAGTGATAGTTTGATTTTTTTTCTTTTCTTAATTTAAGGGGACAGTATTTGAGACTAATATTTGACTATAGTGGATTTACAAAGTATACCAAGCTAATCTTTCCACTATTGCATTGGTCTTATCCAATAAATAGCCATCACTAAATAACAAAATAATGGAACAAGAACTTAGGGCAGAAAGTCTTTGTTCTCTAAATTCCAGTGTCTCTATTACATATTGATGCAATTACACTCAATGCTTTCCTGGGTTAACTCTTTAAGTAAATTAGGTCAGTCTACAAAGTATTCATAGGACAGTCAGGGTTTATAATCCATTTATAGTTTCCCTTATTCGAATCCTTTCTTTCCTTTGTCAGAAAGGAAGCTGATCTTCTGAATTGAAATTTGTTCTGATTTGAGATTCCCTATGACCCTGCAATTGCACTACTGGGTATTTAGCCCAAAGATACAGATGTAGTGGAAAGAAGGGTCATCTGTACCCCAGTGTTCATAACAACAATGACCACAGTCAACAAACTGGGGAAAGAACCAAGATGCCCTTCGATGGACGAATGAATAAGGAAGATGTGGTCCATATATACTATGGAGTATTGTGCCTCCATCAGAAAGGATGAATACCCAACTTTTGTATCAACATGGACGGGACTGGAAGAGATTATGCTGAGTGAAGTAAGTCAAGCAGAGAGAGTCAATTATCATATGGTTTCACTTACTTGTGAAGCATAAGGAATAACACGGAGGACATCGGGAGCTGGGGAGGAGAAAGGAGTTGGGGAAAATTGGAGGGGGAGACGAACCATGAGAGACTGTGGACTCTGAAAAACAATCTGAGGGTTTTGGAGGGGCAGGGGGGTGGGAGGTTGGGTAAGCCTGGTGGTGGGTATTATGGAGGGCACATATTGCATGGAGCACTGGGTGTGGTGCATAAACAATGAATTCTGGAACACTGAAAAGAAATTAAAAAAAAATAAAAATTGAAAAAAAAAAGAAATTGCTCTGATTTGAGAAATAAACTTCTGGGCTATTTTGTCTTCTTGGCCTCAGGGTCTATAATGGTGGTTTCCCCTTTTCTGCAGGGACTGCATCCCAGTGGATGCCTGAAAGTGGATAGTACCAAACCCTATATACTATGTTTCTTCCTATACATATACATCTATGATAAAGTTTAATTTATAAATTAGGTATAGAAGAAATTAAAACAATAAGTAATAATACAATAAAATGATTATAACAATACGCTGTAATAAAAATTATAAGAATGTGGTCTTTCTCTCTTTCAAAATCTTACTGTACTGTGTTCACCCTTCTTTTGTGATGATGTAAGGTGATAAAACGCCTACATGGTGATATGAAACAATGACATAGGTATGTGACGAAACATTAAGCTACTGTTAACCTTCTGACATCCTCTCAAATCATCTGCTTCCAAACCTTGTTGACCTCAGGTAATGAGAACATGGGTAAGGGGAGACTGCTGTATGTCCTCAGTGCATTGTGATAGAGAACAAATGCTCATGGGAGGTGGAAGTTTCTCTTTTAAGAACCAGAAAATAAACAGTGTAAAAGGATGCTCATCTAGAATGGGCATCAGTGTTGACTGAATGCAGAGAAACTGAGGATTTATTGAGTTTTTTGGTATTCGAAAAGAAAGTAATGTCCTCGGGATTCTCAAATTCTGTCCCAAAGTTCCTTCTACGGAATCATCAGAATCAAGGAAAAGAAGTGACAAGGTGAGGGTTGTGGAGAGGGGTGAGTGGCCGAGGGTCCTCCCCTTCTTTCATCTGATTCATTTATTTATCTCATTTTATCACAGTGTTCCAAAAGGGAAAAGATGGTCACATGTGAGAACAAGGTTTGATATCTTAGGATCAGTATGATATTGATGATGATGATTATAATGAAATAATGGGGCACCTGGGTGGCTCAGTCGTTGGACATCTGCCTTCGGCTCAGGTCATGATCCCAGGGTTCTGAAATTGAGCTGCACATCAGGCTTCCTGCTCAGCAGGAAGCCTGCTTCTCCTTCTCCCACTCCCCCTGCTTGCGTTCCCTCTCTTGCTGTGTCTCTCTCTGTCAACTAAATAAATAAAATCTAAAAAAAAAAAAAAGAAATAATAATTCAAATGCAAATATTGTTAGTAGCTTTAAGGATAATATCAATTATGCACATAATGTACATGTAATTAATATATGTAACACTTATGTCCATTTTCATCTCCCCTCTCCCTCATGGATGATGCATCCCAGTATGGCTTCTGTGAGATCCATGTTCAAAATTGAAATCAGAAAGTGAATATTTTGAGTATTTCTTTGAATATTTCTTGAAACTGAAATCTAATTATTTCTAGAATGATACTTCTGAGTTACCATGTTTTACCCAGGGAAGTTTTTATTCACATTATCCGTCAAATGTTAAAAGAAGAAAATAGCCTTGTCACAAGGATAATTTGTCTTCACATTCTGTCAATCACTTTCTTTTCCCTGAGTTTCCTGACAGTGTGGTATGGTGTGCACTGATCACTGTTGGGTGAATATCTACCATCTATTCTTCCTCTTTCTTACAAAATTCAAACTGTGTTCAAGTGTTCAGCCTTCTCAATGTTCTGTGTCATTCTCCGGGAAGGCAATCCCATCCCCAGCTCCAAAGTGGTTACCAATTCTAAACCAATTGTGTTAATCCTGCTTGCCTATCCAATCAAACACCTCAGCTTTAAGCCTGACAGATCAAGGCGTTCTCCTGATGACTGGCATCAGATGAGAGTTGACATATGACCTAAACGGGCTCAACCATACCACAGAAAAGTCCATTATTTCATCACTGAAGTAAAAGCTTTCCTTTTGTCCTGCTGGGTTATTCAAGTTGCTAATGCAGCCGTCTTGAAACATCATGGGTAGGTTGGCAGTAAGTGAAAAGTCCAGAAACTACCTCCTTTTAATAAAGTCAATTTAATAAAGTCATTTATAAATAAATTCGTCATTTAATAAAGTAAATTCATGGAAGAAGGCACAGCCAAGGAAACTGCAGGAAAGCCAGAATCCCATTTTAACCATGCTTGGAGATTATCCTCGCTCTGAACTTCTTATTATGTGAAATACTAAATATCTTCATATATAGTTCAAGCTGATTTGAGATGAAGTTTCTATTGCAAGTAGCTCAAAGAATTGTAACTGAGGCAGGGGGGAACTAATGTTATCTGCATCTCCTAAGAAGGCCCACCTGAATTTAATCCAGTTACATTTTTCCAAACTCCACACTAGGTGGCTAAGATTTGGGCACATGACCAGAGGTCTGTCTCATCAGGGCTGAAGAGCTTCAGATCTGCAAATTGAAAATTTGGGGGAAATGGACTTTCTTTTGATTCTTCAGTTGATCTGAATGAGAATGGACATAGCTCTAGTATCTACACTAAACCAATGAGTATCCGTTCTCCTTATGCCATTTTATTTTTTTCCTTTTTAAAAATTTTTTTACATATGAACAGTATTAATAACTTTCTTTTTATGTATTTTTATTTTTTATTATGTTCAGTTAGCCACTGTATAATACATCATTAGTTTTTGATGTAGTGTTCAATGATTCATTAGTTATGTATAATACCCGGTGCTCATCACCACACGTGCCCTCCTTACACCACTTTAGATTGAATTTTCTGTTCTTTGTAACTGAAAGCATCTTACATGGGAGTTAAGCTTCTAAAAAACTACAAGTTTGGCTCTGTTTCTAGTTGAGTTTTCATTTTTTGTCCCTGTGATCTACATTCAATGACTGCAATTATTTTTCAAAAAGACTTACAGGTTCGAAAAGGCCAGAAATCCATTCATTAAAGAAATAATAATAAATCTTCAACCTGGATATTAAACCAATGTGAAGACAACATATCCTCTCCTTTTAAAGTTTATAGTCAGTGGAGAACCTGTCCTAGAGTTCCTTCCTTTCTGCAATTCTCGCGTAAAGAATAGCAGATTGGTTAGCTGCCCACTTTGTTTTCCAAAAGGCCAGGAGACAAGCTGCAGAAAATAAGATATTGTTTTGATCGAAACTGCTACGATGTGTTTTCACTTGTCTCAGTCCAGCCACAAACAGTCCATGTTCCACATCAGGAAAATAACAAAAGTTGATGCCTACAAAACTTTTATTTGGATCATAACAGGACTCATACTTTAAGGAAATAGTTAAACACAATATTAGTGCGGGAGTTTTCAATGTAGTCCTACTGAGAGTTTACTTACATTTCTATGGCTCAGAAATATTTTTGGAATCATTCTTTTTCTGAAACTCTGCTATAGCATTTGTCATGTTCTTTTGACAATTGTCCATGACAGCAAATTCCCTATTAAGTGTGGAACCAGCTTATTATCAGCACCAACGATTTAGCAGGATGAATTAAGTGAGCGATTAAACCGGCAATGCAGCTTTTGATCAAATCAATGAAGTGAGGTTATGAGAAACCCCACGCATGCAAGCAAATGCAGAATATTTTTGCCTCTAATTAGAGTGAGACCATGAAAAATAACCTGCTACCAGCTTCAGAAAAAATAGAAAAATGTTCAACAGGTCGACAAAAATTTTCCTAGAAGAACACCAGTCCACCGTGAGAACACATTCCTTTAATTATAATATCTTTTTCCTCTTCCAGAATATTCACTGAGAATGCAAATATTTCTGAGTGGGAGAGAGGGAGGATAACCTGCTAAACGGAGACTTAGTCAAAAATATCTTGGGGACAAAAGTGGGAACTGGAAGAGATAGTGTTAAATCCACGATTGTTGAAAGGGGTAGGAGGGATGTTGATCTGAAAAAAACAATCTGTAGCTGTATCTGAAGTCTTGCCAGGCCCTACTTGTGGGAGAGCGAAGGACTGCATACTGTGTGATACTGCCATATAACAAAGGCCCTGGCAGGTACTGGGGAAGAGAGGCTGCCCCAGGTCACTCTGAATGATAGAATTTATTGCATCTCACTTTCAGTAATTCAAAAGCTTTTTCTACTCTTTACCTTCTCACATCCTGAAAGACTTTATGGCTTCTTTTTTGCTGGTGACTGACTGTAGGACCTTGAAGATTTAACACACCACAGGTAGCTTTAGACTTCATTCTCAGGGATACTGCTTACTTTCCATGGCATAAAGGGAACAAAAGTGACTTTGTCTTTAATCGATTAGGAACTTTAAGTACATTTTTCACTTCGCCCCATATTTTTATTTCAAAGATTTGTCATGTCTGTTTCTGAAAGGAACGGAGATGCCTTAGAGATTAAAATATACAGGGAAAGAGGTATTTACATCTAAAATAAACCAGATCCTATTTCCAGCACACAAAATGCACTTCAGTTGAGTAGATCTAAAGTACATTGGGGCAGTGAAGTAATTATCTCCAAGTGCTCTGACATCTACTGCAGACAGGGAAACTGTAATGGGCTGCACAGCTTTTATTTTCTGACACTATAAAGTCGGTTCATTCATCTCTAGATGTAAGTTTTTGCTTAGACTGAAACCCCAGCTTAAATTTACCCTGGGGACCCTTGTTTATAGATGGAGGGACTCTGTGCTGGAAAATGTATGGTTGGAAGAAGGTGGCTTCCTGGGAGCATGAGGATGCTTTCCTTCATCAAATAAAACCAACTGTGCCCGGGCGCCTGGGTGGCTCGGTGGGTTAAAGCCTCTGCCTTCGGCTCGGGTCATGATCCCAGGGTCCTGGGATCGAGCCCCGCATCGGGCTCTCCGCTCCGCGGGGAGCCTGCTTCCTCCTCTCTCTCTCTGCCTGCCTCTCTGCCTACTTGTGATCTCTCTCTCTCTCTCTCTCTGTCAAATAAAAAAAAAATCTTTAAAAAAAAAAAAAACCAACTGTGCCAAGAGTTACAGGATTTGTCAACTTGGAAAAGCACAGAGTAGCTAGTACAACTCAATAACAACAAGACAAATAACTGAGTTAAAAGTGGGCAAAAAGATCTGAATAGGTATTTCTCAAAAAAAGATATGAAAAGATATTCTGTGCCATTAGCCATCATGGAAATGCAGACCAAAACCTCCAAGTGCTAACACTTCCTACTCACTAGAGCAGCTCTAATAAAAAAGACAGCAAGTGGTCGAGAGGACATGGAGAAATTGGAACCCTCATACACTGCTGGTAGGGGTATAAACGGAAAATAGTCTGGCTGTTCCTCATATAGTTAAATGCTAGATATTTACTGAAAAGAAATGAAAGCATATGTTCATATGGAAACATGAAAACGTGCAAACGTTTATAGCAGTGTTATTCATAATAGTCTGAGATGAAAACAACCCCAACGTCCATCAGCTGATAGATGGATAGACAGAATGCGATATATTCACCTGCTGGAATATTATTCAATAATAAAAGTGCATGCATGCTATAACATGGACAAGCCTTGAAAGAATTATGTCAAGCAAAAAAGCCCATCACATGGGATTGCATATTATATGACTCCATTAATAGAAAATTTCCTGAATAGACACATCTATAAAGACAAAAAGTAAATTGGTGGTTGCCTAGTGATAGGGTGAATGATTGGGTGGTATGTGAATTATATCTTAATAAAGCAGTTAAACAAAGACACAGAGCAAGGCCTCATGGTGTCTGACTCACAATGTCACGGATAAAATAATCTTAGAATTTTTAAACCAAATTTTTTTCTCCTCTTCTACTTACTTTCCTAAGTTTCCTGCTCTACCATAAAATTTTATATTCGATACCTTATCAGGGAAGTTGATAAAAAGATAATTTTTCTGAACTAAAGGATGTGCCGAGTGTCAAAGTGGTTTCCACAAAGTCCTATGCAATCAGTAACAGATGTGCAAACAGAGGCATGCTTTTCTGATTTCAACCTAGGACTTGGTCTCTTAGCAACACAGCCCTTCAAATTGCTGGTTTCAAATACTCAAGCACAAAAAATGAAATTGTATTAAACAGCAAAGAAATATAGTCATCAGGATATGACTTCTACTTTATTCGTGATTTTAGTTTATTTAACAATTAAAATGAAATTATCTACTTATTTTATTAAAAGAAAAATGTATGGATTTTGACCCCAGACCTTTAGAAAACACAGCACAAACAACTTAGAGATAGCTCAAGCCTAAGTTAAATGGAATCATTTCTCACCTCAAATTGTGATTTTTAAAAAGAGTCCCTTTCTTGTTCTTTCTTGTAAGAGTGATTTCTAGGGAGAAGACACACTCTCCTGGTTGAGAGTCCATTTTTTTCCCCTGACCTCTCACTCACTGGTTTTTAAATTATATTTTCAGCTCAGTATATTACTGAGCAGAAGGAACACTGGTGGAAAATAGGAGCCCAGGAAGAACAGAGTGCTCTAAAATGGAGTAGGAGGGGATGAAGGTTGAAGAGGTCTTTTTGGCGACCCATTTAAACTCTTGTTTCAGTTGGCTCTGTCCTTTTTAATAGCTCAAATCAAATGAATTTTTTAACGTCATCTCTGTTCCGCAGATGAAATGGAAAGCTCTCTGGTTGACAGGAGCACAGACACCCAAACAGTTGTCTACAAGTTTTCTCTGTTTGGTGTTCCATACGGTTAACTTCTTATTTTTCTTGTTCCTGTTAACATTTTCATTATCTTATCTTCCATTAAAGGCTCTGAGCTATGGTTTAGACTTTTGGTCTTTCTGGTATCTAGACAAGTTTCCTCTACAGCATAGGAACTTGCAAACGTCCCAGTGGGAGGTGCTGCTTTTTGTGTTCGTTGCAGTGAGTTTTTATTCCCTTGCTTTCATTAGTACTGGCCCCTAAAAATCCCACCTTTCTCATACCCGCATCTTTGTCTTCCTTACTTCTCTTCACAAGACTGAATTACATTTCTAGGAATGAGGACTCGTGTTTGGGACCACGTTTTGGTTTTTATCAACCTAAGAGAAGTGTAGAGGTTGCTCTGTGGTTGCTGGCCATGCGTGCTGTGACTGATGACCGTTAACCAATAGAAGAGGCAGTCTCAGAGGTTTCAGGAGAAAAGGCTGAACTTCAAATTACATTTGCTTTTGTGTTGTTTCAATTGGCTGTGTCTTTGTTGTATGCTCACTTCACAATTTGGCTGGTCAGCAATGTCATGTCAGTATTTCTGGCCTCTAGCGATTGGAATTAAAGGAAGCTATATGCTTCCTCTTCCCAATTCCAAATCTCTACCATGTAGCAGAGAGGTAAGATGTGGCTATACATAAATATTGATTAGCAAGCAGGCAAAGAAAAGGAGGGGCCAATAACTGAGCTGGAGGAGAAATTAGAGGATGCCAGTGGCACGTTGCTGAGTGGCTCACAGCTGCCATCTTTGGACAAAATAAGCATCCTGTGGTGAAATATTTGATTGTATACGTCCATTCTTGACACTCCTCTTTTAAAAACTTGATTCTTGTCTTTCTTGTTCTTTTCACAGTGTCTGTGCTTTTCAGGTATTTATAGTTTCACTTCCATTTTGGAAGTAGAGCATAAATAGATACAAAAACAGGTATTGTGTGAGGTGCCATACGATGACAAATTGTTTCTTTAGAACTGCTATGACCTTTTAAACCTCACCTCGATGCTCTAATCAATAGTTTGAGCTGTTTCACTTGTTCTTAATACTACTTTAAATACCCTTCACCGTTTACACTGCCAAATTGTGTCACTTTCTCCTTCAAAACCTGGTTTTCAATTCATATCCCTTATCCTTTCAGTTACTCAAAAAACAAAACAAAACAAAACAAAACCTTGGGTTATGTTTGCCTTCCTCGTCTTTACTCTTCAGTACATAACCCACCTGCTAGCTTTTTCTTCAGTGTGTATCCATAATCCTATCCCTTCTCGTTAGGTCCTCTACTTGCACACAGGACTGAGCCCACCTTCATCAGTTGCCTGGATTACTACAGTAGTCTCATAGAAGTCCCTGGGCTTCGACTCCTTTTCTTCCACAGTCTATTTTCAATACAGCAGCCAGTGGGATCCTTTTTTTTTTTTTTTTTTTTTTAAGTTGGCTCTGCGACTTAGGGCTTAAACCCACAACCCTGAGACCAAGATCTGAGCTGAGATCAGGAGTCAGACACTTAATCAACTGAGTCACCCAGTCATCCCCAGTGTGATCCTTTTATAACAAGTCATATTGTGTTATTTTTCTGCTAAAACTCTGGCAAAGTGTTTCCATCAATTAAAGTAAAAGCCAAAGTCCTTATTTTAGCCTAAAAGTCCCTCCTGGTCCTTCTTTTCCATCCTCTCTCACTAACTTCCTGATCTACTTACTCTCCTGTTTGTTATTTTACTCTGCAACAGTTAGATTGAGGAAGCCAGCAAGCTCTTACATTAGAGGTTTTTCTCCAGTTGTACCCTCTGCCAGTTACGTTTTTCTTCAGATATCTTCCTGACTAGTGATTTCATAACCTTCAAGATGGCTCAAAGGGCACTTTCTGATCATCCCATTCCATACTACAAACCTTCCAAACCACCACTGCTCCAGCATGACTCGTCACCATTACTCCCCTTTTCCTTTTTTTAAACCATAGAAACTGCCTTCCTCAAACGTATTTTAAATTATTTATTATTACAGTCTGTCTTCACCCACTGGACTTAAGCTGCACAAGGACATGGCATTTATTTTGTTTGTTGTCGATTCCCTTGTCCACTGAACTGCACCTGGCCCATGACAATTTAATCAGTGAATGTATTTATTTATTGTTAAGATACTGAGTCGCTAAAATGGAGATTGGAATTGTGATGGTTTGTTAGAATCAGTTTTGTTAGAATGTGCTTGTCATGGAACCATATGGACAGCAGAATGTTGGGCAGCTGACATATTTACCATCCCCAGTGTACCAGCTTCAATGGAATGTCTAATAGAGGTTCGCTTATGAACTAATGGGTTTTTAAATAAAAATATCTAATTCACAACAAATGTCATTCGCTTCACCAAATCCTGATGCAATATAGGAGCAATGGATGAGTCATCTCCATGATTCATTGACGTTGTTTCCTTATCTGCTAATCTGTCCCTTTCACTTTTTCCTCTCTTGCTACTCCTTGAATCATTTCTCTTTTTTCAGTTTTTCCTATTTCTCCACCTTCTTTTTCCCTCTAATCCGAACTTCAATAAAAATAATAAACATATCACAGATAACGTAAGGATATAAGTAAAACAAATCAAAACAAAACCATGAAATACGTGATGCCATGTTTTGGATTTTATATGAAACACTTTTTTACAAAACTCTTTTTTGTATATATCCCTAAGGTAGGAATTTTTGATATTTCAACTAGTATATAGTTGGTTTTATGTATGTGTGCATATGTACATGTGCATATATATGTATATGTGTTAGTAGGCCACATTTCATTTTAATACATATGTATTTTTTAATTTCAAATATCATCTGTTATGGAAACTGGGAGTTTGGGAAAGTATAAATAAGAAATTAAGGTCACAAAATCCCACCACCCAGAAGCAACAGCTGCTTACATTTTGTTAGAGATCATCAATGTTTACATAACTGTGTCTTACAAAATAGGTTAGTTATTTCCTTCTTAATTTCTTTAAAAAACTGAATTGTGCAAAACAAATAATACATTGTATGTTAATTTAAAAATAAAATTAAATTAAAAATTAAAAAATAAAAAACAAAATTATAGTTTTAACTAGAGCTATGTATATCTTTGGGGATTTGATGTTTTGGACATTTATTATATATCTGTTATACAAAATGTATAATTAGCATCAAACAGTATCGAAAAGAGCAAAGGAAACAGTTTAAAGGAAGAGTAATAATTAAGAGTAATTATTTTTAAATAATTAGAACTGTTTTCTTTTTTTAATTTAAATTTTTTTATTTTATTAACATATAATGTATTATTTGCTTCAGGTGTACAGTTCTGTGAATCATCAGTCTTACACAATTCACAGCACTCACCATAGCACATACCCTCCCCAGTGTCTATCACCTAGCCACCCCATCCTTTCCACACCCTTCCCCTCCAGCAACCCTCAGATTGTTTCCTGAGATTAAGAGTCTCTTATGGGGTGCCTGGGTGGCTCAGTGGATTGGGCACCTCAGTGGGTTGGGCCTCTGCCTATGGCTCAGGTCATGATCTCAAGGTCCAGGATAGAGCCCCGCATTGGGCTCTCTGCTCAGGGGGGAGTCTGCTTCCCCCTCACTAGCTCTGCCTGCCTCTCTGCCTACTTGTGATCTCTGTCTGTCAAATAAATAAATAATTAAAAAAAAAAAAAAAAGAATCTTTTATAGTTTGTCTCCCTCCCCGGTCCGATCTAGAATGTTTTTTAAACAAGCCTCTATACTGAAAATAGGATAGATAGAAATAAATTTTCTTACTTGAATTTATTTTCCCATTCTATTTTTATTAAAAATATGAAAGAAAATGTACTTGAATTTATCAAAAGAAAACTGAAATTAATATATGAAATTATTTTCACAGCAAGATATTTTAGTTCCTAAAGTATCTAAGATTTAAAAAAAAAAAATATGACCTGTAACTTGCCATAACTCATTTAGTGACACATTAACTATTGAACTCCTACTATTAAAACACTAAGACAATTACCGTCCTTACCATTTCTTCCATATCTCACTTTCTGTAATTTCATGATTTTTATGTTTTCAAAAATATTTATATGTATATTCCATTCTGTTCTTTAGCCCAAATACTCACAGTTCCATAGTCTTATTTCCCTATGTAGGTAGATGATTCAGTATTTACATCTGTCCTTCATTGTAGTTTCTCCATAACTGACATGGTAGGCAGAATAATGGCCCCCAAAGATTTCCACCTTATAACACTCAGAACCTCTGAATATGTTACCTTACACTGCAAAGAGATTTCCTATATGTGGTTAAGTTAAGGATCCTGAGATGGGGATATGATCCTGGGTTATCTGGGTGGGTCAAACATCATCACATTATAATGTTTAATCACAAGGATCCTTAGAGTGATACAGGGAGGCAGGAGGTGAAAGTCAGAAAGAGATTTGAAGAGAGGAAGTGGCCATGAGCCAAGGAGAGAGAGTCTCTGAAAAAGGCAAAGAAATTTATTTTGATTTTTGTCTAGAATCTCTGGAAGTTTAACCCACATCTTGATTTCAGCCCAGGGTGACTCATTTTGGACTTTCGACTTACGCAACTGGAAGATAATAAGTTTGCACTGTTTTAAGTCACGATGTTGGTGTTGTTATAGCATCAATAGGAAACAAATAAACCTGAGTTCTTTGTTCTGATTTGTATCTTGACTATTTGGATTGGTCCAATAAGCTTTCACGAGTGTTCAAGATGCTGATCCCTGAGGTATTAAATGTTTGAGGATATACATCTTTCGTGTTTATGTCTAAAACATATAAGTGTATCTTATTACTCAGATCTTTATAAACATTGCTCCACTCTCTTCTTATAATATAATTATTCTTGGAGAAGCTTTTTTCTCCTTTGTGCATGACTAAGTTTTCCTGCCTTGATATTTTAAGATCCTTGAATTGTAGCAAACTTTACAAGTCTGTCTCTTGGTGTTGATTACTTTATGTTTATATTTCACTGAGGACTGGAAAGTTTTTGAATCTATAGAGTGCATATTTATTTCGAGGAAGGGTTTCTTCCATATATCTTTAGTTTGTAATTCTACACGCATCCATCTTAGGAAAAATCAGTTCAGTTAATGCTGAACCTTCTTTATCTTCTAAAGACATCATCTTCATAATTTATATTTTGTACCTGTTCTTTACCTTATTGAGTTGTGAATTTTTTCAGTCCTGAGTACTGTCACTCCAATTACAATTTCACTCAAATGTAATTCTTCCTGTGGCTTCTACTATGGCTTTGCCTCTGGAATATTTTTGCTTTATATCCTCCACTCCTCACTGTGGTCATCAAGTTGGTTTTTCTTTTTTCTTTTTTTTTTTTTTTTTTTTTGTCTTCTAGTCTTTCCTTTAAACCTTACCATGCCATTGTGGAGATTCTTCTAGATGACATTTCACTCAGGACTATGGAGCATTATTTATCAAATGTCTTCTTCTTGGGGCACCTGGGTTACTCAGTCGGTTAAGCCTCCGACTCTTGATTTCAGCTCAGGTTATGATCTCAGAGTCAGGAGATCCAGCTGTGTATCAGGCCCTGTGCTGAACATGGAGCCTGCTTAAGATTCTCTCTCTCCTTCTTCCTCTGCCCTCACCCTACCCTCACTCATGTTCTCTATTAAAACAAACAAACAAACAAACAAAAAACTCTTTCTCTTTTCCCTTTGGTAATTCGTTTGTTTGCTTGTTTTTGTTTTATTCTTTCTCTTACATTTTTATTGTGTTATGTTAGTCACCACACAATACATCATTAGTTTCTGATGTAGTGTTCCCTTCAGTGATTCTTGTGATTCATTGTTTTCACTTGCCCTTTGCTCAAGTTTCTTCAGAGATGTTTTCATAGATTCCACTTATTTCTTTATGATGGTTGATTTTCTTTGAATTGGAAGATCTATTTGTGAAATGTGGGCTGGGGCAGTTGGCAGCTTTTGTTTGGGTTTTGGCTTTTTAAAAAACTCTCTTTTATGGGAGGTTCATGATTCTTTTCAGTTTCCAGCATTCAGGAGTTTATTATGAGTCACAGAAGAAACTTTGAGGTCACAGGTCCACAGAGTTTGCATTAATCATTTCCTTCCACCTTCTCCCCCAGGTTCATCTTGCTAACTTCTCCATCAACCAGATATCTAGGTAGGATGCATTAAAAATTGCATGCCAGGATAGTTTTGCCTTTAAATCCACATCTCTCAAAGAACAAAATTCACTTCTCTGGTCTGATCACACCAATAGATGTTTTTACTATACCATGTTAAAATTCTGTTGTTGTTGTTTTTTTAACTTCTAATATTATTTATCTCAACAGAATGCAAACACCTTGACTTTTGCTTGTCTTGTCTACTGATGATTCTACTATGTCTGGAACAATGGCACATTATAAATGCTGCAAATTTGTTGAATAATTAGTTTCATTATTTGACAAATTTTCTCTCTTTTCAGTACTTAACTAACCAAAACAAATATAGTTTTAGCTGTTTAAAATACAAAGTATTTTAAGGTCAGTGTATTTTATTTTATATATTAAGACAAGTATAATATGCAAACAGTTGTACATGAGTACAATACAAGTGTACTTTGTATAACCTCTGGCATGTGGGAGAGGATTTTAAATATCTACCCATGGATAATGAATTATTTCTCACTAATTTCATCTCTGAATTAGGTGTAAAAATATGCCCATATGGGTAGGTCTGAATATTCTGTCAGATATTCTATACCTTGTTAATGTGAAAATCCTTAATGAAATTAAAGTAGGTCACTGGAGATGAACTTGTTATTAAACTCTAATATTGATACACAGACACTAATTGGGCTATATTGGGTTTTCTGAAGTTATTAAGCATCTGAGATAGATTCACCCAGCAAATATTTATTCAACATGTACTATATGTTAAGCACTACTGTGGGCATTTTGGAAGTATCCACCAACAAATGGATAAAATCTCTGCCTTTACAAAAGCAGGGTTGGGGCTAGGGTAAGCCTGCACTTGCAGGCCTCTGTGAGTACGTCTTTAAATTTCATAACTTAAGTATCTTGCTTATCTCACCCTAGGCTGGCCCTACAATATGAATCGCATAATTATAGGGGAAACGGGCAACACATGAGATTAGTTAAAAAAAAAAAAAGTATGGTATTCTTTCCCCTCTTTTTTTCTTTTCTAAAATTTTAATTCTAGTTAGTTAACATACAGTGTTAGATTCGTGTCAGGTGCACAATGCAGTGATTCAACAAACATATGGTATTTGGGGTTTTTTTAGAAGAATTTTTTTTTTTTTTTTAGACAGAAATCACCAGTAGGTAGAGAGGCAGGTGGGGGTGAGGGGTAGGGGTGGAGGAAGCAGGCTTCCTGCTGAGCAGAGAGCCTGCTGCGAGGCTTGATCCCAGGACCCTTAGATCATGACCTGAGCCGAAGGCAGAGGCTTAACCCACTGAGCCAGCCAGGCACCCCGATATTTTGGATTATGATAAATGCTATAGGGTAAAAGTAGGAAAATGGGATAGCAAGATTTTGGAGGAGGAAAGAGGGAAGTTTGCAATTTCAGTTAAGGGATGTTCTACTTGAGAATGTGGCGGTTGAGCAAGCCTAAAAGAGGAGAGGTAACCAATCATGTAGAGACTTGGGGAAGGCATGCTAGACAATGAAACAGCAAGTAGAAGGGACTGGTGCCCAAATTTACCTAGTATTCTAGAAGAGCAGAGAGGAAGTCAGTTGCTGGAGTGGAATGAGCAAAAGGGTTGTAGGAAATAAGTAATAAAAGTGAGGCCAGATCAGGAGGGAATTAGCCCACTATGAGGACTTTGGCTTCTATTCTGGATGATAAAGAAAGCACTGGAGAGTTCTGAGTTAAGGCTTGCCATGATCTAACCTACTTTAAAGCATTCTGTAGTAGTATTCTGGTGCTGTCTAGGGGAAAAGACATGAAGGTTGCAAGATCCAAGTGGTGAGGTCAGAGAGAAGTCAACAACAACAACAGCAAGCAACAGGAAGTGAGTGGATTCTGGATATATTTTGAATATAAAGTGATAGAATTTGCTGTGGGTTTGATTGGAGGGAGAAAGAGAAATAGAGACATCAAGGATGACCCAAGGTTTCTGACCTTAACAACCAGAAGAATAACACTGATGTTGATTGATAGGTGAAGACTGCTCAGTTTGGAAGCTGTTAGGTTTAAGATATGTATTAGACATCCTTAGATGTTAGTCAATTCCCTCTAATAATTAGACTTCAGTAGAGAAATTAAGTTGCAAATATAAATTTGACAGTCATCAGCACATAGACAATATTTAGTCACACCATGAGCAAAGTGAGGGTAAGAACGTGATTTCCTGGGCTACTTCCTTGGCTTCTCCAATGCATCGAGGGAAGAAGATGAGGAAAAGCCAGCATAGGAGGCTGAGTATGAGTGATCAGGGGATGAGGGGAGAGAAGGGAAGAAAACCTCCAGGAGTATTATCTTGAAAGCCAAGTAAAGGAAACATTTCAAGAGTATTCAAATGTTGTTGCTATGTTGGATATGCCTAAATTACATGAAGATAACATCAACTTCATTAAAACCCAATTCCACTGAAAAAAAAATGTTGCTAAATATTAATTTGTCTTTTTAAAATACTTTTTGTACTTCTTGGATTTTTTTTTTAGTATTTTATTGGTGTAAGCTGAGATCTCTGTTACTGAAATCTGAAGACTGATGATTATCTTATGGTCCTTTAGTTTCTCCACCTTATTGTTTTGTACTTTATGTGAGAACAGAGTGGGGCAGAAGGAGAGCAAGCAGCAGTTACAGGAGGGCTACCTCATTGTAAGTGCCCTAATCCTACCCAAACAACATTTGGTGACATTTATCAACCAGTTGAGTCAAGAGAATTCCATGAGAGCTGGGTAGTAGAGGAAATTTCTAGGGATGAAATTTAGGATATTCCTAGTATTCTTGTGACAAAAAAGGCAAACATCCATTAGAGTTGAAATTCAAATTTGTAACTTGTGGATTAAAAAAAACTAAAATACTGAATTCTAATATTGCAGAGCGTTATTTTCTAAAACAATTATCTGGGATTCAACATCAGGTGATTTTTTTTTTTTAGCTTTTAATTAAACCGTAATTTGGTCATGACATTTTGAGCGATTTAGATAATTTTCAGCCTTCCCACAGCAATTCGTCATTCTCTCCTTTTGACAGTGAGTTCTTCCCACACAGAGAATTTCAGGCTTAGGGGCTTCAGCTGAACAAATATAATTAATAACAATACAGCATTCAATTTCATGTTTAACACTTTTAAGAGAATTATTAATGATTTTGAAATAATTAAAGAAGTAGAAAGATATTACTTTTCATTATGAAGAACAGAACATCAAAATATTTTAGTCCAGTCTTTGGGAAAAATGGAACAAGGAGAGAGATGTGGGGAAGGAAGGAGAGTAGAGAAGAGACAGAAAGAGAAAATTTGTTCAGGGTTTTCAAACCCTGTGTAGAAATGTCCTGTTATGGGGATCCCACTTTTGTTCTCTTCTTATCCTAGTAACTTTCAAGCATATTTAGAACTCTTTAGAAAGGGAAAAGTATTTGTCACCTATTTTCCAATCTATTCTGGAATCTTTCTAGGTCAAAGTGGTGAGAAAAAAATAGAGGAATTTCTCATGCTCTGAACATTTCTCAAAGAGCCATTCCGTAGCCATGAGGTTTTTTAGCTGCTCTTAAATTACTGGCATGGTCGGATGTATGGTCTCAAAAGTGAGCAATGAAATGCATCAAAGGGCAGATTTAGTAGATATGAGTAGATCCACTTTCACACCGTAAAATTTTAAAGCATGTCAAAGCGATCATAAAGGCATGAAGATATTTTTATTTTATTGCTTTCTTAACTAGATATAGATATCAAGAGATGTCTTCACATAGAGAATATTATTTAAAATTAATCTTGGGTTAAGTTACTTCCTGACTCAAACAAATGATGGAGAAAAGATATGCAGGAGTTAGATTTCATTTGAAATGTTTTTATGTCAAAAACAAATTCCAAAATTTTGAGGTGAGGTTATCTGCTTCAGAAAGGCATATGCCTTGCTGGTTAATTTTAGTGCAGAAAATTAACAGTGTAATTTCTAGTTTTTGCTTGGGGCATTTGGAGAACTAGAAAGAACATGGATCCTACCCTTAAAGATAATTCAAGCGAACTGCAAGTTCAAGAATTTCCTAGACCCCACGAGAAAGCTGAGGAAGCAGAGCACCCAACTAACCCTAATTCTGGGGTGAGACAGGGACCCATACAGACTGGGCGAAAGGAAAACACTTCTTACCTGGGGCCCAGCCAGTCAAGGGGTAAAAATAATTCAGCTAAAACTGGTGGTGAATTGGTGGAGACCCGCAGGCAGGCAAGAACGTGTGACGTTCCTGAGGCTCTAGATATGGGGAGGGAGTCCATCACTCTTGGAAACCTTCTTTTCCACACTTTCTACGTGAAGTGGCACAGTCCTGGGAACAAGGGTGTCACAGAATGATAGGAAACACTACTTGGAATCTTCACTTTAATCTCCTTTACAAAGCAAAAACCTTAATCTAAGTGGGAAGAACTTTAAAAGAAAAAAACAAATAATAATATAACTTGAACCCTTAAGGACTTAATGAAAATCCACTGCAGTGAAAGGAAGGGAACAGAAATAAAAAAACAAAAAAATCCCTCTACACCCAGGGAAGTCTCTTAATTTTGACCCTACTGATATTTTGAGGCAGAGAAATCTTTGTTTTTGGTGGTAGGGGGCTACTGTCCCCTGCACTGCAGGATATTTAACAGTATCTCTGGTCTCTACTTACAACATGCCAGTAGCACTGTCTCCTTTGTTGGGGGCAGGGGAAGGCAGTGAACAAAATTGCCCTGATTGAATGAGTGCCATAGAAGAGAGCCAGAAACATGTTCTGGGCCGAGGACTACACTTGGAGAACCAGACTCCTGATGCCCAGGGACCTACTTAAGACTGAGAATATCGGAGAACCAACTCCTGCCCCCACTACTCCCGCAGAGACTCTCTAACATTAGGCTAAGTCCAGAGTACAAGTAATCATTGGATACTGCTAGAAAGCTGCAAAAGATACATTCTCTGAGGCACAGAGCAATCAAAGAACTAAAACTGAGGGGAAAGCATATTTTCAAAAAATCTTCCAGCAAATCAGCCCTAACACTAAATCCAGGTGTCAGCAGAGAAACATGAAGCTTGCGCACCAAGGATAAGCACAGTGAAAAGAAATGTTAATCACAGTGCAAATAGACTAATACAGTCTCACGCTAAATGCCTAGCACAAAGAAAGGCAGGCCCATTTCCAAACAAAACACTTACCTCACTCCACTGTTCTACATGACATGAAAAATTCAAGAAAACCAATTCTTCACCAAGAGAAAATTAATCAAAACCAGATTCAGATAAAGCATAGATGTTAGAATTGTTGAATATAAAGAGTTAAGATTCACATGGTAAAGATTCTAACAGAGATGGTGAATAATGTGCAAGATCAGGTGGGTAATTTCAGCAAAGTGATGGAACTATAAGAACGAGTCAAGTGGAAATGCTAGCAATAAAAAATAGTAGAGAGATGAAAGATGCCTTCAGTGGGCTCATACGTAGAATGAGCAGAGCTGAGGAACTGGTGAACTTGAAGATAGGTCAAAAGAAGTAGCTCAAACCAAAATGCAAAGATTAAAAAAGACTGACCAAACAGAACAAAACAGCCAAGAGCTATAAGAAAATACCAAATGTTCTCACTTACACATAATTGGAATTCCAGAAGGAGATAAGAGATAGAACAGGACAGAAGAAATATTTGAAGAAATAATAGGTGTGAAAAAAAAAGAAATAATAGGTGTGAATTGTCTGGAAATAACAACAGATATCAAACCACAGATGTAAGAAACTCAGAGAACAATAAATACAAACACAGACATACACACACACACTCAAATACATAGGCACAATATATTCAAGTTGCTGAAAAAAAGGACAAAGAGAAAATCCTTAATAGTTCAGGTAAAAGTAGAAAATCATCTTCTTGGCATTTGGATATTAACTGCTATTAAGGAGGGTGTCTTTAACACACACCATCAAAACTTCCCAAATAAATATGAAACATAAAAATCAATGTATATGAATATCTGTTGTAATTCTATAACCTAGAAGTGAACAATCAGAAATTGAAATTTTAAAAAAGCAAAACCTTTCATAAAAATGCCAAAAATAAAATACTTAGGGATAAATCTGAAAAAAAAAATGTATAAGGCCTGTACAATGTCTGAGCACTTAAAATTAGAAGCTATTGGTTAAATGAATTAAAGACCTAAATAAATGAAAAGCTATACCTTGGTCATGGCTTGTGCAACTAAGTATTTTCTAAATGTCTATTTTATTCAAATTGATCTGTGGATTCAATGCAATCTGGAGGAGAATTTTTAGGAGGTTTTTGCAGAAACTGACAAATTGATTCTAAAATCCGTATGTAAATTCAATGGACCTAGAAAACCCAAAATAATTTTGGAAAAGAGCTATGTTGGAGAACTAACACAACTTCATTTCAAAAGCTACCGTAAGCAAGAAAGTACAGTATTGGCATGAAGACAGATCAATGGAACAGAATAAAGAGTCTAAAAGTAGAAGATAGTGAGTAAGAAGAAAAATAGTTAAAACCTTGGATTAGGGCACTATTTCTTAAATACAACTCCAAAAGTAGGGTCCATAAGATAAATACATTGATAAATTGGACTTAATAAAAATTATAAATTGACTTCAAAATAAAAAGTTAAATATTGGTAGCTCAAGTTGATTTTAGAGGAGGAAGAAAGGAAAAATCAGAAAAAAGAGCAAAATGCCAACCTTGCTTCTTCTTCCCTTTCTGAAGGTCAAGGGAGGGGATCCATTTCCAGTGACCATTATAGAACCAAACCATTTTTCATCAACTGTGTTCTCATTCCCTCCAAGTCAATGTAACCTCAGAATTCTTGCCAAGGAGGTTTTTTCTGCTCAGGCCCACTCACACGACATCAGAACTTTTTGTCTGTGAGGGGCTGTTTTCTGTTTTTGTTTTTGTTTTCCCTGGCAGCTGTCACCAGTAAAGCCCATATTGGGAGTAAAGTCCATATTGGGAGTGAGGAGCCTAACCCATGAAGGATGTATTCAAGAAATAGTACAGATTCTAGAAAGAAGCTCAAGATAAGATCTATATGACTCAGGTGCAAAGATGTCAAAAATGACCCTCCACATTTTTCATAAGAAGAGCCTCAGACTGACTTTCACCTATTTATTTTCTGAGGAATAAAACCATGAAAAAATTCTATAACAAATACTAGGAAAGATTCCATTATAGTGAATCGAGCCCTTACAGGATAATTCTTTCAAGGGCAATGATAAAGTAATGTGATATTACACGATTTTTTTTAAGTCTCAATCAATGCTCAGACTTCTCTATTCCTGCTGACTTTTTATTTGTCTAATGTTTTATGAATGTTATTTCCTTTTTTTTTTAAAGATTTTATTTATTTATTTGACAGACAGATCACAAGTAGGCAGAGAGGCAGGCAGAGAGAGAAGGGAGGAAGCAGGCTCCCTGCTGAGCAGAGAGCCCCATGCGGGGCTCGATCCCAGGATGCTGGGATCATGATCTGAGCCGAAGGCAGCGGCTTTAACCCACTGAGCCACCCAGGCGCCCCTGAATGTTATTTCTTTTTAGGAAAAAATACAAAGAGCAGATATAAAGTTTTTGCTGCTTACCTTGAAAAGTAAAGCTCTGTATCCATTATTATTCCATTCAAACAAAAAAGCAGACTGTGTAGATCTCTGCATTCAATTCAATTTGATGACCACAATATTGTGATATTCATTCCAACTTCTTTTGACTGTGTTTTCCCCTAAAAATAGTTTTAACACGAGGCAGAATTATTATTATAGAATTTTTTGGAAAAAATAGCTGAAAAATAAAAATAAAACATTAGTCTACCATCTTGCAAGGATGTTTAACGGGATGATAACCTTGAAGTGTCTCAATTATAGGTAGTTTATAGATCTAAATGAATATTTAGATGTTCATATTATGCCCAACAATTCCAGTTTGAAGGGTCTATCATAGAGAATTAAAAACATTTTTACACACTGGTGCATGAATGCTCTTAGGATCATTATTTGCAATCATCAATACAGGCCTATCTCAGAGATATTGTCGGTTTGGTTCCAGACCACTGCCATAAAGCAAATATTGCAATAAAGTAAGTCAAAGTAATTTTTTTTGGTTTCCAGTATATATGAAAGTTATGCTTACACTATGGTGTAGTGTGTAATAACATTATGTCTAGAAAAAGTGTATATACCTTAATTTATAAATACTTTTGTTAAAAATGCTAACAATCATCTTAGCTTTCAGTAAGCCATAATCACTGATCACAGATAATCATAACAAATATAATAATAATGAAGGTTTGAAATATTACAAAAATCAGCAAAATGTGACACAGAAACAGAGAGCAAATGTTGTTGGAGAAATGGTGCCAATAGACTTGTTCAACACAAGGTTGCCACAAACCTTCAATCTATAAAAAAACACAGTATCTGCAAAGCACAATAAAGTGAAGCAAAATAAAATGAGGTATGACTATAATTGGAAACATAAATATCCTTTAATAAGTGACAAATAATCAAGGTTTTACTAGAGAAAAGATTATAAATTACATACAATCAAAAAATTATCCACTTATAACTAGTCTTAGCATTTTGTTTTACATGCTTTCAAAAACTTTAAGAACCTATGAACGCACACGTTTATAAAAGCAGGACTAATTAATATGCCTTGCTCTGGAATTTGCCTTTTAAACTTGCCACTAGATTGAGAGAATCTTTCCAACCACATTATGACTCACCTATCTGATTTACTTAGAGCTATTTCAAAAATGTCTGGATACTTTTATACAAATTATTATAGAAAAAGTAAGCCATTGATCTAGAAACAACAAGACTCTCCATTTACACTAGGCAACTCAAAAATTAGGACAGAAGGAGCAGACTTGAATTAGAATAATAGGCTACTGGTTAGAAAACCTTTGAGGAAAACAGTTTTAAAAATACTGTCCATTACTCAGAACAGAAAGTCATGAGACCTGCTCTGATTTTACCTTTATAATTAACTTAAAACACGTACTATGTGTGTGCCTTTCTTTTTAATTCTGTCAGTTCTCAGCCAGGAGACACAAAGTCATCATTTTTCTTAGGAATGTAATATGATATTAGTTTTGCCTTTATTCGTTTCTTTCCCATGTTACAGGGAGAACCTACTTACTAAGTTCTGCCATTGAGGGCCCCCAGAAAGTGTCAGTCATCTCACTGGCTTGACGTTAAATCTACAAAAATAAATCTATTTAGAGGGTTACTATGGAGATAGGCAGATACTGCCTTACAATAGTACCAAAGATCCTCTAACTGCTGCTCTCACTAATGTCCTTGGAAAAGCCCTAGAGATTAGTGCGCTAAATAGAGAACTATGAAAATACCCATATATCTTGAGGTAGTTTGGACTTGTCGTTTGTTTGCCCAAAAAGTTGTTACGTTGTAAACTGCAGAGTTTGACATTGCTCTCAAAGTCTCTCTCATTGCAAAGAGCATCCTAGTCCTCAGTTCATAGCCCACTAATGTCATCCGTCTGAAGGCCCCTTGACTTTATTTCTTTTTTTTTTCCTTTTATTTCCATTTCTCAATCCCGTTCAACTGCACCCACCATAAGCAGCTAGGAGTAAGATGTTTGAATTACAAGATAGAATTATTGGAAGCTTCCCTGAAGGCAGTGGAAAATCAGTCAGCAAATGTCACCTGAAAAAGCAAAATTTTATGTTCTTTTCCTCAAACCCTTCCCCTCACCAACCGGCAAAACAACACACACACACACACACACACACACACATTCAGATCCAATGAGATACCGCTCATTCAAGATAGAATTATTGGAAGCCTCCCTGAAGGCAGTGGAAAATCAGTCAGCAAATGTCACCTGAAAAAGCAAAATTTTATGTTCTTTTCCTCAAACCCTTCCCCTCACCAACCGGCAAAACAACACACACACACACACACACACACATTCAGATCCAATGAGATACCGCTCATTCTATGGGGACAAAGGTAGAATGCCATAACTTTCAGTCCTTTTATCAGGCCAGAAACAGCAGGGAATCTACTGAAACAGTTCTCATTACAGTTCCAAGGCTTGCAAAATATTTAAAATCTGAAAGAAGGAAGTGTGAAACTTATCCAACAGTGCCAGTGAACACTGAATGAATATCCCAAAAAGAGATAAAGTAAAATTTCCTAAGCAATTTAAGCTTATCATATCACCACATTGAAGTTTTAAAAGACAAATGACATATTTTCATGGATTTTTAGAAAAAAATGACATTACAGACATCTGAATTGAATGCAGTTTTAAGGATGGGCTAGAATATGACATGGCTGTGCTATCTTTCCAAATATCAATGTGTTCTAGCAATTTTTTATTGTAGTAAAAACCACATAATATAAATACATATCCTGTAACAGTTTTTAAGTATAGCACATTACTGTCAACTATATGCACACCATTGTATCAATAGATCTCTAGAACTTTTCCACCTTGCATGACTAAAGCTCTACACCCACTAAACAACTGTTTCCCTTCCCCCTCAAACCTGGCAACCACCACTCCACTTTCTGTTTCTGTGTGTCTGATTATTTGAGATACTTCATGTAAGTGTAATCACACATTATTTTTCTTTCTGTGACTGACTTTATTAAGTATAATGTCCTCCAGGTTCATCCTTGTTGAGGCATATGCCAGGATTCCCTTCTTTTTTCTGAGTGAATAGTATTCCACTGTATTTCTTTTTTAAAAGATTTATTTATTTTATAGGAAAAGAAAGAGAGCACAAGTGGGGGGGGCAGGAGGAGAGGGAGAGAGAATCTCAAGCAGACTATATACAGAGCCCAGAATCTCACTCGGGGCTCGATCTCACTATCTAGAGATCATGATCTGACCTGAAGTCAAGAATCAGACAGTCCACTAAGCCACCCAGGGGCCCCTTCTGTTGTATGTCTATTATCACATTTCCATTTATCCATTGATGGACATTTAGGTGACCTCCATATCTTAGCTATTATAAATAAAGTTGCAATGAACATGAGTGTGCAAATCTCTCTCAAAGATCCTGTTTTCAATTCTTTTGGGTATATACCCTGAAGTGGGACTGAGGGATCAAATGGTAATTCTATTTTTAAGATTTTGAGAAAAAGTCTTACAGTTTTCCATAGTGGCTGTATAATTTTACAATCATAAGAACAGTGCTCACTGATTCTAATTTCTCCACATCTTTGCCACCTTGTTATTTTATGTTTTTTATAGTAGCCATCCTAATAAATATGGGCACCTCTGCTCTCTTTCAGTTACCCTTTGTATGGATTATCTTTTCCATCCTTTCACTTTCAACCTATGTGTGCCTTTATATTTGAGGTGAGTCTCCTGTGGACAGCATAGACTTTTGATCTTGTTTTTTAATCCATTCAACCACTCTGTCTCTCAAATGGAGAGTTTGATTCAATTCCATCTTAAGTAATTACTGATAGGGAAAGACTGACCATTGCTGTTTCAAAATATTTTCTGTGTATCTTGTTTTCTTCTCTTCCTGCATTCCTTTGTGCTTCCTCAAATTTTACGCTGACATGCTTTGTTTCCTTTCTCATTCACTTTTGTGTACCTTCTCTTCTTTGATTCCTGGTGTGTCTAAAGAAATGATAATAGGCACTAGTTGGCAAACCCGGAGTTGAACCTTCCGAATGGGTGTCCTTTCTTTAATTTTACCTCTCCAATACTGTAGTAGTAGATAATGGACACAAAGAAACCCCAGAGAACAAGAAATCAAAATGTTCAGCCATACTTAAAAACTCACTAAACTATCTTTTGTTAAAATGTATGAATTTTAAAAAATACTACTTTTTTCATGATTTCTTCAGCAAGGTATAAAACTAGTCTCTCCTAATCTTTCTAAATCTAAACTTTATTGTGCTTTCTCTCCTATTTGAGTTCTCTTCTTGAAGAGAAATTTACTGAATACCTGAAAGAACACAATACCTCAAGAGGCAAATCCCATGTATACTCAGAAATATTTGGACACTGAGTCCTGGAAACAATGGATATGACATTACATGCCCAAAACCTTATTTTTAAAATGCATTCAAAGTACATACTTGGTTCTCCCATGCATGAGGTCCATTCGAGGTGATGGGGACACAGTAACAGAGAATACAGAGGAGGTCCCTGTTCTCTCAGACCGTACATTTTGGCATGAGATGGTTCAGGTAAAAAATGATAAATAATCTCAAAAATAAATAAAAGATAGTAAAAAGGGCTATGCAGGTAATTAAAAGAGGTGACGTGTTAGCTATGTTAGAGGATGACTGATTGGACTTCAGGGAAGTTCTATGCGATTTGAATGAAAAGGAGCCAATATTGAGAATTTCAGGCGAAAGAAATGTGACTACAATGTCCTCAGGCAGGGATGTGCTTGGTTTATTTGAGTCATAGAAAGAAAATAGATCTTGATGGGCAAGGGTCAGCATGGTTTGAGTTGAAATAAGAAAGTTAAGTAGGGTTGGTGCATCAGGTCCTATAAACAAGCAAGTGCTTTAGAAGAAAGGAGTAAGAGGTGGAGGTTGCAAAGATGGAAAGGTCAAATACAAGAACAAGATTACCGAAAAGCACTCTTTTTCTGAAAGGAATTGAAGAAGAGCTCACAGTGCGTCCAGATCTCAGTCAAGGAGTGGAGCAGGCAGATGAACACATGGGATGCATTCTGAAGACCAGGGCCAGGACCAGAATCCATCTGTAGAGTTTTCAGAAAGGGAATGACAAGTCTTTTATTAATCAACTCAAATGACTTTTAGTAAAGATAGCTTGCTTTGGGGGAGGGGAGCAACTTACCGGTGCCCAGAAGAGTATTTCTTTTCTCTTTTCCTCTTTGTTTCTGCCAGTCGTCATTTATTTTTCTCCCTCCTGTTTCAGTCATATCTACATTCAATAAGGTCATTTATTTTCACTTCCTATAATTACTGGTGTCTAGCTCTTGCTAACTTCATTTAACACTCAATTACTTTCTAATTATTTAGATGATTCAGTTTTCGTTGAACTTTCAAATACTTCTGCTCTGTCCTAAACCTTGTTTAACAATAAACAGTCATAAAAATCATCACTGCAAATGAAACATCTTCATATATGTAGCAGGTTTTTGGCTTTTCTGTTTTGTTTTTCTTGGGGACAACTTCCACTGTTTCTTTTCTTTTCTGGTTCTCCAGTTGTATTTACTCTCTGAGGCATTTAATTTGTCAATCTCCCATTCTTTTTCTTTCTCTACACATTCCGTAACCAGCAAGCATGACATCTCAAATTGCCTATGGATCACTTATTCATTTTTACATATTTTTATTATTTTGTTATTTTTAAGTAGGCTTTACACTCAGTGTGGAGTCCAATGAGGGGTCTGAGATCATGACCTGTGCCAAGATCAGGAGTCAGACATTTAACCAACTGAGCCACCTCTTCTTGTCCATTTTTCAACCAACACCAACAATTTCTAATAAATCCCAAAGCTGGCAACTTACACATGTTACACATTTTAATCATCTTCCTGTGTTTTACAGGACCCTCCATTCTCTTCCTCATCTCCTAATCTCATGTGCTGGTTATTTTGTTAGTCTTACTATTTATCTAATACACTGTTAAATCAGGATCTTCTTTCTTACTCTATGTCTCAAATATCTCCCTTTTTCTCTGAAGGCAAGGAAAACTTCCTGAATCACTGAAGTCCTGATAACCTTGGTTTTAAACTAGGACTATTTCAGTATCCTTCTCTCCAGCTTTTCCTCCATAGAAAAATTGTTTGAATTAGTTTAGTTCTCCCAAATAGATGAGGATAGCATCTAAAACTAAGTCCACAGGAACACTTCTACAGTAAGTTACTAAATAATATATTATTGGTTTTCCTAATCACATCACTGTCTTCTAATCATACACAAACTCAAAAGCAGCACAACTCATTGGCAAAGTGTCCGGTTTGGATGTCTGCAGTTGAACATTTCCTCGGCCCCATTCTCCTTTGCTTCTCCCCTCTCTCCTCACTGCCTTGATCACCTCCTCCTCTTGGTTCAAGGTCATCTGCTTCACTCACATTCACAAATCCCCCAGAGTCCTACTGTGACCTCTGTTTTAGCTGTCCCTTGTCCTCTTACCTCACACACAGACGTACCCACCGCCCACTCAATTAGAAAGCTCAGTTTTCGGTCTTAATGATGCAAAGAATTCACCAAAATTAAATAGGCAAGGAAAACCTGATTCAAGGTTACTGAGTTTGCACTTAACTCTGCTGAAACAAAAGACAGAAAAAATTTAATCGAGATTAAAATCGAGAGATTTTACCCTCTCTGGGGTAATTGAGAGATAGGGAGGGATGGTGGAAGAGATAGTAGGACATAATGTGTTTCCTAATTTGATGCGTCCAAAGGAGAAGAAAACTTTCTCATATCTTCAAACAGCAGGTACTTTTCTAAGTTAGAGCAAGGCACCCACCAAAGTCAGGCTCCTACTCTTCCACAGAAACTGGGAGCTAAGGGTGCTAGCATCCTTGTTGATTAGATTACATCTTAAAGAGATGCTTCTAGGTTTTTGAGAAGGACAGTCCTGGGTTGTAAAATTGGCTAGAGGTTTTTAAGAAGATTTTTATCACAAAGGTACAAAGAAAGAATCACAATTATAAGTTTTCTAAAGCAAATGCTCTATGAAAGGGAGGGCAGAGCTTAGGAGTAGGAAAAAGACTATCTGAACTTGGGCAAGGAAAGGAGAATTTTAAGGCAGACGTGGGCACTTCATTTTATCTGTGGCTGCACCCATGAATAAAAATCCAAGAAATTAAAGGTACTGGCTGTTCCTCTTTGACATTTAATTATAAGAGTCTCCTAATTCAACCGTCATGTAGTCCCTGGAGTGAGCTCATCCAGCTTCTAAACCATAACTACTTGGATTGCTCTCATATCACTGCTTAGGCTCAGCTAAGCACCAGAAAGATACTCATTGCAAAATAGTTCAATTCAATACAGTTGTTAAAGGAAAACAGTATTAATTATACTTTTAAGAAAACCTTTAAGTCTAGTTCAAAATTATTCTAATAGGAAATTGTCTTCTCTCCAATTTTACAAATTTCTAAATACTCCTGAAAGTTTTTTTTTTTCTTCAAATAAAACTTGACTTTGATTGTTCCCACTCTATGATACTACCATCTGAAAATTAGGTTAAAATGGAACATAAGGACATATGGTGTGAAAGGCTCACAGATGTACACGTGTAGAGCCAGTTTGGTTCAATGTGGTGAAATAGTGAATAAAATAACTTGTGCCAGGCTTTCAATATATGCATTGGTCATTGTCAATCCCTTCACTCATGAACACAGACCTTGCCACTGACATCATCATCCAGCTCTCTGGAGCACAAATTTGGAAGGCATACATCTGGTCACTCACCCAACTGTTTGCACAACCACCCACAACTGGGTAGCCCAGCTCTCTGAAAAGGAACAGCTGCCTAATGGGATGACTCAGGAGTGCACGGATGGGAAAGGGCCTTCCAGCGTCAGCTGGCACATGGAGGTAACTGTATGTCCAAAGTCAAAGCCATGAAAGAAAAAACTCAAAAAGTTGTATTCCCAGATGTTGTTCAGAAAAATGATACCTCCGTACTTACTATTCTCCAATATAAGACGTTGTCCCCTGACTTTGTCTTTCCACATTCACCTCTGCTCGAGCAGCAGTGCTCTGGATCTTTCTTTGTACTGTTCTGCTAAAATTTTTCCACCTGGTCAAATTCAACTGTGCATTTTGCTCAGAAACATCACTGTTTTAAAACCTCCTTTGACTTTTCCTGAGGCTAAAGCAATCTTCTTTCCCACATTCCCACAGTACTTTGTATATATGCCCCTCCTGGTACTGGTTTACTCTATTGCTCTGATTACTTTTCTATCCCTTGTGCTAGATTGTGGATTCTTTCAAAGCCGGGGACATGCCTAGGGCACCTGGATGGCTCAGTCAGTGAAGTGTCTAACTTCAGCTCAGGTCATGATCCTGGGGTTCTGGGATCAAGTCCCATGTAGGGATCCCTGCTCAGCAGGGAGTCTGTTCTTCTCTCTCTCTCCACCCTTCCCCTGGTTGTGTGCTGTCTCTCTTGCTCACTCTCCATTTCACATAAATAAAGTCCTTAAAAAAAAAAAAAAGCTGGGGGCATGTTTTATTCATCTTTCACCTTTTCCTCCTAAGCATCTAGAACAGAATGTGTTTCAAGGAAGGTTCTCTCTAAATGAAGCAGCTGCCAACTGAGCACAGATACTGGAAATCGTGCTTTAGCTTCCACAGTTGTCGCATTTCTTCTAGACACCATCCCTGCAAGGTTTACATTGCACACGAGGAAAGAGGTTCAGGGTTGGTGAGTTCTGGTTGGGCAAAGTCGAAAAGAAAGTGGTGGCTTCAGACTTTAAGCATATCATTGTTATTCTATTCTACAATAAATAATGGGTGAATTTATACTAAAATACATAAACAAAGAAAGTCATACTTTTAAAATATAATGCTTATTGGACATCTGCATAAACTGAAAAAATCAGCAAGTTTTCTTTTCTATTAAGTGTTCAATTTTTCTTTTATATATTCCTTCACTCTTGCTAATTACTATTGCCTTGCCTCACAAAGACACTTGAATTGCAGGATTTGAGGGGGAAAAGATATGAGTTACCATGTTTGGTCTGATGCATTCCTTGATTTTCTTCACACCAATCTTGATTTAAAATAACGGCTTAAATTACTTCAAGGCTCAATTTTCTAAAGCTGTACTAATTAAGAGAGTTACACTTGTTCTGTAGAAATCCTTGTATGTGAATGTATGTATACATATCTTGTGTGTGTGCTTATGTGTTTGAACACAAGTTGACCACATGCTTCTTTCATTTTCAACTCCACTTAAGAGACTAACTCAATATGACAGTATCATCATGCAGAAAGTAATATCCATGCAGAGGAGCTTAACTGCTTTATATGTCATCATGCTCAGTATTTTATTTTAATAAGCTTCTTTAGATTTGTTTTGATACACAGGTGATAACAGAAGATGTGAATTTAAATATTTATTTCTGTTCAAAATAAAATTACACTTCACAGACTTCCTTTTCCTAAGTCTTTCTTTATAAAGTAAAATCCTGCTTTTCAACATCATACCTATAATGCTTCTGATTGAATAACTGAATTCCCCAAATGAGGCAAAACAGAGAAAAAAATCATTCATGCTATTCCCATTCAAATATGGATAAGATACCATCCTGGGGAATTATATATATATATATATATATATATATATATATATATATATAATTTCCCATAACAAACCATCACAAATTTAGTGGTTTAAAATAATGCAAATCGATCATCATAGTTCTATAGGTCAGAAGAATGGGTGGGCTCACCTGGTTCCTCTGATCTACCTCTCACAAAGTCAAAATAAAGTGCCTGTCAAATATTCTTCTTTACACGTTCATTCAAGCTATTAAATTTACCCCATTGTTGCTAGGACTGGGGCTTACTGAATTCACCTGGTATCTCCAACACTATGTTTCCAGCATCTGTAAAGAGAGTTTTTTTTTTTTTTTAAGATTTTATTTATTTGACAAACAGAGATCACAAGTAGTCAGAGAGGCAGACAGAGAGAGAGAGAGAGGAGGAAGCAGGCTCCCTGCTGAGCAGAGAGCCGGGTGTGGGGCTCGATCCCAGGACCCTGGGATCATACCTGAGCTGAAGGCAGAGGCTTTAACCCACTGAGCCACCCCAGGAGCCCCTGTAATGAGAGTTTTAATGACTCAATAAACAAAGTAGAGACAATGAGAATTAAGCAACGTTTTAAGTCTTCCAAAGATATTTTATGCAATTGGTTGTAGGCTGAAGAATAAAGAAAAAAGGAGGAAATAATTTAAAACAATGAAAATAATGAAAGGTTAATGGGTTCTAAGTTGCACATTAGTAACTGACCCAAGGCAATAAGGAAACTGTTGTAATTATTTTGAAATAATTTTATTTTTAAAATAGAATACCAGAGCAACTGAGCAAATTGTAAGACTTTTCTAAGTATAGCACAATGAAAAGTTACATTTGTTGTCATCAAAACAAAACACAACAACCAAAAGCACTTACTTTTCTGTTAGCATCTAAAATCTTTATTTATTTGAGACTTGTTTTTGAGTTACCAGTTTTTCTCCGAAGTTTTCAAATCATGTCCAAATATTTTTACATTCATTCAACTCAAGAAATATGTATTGTATATTACTGAGTACCATGAACTCTACTGAGTTTAGGAAATTTAAGGTTAACACATACAAACACAAATCCTGTTGCATTCAGAACTTCCTGGCTAGTGGAGAAGAAAAGCATTAAACTTGAACTTGTTTTATGAGGGAGAGAAAAATATAGGAAATGGTTATGTTAGGTTGACCTGGTTCAAAAATCTGCAATCAGAAAAGAGTAATATGGAAATTTCAGCTAATTTATTTTCATAAAGTTTTTAATGTTAATTTATATTATATATTCATCACCGTCAACATAGTTTAAAACAGAAGCTGTATAGTGAAAAGTTAACCTTACCTGAAGAGAGCTTTGACCCTTGCCCTCAGCTACTGGGAGATGATCTCTAGCCCTTAGAATATCATACTTGATAGAAATATATTTGCTTGCCCTTGGCCAAAGGACAGTGTACCAGTGTGATTTATGATGGGGCTTTGGATCACATAGCATCAGTCCTGCCTTTGAAAGAGATGGGGAGCCTCAAGGTCAGCCATGCAGACATACATAATCAAGCCCCAATAAAAGTCTGGGAGACCAAGCTTTGGTGAATTTGCCTGGCTGGTGATATTACATGCATTTTGTCACACACCCATACCAGGAAAGTAATGTTATTTATGACTCTCCAAGGACAGGAAAAAGGAAGCTCCATGTTTGGAGGTCTTCTTATGATCTCATGTCTCCAATAGTTGCAGATACACATAGAAATAACTATGGGTATAAATAACTATGGGTGAATATGTATCTCTCGCTCTACTTTTATTAGCTGTCCCCTGAACGAGCCCAGCAGCAGGGACAGCCAAATAGAAATAAGAAAGCATAACGGCCAGTTCTTAGCTTATAAACATCATTCTCTATTTAAAAACAAACAAACAAACAGAGATTCTTGGAGAAAAAGCTCATTCTAGTTCTCTATCAGAAAAGCTATATGATGAGCCCCTCTCGCCCCATTTCTTTTTGTCAAAGAGGGAGGACATGTTCAAAGAATAATGACAACATATCAAAAGGACAGAGACATCTGCTTAAAAGCTTTACCAATGACCAAATTGGGGAGAGTTTGATTATCAAAATGGTAGTGATGAGTTGTAACAACTTGAATAAAATAGCACTGAATTCAAACCAAAATTACCTTACCAAATCTCAAATCCTGCAAGTCCTCTCTGACATTCTCTTTCTGAGATGCCCCAGGCTTCCCCATGGTTGTAGTCTTATCTCACTGCATCGAGGCTGAAAGATATTGACAGTAACAACTAGGAATTAGTAGTAGCATTAAAAAAAAAAAAATAGGTGGGAGGAATCTTTTGTCCATCTAGTAGATTTTAAATTTTATGATTTTATACATCAGAAAGTAAGTGTACATTTTAGCTATTATTGAGAATTTTATGAAGAATATGTTCTATAAATTAAAACTTGCTATTAATGATAGAACCCATCGGAAAAAAATCAACACAAAATAACCAAAAGAATGAAACTGCATGCCTTTTTGAGGGCAGGGTCCTCAACATACTTTTACACTTTCTATAATATTTATTTAATTAAAATGGAAATTTTTTTCCATAAATAATAAACTGGAATCCTTGTACCTTCTTATATCTGGTAAAATATGTGTATGAAAATATTCTAATTTGATGCTTAGCAATACAGAAATGACTCCATGGTATTCTCAGGATAAATACTTTCATGTGATAGCATACACATTGTAGTCTCTAATATTCTAATATTCTAATATTCTCTAATATTCTGATATTGGGAAACTGGGATAGCTATTATGATCATGGTAAATACCATTTTCAATAAAAATGGAGAAATAATGCTAAACATTTTTATATTCAAAAGTTATGAAGTTGAAAGAGAAAATGGAACCACGAATCAAATTTCCTTATTATGAGGATAATGAGCTAGGAACAGAGAAAAATAAAAATGCAACTGGTTGAAGAAAAAGAAAATAAATATTCACCTTGTATATATACTATTTTTATAATAAAAATAAATGCAAAAACATTCATTTTCAATATCTGCCTCTAATTTCATAAAGATAGTAGGTAAGACACATATTTTATTCTTCAAGAGTGTAATTTATTTTCCATCCAAATGTATTAAGTTCAACAAAATCAAAATAGGTGAAATAGCTTTATATATCAATGCAGTGTGAGTAATACAGTTCTGAGAATGAATCTAGCTGGATAAAGCTGAAAACTTTAACTGCTTCATGTGTGTAACAGATGAAGCAAAGACATTCAACAACTTTTCTAATGAAACCAATAAATCACTTCATTGGAAGATGAAATGAGATTTACTATGAATTACAAAGGATTCTACAAAGTAGCTACAATATTATGGATCATCGTATTTCTTATAAGATTTTGGAAAGAAGAAGCCAAAGTAAAAATAACATTTTTAAAATTGCATAGAAAAAAAGAGATTAGGCATCCTATCATTAATGATATAAATTTTTTTTTAAAGATTACTGAAATGCTTTCAAGTATTTGCTCAATTAAGTGGTGGCTGAGTTATAGAAACAGAGCAATATCATTACATATTTCAATTTACAATATATTCTATACTCTACAGTATTATTAAAGAATATAGTTACAAAAATAGATATGCAAATAAACCATGACAGCAAAAGACTGGTTATTACTGAAACCAATATTAGCTAGTTATCTGATTGTAGTTTGCATTTAACACACTTCAAGTGAACTCCCAACTTACTAAGCTGATATCAAAAATAAATAACAATACTTGGCTAATTTAGTTTCCACTCACTACTGCCAACACTTTTTTGTGGACTAATTAATAAATTTGTAGAGGAAGATAAGATGTGTATTCATTTTCCAAATATGTGCATTTGACAGTATTTTAAATGAACTACTTCTTTTTTTTTCTTTTTTTTTTAATTAAATTTTTTATTTATTTTCAGCGTAACAGTATTCATTGTTTTTTCACCACACCCAGTGCTCCATGCAATCTGTGCCCTCCCCAATACCCACCACCTGGTTCCCCCACCCTCCCACCCCCCGCCCCTTCAAAGCCCTCAGGTTGTTTTTCAGAGTCCATAGTCTCTCATGGTTCACCTCCCCTTCCAATTTCCCTCAACTCCCTTCTCCTCTCCATTTCCCCTTGTCCTCTATATTATTTGTTATGCTCCACAAATAAGTGAAACCATATGATACTTGACTCTCTCTGTTTGACTTATGTCACTCAGCATAATCTCTTCCAGTCCTGTCCATGTTGCTACAAAAGTTGGGTATTCGTCCTTTCTGATGGAGGCATAATACTCCATAGTGTATATGGACCACATCTTCCTTATCCATTCATCCGTCGAAGGGCATCTTGGTTCTTTCCACAGTTGGCGACCGTGGCCATTGCTGCTATAAACATTGGGGTACAGATGGCCCTTCTTTTCACTACATCTGTATCTTTGGGGTAAATACCCAGCAGTGCAATTGCAGGGTAATAGGGAAGCTCTATTTTTAATTTCCTGAGGAATCTCCACACTGTTCTCCAAAGTGGCTGCACCAGTTTGCATTCCCACCAACAGTGTAAGAGGGTTCTGCTTTCTCCACATCCTCTCCAACACATGTTGTTTCCTGTCTTGCTAATTTTGGCCATTCTAACTGGTGTAAGGTGGTATCTCAATGTGGTTTTGATTTGAATCTCCCTGATGGCTAGTGATGATGAACATTTTTTCATGTGTCTGGTAGCCATTTGTATGTCTTCATTGGAGAAGTGTCTGTTCATATCTTCTGCCCATTTTTTAATATGATCATCTGTTTTGTGTGTGTTGAGTTTGAGGAGTTCTTTATAGATCCTGGATATCAACCTTTTGTCTGTACTGTCATTTGCAAATATCTTCTCCCTAAATGAACTACTTCTAAGGCTGAAGACTTCTCAACTAGTTAGTTTTATACAACTTTATGGGAGGAGGAATCATAAAAACACTATGGACTTTTTAAAGTAAGACAATCTATTTTTTTTTTTTTTGCCCTTCCTAGACTTTAAAAAATATAAAGTTAAAAAAAACCACCTCTACATAGTTTGTGTGGGAAGTAACTTATTTTCTCTATTTACATGCTTTAGCAACTACATAATTTTGCCAGTGGCTGCATTTAGCCACTTTAGTGCTGCTATTAATAGAAATAACTAGATGATATATCTCTTTATTACAATAGATCCATTATTTTATTAAAGGAGGAAGGAAAGAACAGAACGGTACTATTTATTTAATTTCAAATTTATTTTAAAATTCTAGCATTTTTCTAGCTTTGTTCAGGTATAATTGACAAATAAAAATTGCATATATTTACAGTGTATATACAATGTGATGTTTTGATGTATGCATACATTGTAAAAGGATCACCACCATCAAGCTAATTAACATACCCATCATGTCACATAAGTTATCTTTTTTTTCTTGTGGTGGTGGTAAAAAATTTAAAAGCTACTATCTTAGCAAATTTTAGGTATTTAATACAATATTAACTATGTTATCATGCTGTATATTAGATCTCCAGTACTTATTCATCTTAAATAACTGAAACCTTGTTCCCCTTTACCAACATCTCCCCATTTACCACTCTCCTAGCCCCTGGCAACAATGATTCTATCTCTGCTTCTGTGAGTTTGAATTTTTAAATTCCACAGATAAGTGAGATCATGCTGTATTTGTCTTTTTAAACTATTTTTAAATATCAGAAAATAGTTAAGGATTTCAAAACTCCAATAAAGTTGATTATTACCAATATAAAAATAAAATTGTGTATTTATTTTTTAAAATACTAGCTGGGGTTTTTTGTCATAGATGCAATAGTTAGTGTTTAGCCTGACTCTCTCTTAATTGAACATGTACATTGTGTATATTATATAAATCCCTCTTTTATTCTCCTTTTAGCCAGTTTGCTTCTACTACTTCAATTCCATTTGCCTTGTCCAAAATCCTTTCTGAAATAAACAAGATGAAAGCTGTCACCAAATCAAAAGAATAATATTGGCCCACACCCTACAATGAAAGTCAGCAAGATCTAATTTTAGGAGAAGAAGCAGTTCCTATACACTTCATATGCCGAGAACTATTGTTCTTAAAAGTTTTTTGCCTAGATAATGATTAGAGGGAGTGCCAATCTTAGATTTTACTGAAAGATCATGGCAGGTTTATCATCCATAATCCAGTTTTTCTGGATTCTTAGTTTATACATGTTTATTATTTTGTGAGTGTTTAAATATTACCAAAGTAGCGTCTGGATCAGGGCACTTTTCAACAAAGATGTGATTTAAAAAAAACAAAAAAACAATAAAGATTGTATCCCTATTTAGAATTTGAAGTGACAGAGAACCAGGCTCCCAGCCTACACAGAATGTCTGTAGGATCTGCCCTGATGACCTTACGCCAACAAATGCAACTACTCCAGGCTTCCAAAATACTTCCCTCAGCAACCTGGGTATGAGATGTTGATTTCCATCTTTTATATCCAGGACAACTGTGGGTATCTGGGAAATAGCAGCAGTTTGGAGGGAAACTCCCTCTAATAGCAATCTGCAGTGTGGAGGCTGATTTGAGGCAAAAACAATAAGATAAAGTCATCCCAAGTCAAAAATTAAAATCTCAGTTCCTCATTGTCCATAACTATCATGTGTGACTGGCCAAGGAGTCCTGCAATTTAAACTGCCTGTTGTGGCCACTCAATAATGGAGTAAAAACTGGAATGAAAGCTCAGTTTTCATAATTTCTAATATATGGTTATAGTCATAAAAATGCATCTGGGTTTATTAATCAAAAAGAAGTTGCAAAGGGTGGATATTTTCTTGGACATCGGAGAAAACATCAGAGAAAACCAGGAGAGGAGAAAGGAATATGATAAATGAATAGATAACTTAAAACATTTTGTAAAAACAAGGGTGTTTTAAAGGGTAAGCATTTGTGAGACCTTACCTGAAGCAAAGGAAAATTAGCTCAGACAGGAAAACAAGGGTTATCTTTGGTAAATTGGGGAATAACCTTTTGAATAGACTTGGGGTGGGGAGAGAAACAAAAAGAAGAAATCTAACATAAAGAAGGTTGCTGGCCAATTACCCTCCCAAGGAGACATCACCTTCCAGAGATGGTATTCATATGAATTTCCAAGGTACATACTCAATTTTAGCAACATTGCTTAAAATACTGAGATTGAAGGACCTAACAGATATCAAGTAGGACTTTCCTTCTCTGATTTAAGGCATAACGTTCACTGTACACATACATGGAATTGAAAAATAGAAACACACAAATGATAAACATAAATTAAAGACTAAAAAAAGTAATAAATAGTACAGGGAGACACCGAAGTCAAGGGTGACTGCAAAGGGCACATCTTTTTATTAGTGTCAATTCATCTGTGTCCTCCCCTGAGCTCCTCTGGGGTAAAGGCCGTGGATTAATCCTTAGACATTCACAATAAATATCGTGCCTGGGATCTCAGTAAATGTGTCATTTTGAAAACAAGAAGACCCAGAAAATAGTACTTTAAGTGTGGGAAATCCATTAGCCAGTTGTTTAACTACATTCTGGACCAAATTCTACTGGTGCATCAGCAAAGCCTATTGAATTCCTTTGTTCCACAAATGTGTGCCAAAATGTTCTCTTTGGCACCATGGCAGAAGGTGGATGGTCAATGCCAAGGTTACAACCATCAGCTAGCTTAGGAGGAATCATACATTCTCAAGTATCTGTGATACAAGTAACTATATAACAACTTCTGTGTGTGGTCCCAAAGGCAACAGACCTACAAACAGAATGCCATTAGTAATATGTCACCAATCTGCTGGGTAACAGTGTTCTGTGATGTACTAGAAATTGATTTAGTAGACATATTTTATGCTGCATAAAAAGAACTAGAGAATTTTGCAAGCATTGTTTTCACTTGAGAGTTCTTTGGCATTCAGACAGCTCTAGGCCATGTTAGTCAATATAAAAAAAATGCACTGAAGTTTTGTGCGCAAGACAACCACAGGCTATTGAGGGCTTTTGTGTCTTACAGATTTTACTCATTCAGTAAATGAACTACCAGAATATGTGATGAGACTAGAAGTTACATCTTGGAACACACTATATGTTTGAATGTCTTTCTGAAACTGTAGAAACCACATTGCTTTTTACCGTAGACAGAAAAATTTGCAAGCTCATATGGATCTTATGTCCATTCAATTGGTGCAAATATATTGCAAGTACAAGAAACTCTAAACTCTCATGGAAAACAACAAATTTAACCCATATGAGTAACGCAAGTGACCAATTTCATCTTATCCTTACCGAGAGTTCTGACCTGTTGTCTGAGAATTGTCAGGTTGAAGTATATAATGACGCCTAGTTATAGTCAGACAGACATCATCTAACATTCGATGTTAACCTGAGCATCTGCCAGGTGCCAATCACAGGGAGCAAGTTATGAAGAATCCATTCTTGCTCTGTCCAAAATCTAGACTAGGAGTCCCATATAACTTATTTACAAAGGTTCAAAATAAATGGTACATTCTTTGTATGTAATTTTAAATTCAATTTTGTAAGTTTTAAATTAAAAAAACTGTACCTCTTGTGGTGAATCAAAACTTTTATTAAGTTTTGTCAAATCAAGCTTATACATGATTTTATGCCTACTTATGCAAAATATATTTAATAAAAGAACTTTGGAACTTCTACATTAAAGTAAGACTTCACACTTGTAACCACTACCTTTCAACATTGTACTGGTGTCTTAACAATACAGTAAGACTAGAGGGGAAAAAAAGCAAGCAAGTAAGCAAAATACATATTGAGAAGAAAGAGATATCATTTTTCACTTTTTTTAACACACAAATTCTGGGTGTCATATCAATAAGGAATAAGAACAAAGAGAATTCTCCTACACTAGTTATAAATAATTAATATAAAACAGAAATGATAATGATAGTGATTAATGATGACTAATATTTTCTGTACAGTTAATATATATCAGGTACTGATTAATTTAAGTGATTTTTGTGGGTAATTTCAAGTAATCCCAAACAACAGTTCAGTGAATTTTCTCTTATCATTATCACTTTATAGAAGAACTAATCAAGATGTTAAATAACATACTGACTCACTGCTGGTTTGTAGCACAACCACACTCAAATTCAATTGTCTGACATTATAGGCCACAGCCTTGGTCATGGTTTTTTCCATATTCCTTCCCCTGAAAGCTTCAATTTTCCTTATTTGGACCCAAATCCCCATCAGCCAATAGTACAATTGTTAAGCCCAGTCCTGCTCAGAATGTCAACCTACAAAAGTGGCATTTATGAATATTGTGGAGTGATGCTTTACTAGAAACACAGAACTATTGCTCTCATGTGTCTTTATCCACGAAAACTCTATTATCTGTACTTAAAGATTGAAAACATTTAGAAGTTTACATTTCACATGGAATTAAAAGGATAAATTTCTTCTAAATAGATGAAATACAAACCTTCTCCTCAAAAATTTGCTATCTACCACCCCAAATGCAGACAACGAATTGCCACAGGTTACACAGATTGTTTCCAATGGACCATGAATCCTATAAAATTTTAGTCTGCATGTTTTTCTAAACGAACTAATGTAGTTAACCATCCTTTTCTTTTCCCAGGAAACTCTTCTTAAATAATTTCATTTACACATGTAGTTTCAGCTTCTACCGTTAAATCTAAATGTAAAATCTATACCTCAAGTACAATCTTCTTTCTAAAATTCTGTATCAATATATCCAACTCCTTTTGGACTTCTTTATCTAGACCACTCAAACACGTTCTCTAAAATTGAACACAGCTTCTTTCTCTTCATCCATCCTCACCTGACTCTTCCCTAAGTTGTTTTTTTAAGATTTATTTATTTTAGAGAGAGAGAGAGAGAGAGAGAGAGCGCACATGTGAGCATGGGGAGGAGCAGTGGGAGGGAAGAAAGGGAGAGACAGAAGGAAAGGGAGAGAGAGAATCCCAAGCAGACCCCTCACTGAGTGAGGAGCCCCACACAGGTCTCCATCTCAGGATCCTGAGATCATGACCTGAGCCAAAATCAAGAATCAGATGTTTAACTGACTGAACCACCCAGGAGCCCTTTTCCTAAATTATTACATCTATCTTTTGACAATACCCCCCGCTGACTGCACATGAAACATTTGTTTCTTCACAAGCATGGATCACCTTTTTTGGAGTTTTTAAAATAGTGTGTGTTCTATCCATTTTGAGTCTATTTAATTAGCACCATTAACTATGTACTATAATAAACTTAGCTAATTTTTTGAAAATACTACCATACTTATGCTAACCAAAACAGAAACTAAATCTTGAGTATAAAGAATACCCCTGTATTATTCAAAAGTTATAATACCTCCAGATAAATCAATGAAATTTCAGAATAACCATAGCTTAAAATTGTAGCCTGAGAATTATGGAGTTGAAGAAAGAGGAGACCAATAACAATTTATTAAAATGAAGAAACTAAAGGTCAGAAAAAGTGTTAACATGTAAACATCAATTTAATTTAGCATTTAGATTTTTTGAAGCACCAAACACTTGATTACATTTTTGTATATCATCATAAATTATCATTTTACATAATTTGCGAGCTACAGCCATAAATATACATCAGTTTGAAATTATTTTTATAAATATCATCATTTACAAGTATAGTTTTGTTATTTAAAGCTAGAAGCAAATTGTGGTTATCAATATAAAACATTGTACATATAATCCTATAGTGGTTTTCTTTTTGTTCAACAAAATAAAAACCATAAGAGACTCTTGATCTCAGGAAAGAAACAGGGTTGCTGGAGTGGAGGGAAGTAGAAGGGATGGGGCAGTTAGATGGGACATTGGGGATAGTATGTGCTATGGTGAGCACTGTGAATTGTATGGACTGAAGAATCATAGACCCGTACCCCTGAAACAAAAAATACATTAATTTAAATTACAGGAAATAATACATTATAATAAATAATACATTAATTTAAATTACAGTTAATTTAAAAACAAGGAAAATAATGCTAATCTCACAGTTTCATTCATTTAAAGAAAAAAAAGCAATTCTCCACTATCTTAGAAAAGGTAAGTTGGAATGCTTTGGGTAAAGAACAAAGCGATAGTTCACTTTTGCCACTTATAGGAAGATATGTGTTTAAGCGTGTTATATAAGTTTCCCATGATATAGAAATAAAGGCTTTAAAGACCATCTATTTTCTACCAATACTCGGTAGAAAATGTAAATTTAGTACTGAAATCTTTATAGATAGATTTCCCTGCACTCATATTTCTCCTACTAACTCAGTGGCAAAATTCAGACTAAATTAATTAATTATGTGATTAATTTACATTCAAAAATCTGTTGCTCATATAGTTGGTCAATACATGAAACACAAGTGACTTGGCTTTGGAATCAGTCTATTTTAAACCTCTGACCATACTGATTAAAACCAAAGAACTTCGAGATCCTTTGCTTTAGTACGAATAGCTTATTTCGACTGACGGATAGTTTAAAGGGAGAGTCCTATTTTGGAATAACTTAACTTTCATCATCTGAAAGCCAAGTATATAGCATTATTTTAGATTATACCCACATTTGAATCAATGACTTAACCACCTTAGCCCTTCATTGGATGGTCTCAGCGCGCCCCCTATGGTACAGTGGTCAAAATATGAAATAAAATGAAATAATAGAATTAACTTTCTCTAGCATCACTTCGTACACACTTCTTTCACTCAATGAAAAAGATGATTGCAAACCTTACATTTGATTTGGTTCAAAAGATCTGTGGATGAACAATTATTTTAAAATTGGAGAGGCTCCATTGTGAAATAATCCCACACACCGTGTCTAAACTGACATATTTTTTTTTTTTTTACCATGAAATCAATATTCTCCACTACCATCATCATTTTTTTTTCTTCTTCGTGTATGTGTGTGCGTGCGTGAACGCGTGAGTGCCTGGATGTGTTAGCATGAGCCTGCACACTCCTCTGTCTCCATCTGCCTAATGCCGAGTCCCCAGCCTCCGGAAGCAGGTGCGGCGGGCCACCTGCTCTTACCTGGGCTCCGGGGAGAAGGCAGCCGCCGAGCAGCAACCACCCCTATAGATAGGGCGATGCTCGCCGCCCGGTCATTGCCAGACCAGCCCGAGCGAGAGAAGCACAGACGCACTCCCGGAGCCCGGGGAGGCTCGCGCCTTGCAACTTGGCGGATGCAGGGCAAACTTGTGGCTGGGAGTGCGGCGCAGCTGGGGCAGCAGGGGAGTGCGTGTCGGATATCTATCCTGCGCGCTGTGTCCCGATTGGCTGGGGAGATCCGCTCTGCTCCCAGCCTTGACTCCCCGCACAGCAAGGCCCGCATCCAAGGAGGCTGCTGCTCTCCGCGCCCTTCGTGGCTGTGCCCTGCTGCGTGTGGAGGGCCAGGAGGGTCTCTTGCTACTCAGAGCCACTGCATCCTGCAGCCTGGGGGACGTGAGGGCCACGAAAACCCAGAGCTGCTGCGCAGCCCCCAGCTCGCGCATTTTCTACTTGGTCCGCTCTCTACCGGGTTCCAACACTGCCTATAGGACCACCCTGAGTCCTTGAGGATGGTCTGGAAGTTCCCTCTGTCCAGCCACGGAATGAACACCAGTCACGCAAGGCACTGGATAGTGTGGCTGAGCTTCGGAGGCCAGCCGTGTGCTGCGCACTGTGTGCAGCAGTCTCCACAATCCTCTCAAGTCCTCTGCCTCTATTGCAAAATAGAGGTGCTGACTTCAGTATTTGTAGAGAGATGTCAATTTGTGGCCTAAAACATTGAACTCGTGATGTAGAAACTTGAGTTCTTACATACATTAAAGAAAAAAATTTCTGCTAGATATGAAAATATGAATTTTTATCATGGTGGGTGATGGTTCAGTTACTTAATGAAATTTAGAACAAGTTGTCCTTATTGCAACATTTCACTGTGTGATTCATATTTTAACTATTCATCTTCCTAAAGGAAGCTATACAAAATACCTCAGGTAGACTTATTAAAATACTGCAGTATATACATGGGAATGGATGACTTATCCCCAGTTCATGAAATTATTGAAAGAATAGAGGATGAGCTATTTAGTGCTGCTATATTCTTTGCTAGTGCTCATTGGTTAAGCTTGGAAGAATTTCACAAAATTTGTTTGAAACAAAAATATTTGACAAACATTCAAAGGCCAAAAACATGGTGATGTAATTTGTGTTCTCTCACTGCTACCACACTACATATGAACCAACTAAATTTGAAGCTCCTGGGAAAGGAAAAGTTTGACTTAGTAGAGAGGCCTATAAATTTATATTGAAGTTTAAAAAGCTTAATACAAACTAGTAAAAATAATTTTAAACATCTTCTAACATCAAAATGCAGTAGATTTTAATTTTAATCAACAGTATTATGTAAAATTTCTGTAAAATCTGTAAGATAAATTTGAAGACTGCTTTGTTCTGTATAAATTTAGAGTTTCTTTTCAATTTATTCAATATTGCTTCATTTCAATATTAATAATACCAGATATGCCCAAGAGATATGGAATTTTCATAATATGCAAAAATTATGATGTATTTTCTAATGCAAATACAATATCTAATTGAGATGTGCTGTAATTACATACCAACTTTCAAAGGCAATATGAAAACAAAAAGAATATACAATATCCCATTAGTATATTTCATATCATTATTATTGATATATGATGGATTAAATTAAATATGTTCTTTTAAAAAAATATATTATTTATTTGAGAAAGAGAGAATGAACAGGGGGGAGGAGTAGAAGGAGAGAGAGAGAAAGAAGCAGAGTCCCTGCTGAGGAGGGAGCCTGATGTAGGTCTCTATCCCAGGACCTAGAGATCATGACCTGAGCCAAAGACAGTTGCTTAACCAACTGACCCATTCAGGTACCCCAAATTAAATATATTCTTAAAATAATGTCACCTTTTCTTCATTACATTTCAAATTCCATATATGGATCATATCATATTTCTTTTGGTCAAAACTGTTCTAGAGTAAAAGTTAAGTTACCATATACCCTTTGCAAAATATGTCCACTCTCACACATTTTACTTGACACCCCAGTTAATATAATAAGGCAAGAAAAGAAAATTAAAACTTTACAGATTAGAAAGGAAAAAGTGACATGATTATGTATATAGAAAATTAAAAAAAAAATCCTTGAACTATGAAGCAATTATAGCACAGTTGCAGGTTATATGATTAATACAGAAAAGTCAACCACTTTCCTACATATTAGCAATGAAAATGTGGAACTTGAAATTAAAAACCCAATACCATTTATATCAGCATCCAAAAAATTAAATGCTTAGGTATAAATCTAACAGAATAGTTATAAGATCTATATGAGGAAAACTACAAAACATTAATTTTAAAAATCAACACATAAGTAAATAAATGGAAACTATTCCATGTTTATGGATAAGAAGACAGTAATGTTAAGATGTTAGTTCTTCCCAACTTGATCTATAGATTCCGTGCAATCACAATCAAATCCCCAGTAAGCTATTTTGTGGATACTGACAAACTGATTCTGAAGTTTATATGGAGAAGTAAAAGACACAGAATAGCCAACAAAATACTGAAAAAGAACTAAGTTGTACAACTGACATTCCCTAGTTTTAAAACTCACTATAAAGCTACAATAATCAAGACAGTGTGAAATGGGTGAAAGAATAGACAGATTGGTAGACAGAATAGGCAGACCAGAGATAGATCCCCATATGTATAGTTGACTGATATTTGTCAAAAAAGCAAAGGTAATACAATGAACAAAAGTAGTCTTTTCAATAAATTGTGCTATAACAACTGGACATCCATGTGCAAAAAGGTAAACTAGATTCAGACCTTACACTCCTCACAAAAATTCATTCAAAATGGATTACATAATTAAACATAAAATACAAAACTATAAAACTCCTAGAAGACAACATAGGGGAAATCACAAAACTATAAAACTCCTAGAAGAAAACATAGGGGGAAATCTAGATGACAGTAGCATTGACAATGACTTTTTAGATGTAACACCAAAGGAACAATAGATGAATAAAGAATTGGTAACCTGGACTTGATTAAAATTTAAAAATTCTGTTCTGTGAAAGACAATGTCAAGAGAATAAAAAGATAAACCTCTGACTTGGAGAATGCTTTTGTAAGAGAAACATCTAATAAAGGACTATTATCAAAAAAAAAATTCAAATAACTCTTAAAAGTCAACAGTAAGAAAATAATCTCACTTTAAAAATGGGTCAAAACTTTAACAACAACAACAACAACAACAACAAAAAACAAAACACCAAATCACCAAAGAAGATATATAGATGGCAAATATAGATATGAGATATTCCACATCATATGTCATCAAGAAAATACACATTTAAACAATGGTATACAACTATACATTATTAAAATGGCCAAAATCTAAAACACTGGAAATATCAATTACTGCTGATGATTTAGAGCAACAAGAATTTTCATCCATTACTGGTGTGGTACAAAGTGGTACAGACACCTGAGAAGATAATTTGGTAGTTTTTTATAAAATCAATCACATTTTTATCATATGATCCAGCTATTGCACTCCTTAGTATTTACTCATAGGAATTGAAAATTATGTCCGCACAAAAACTTACACACAAGTTTGTTGCAACTCTATTCATAATACCCAAATGTGGAAGCAACCAAGATGTTCTTCAGGAGATGAGCAGATAAACTGTGATATATTGAGACAATGAAATATTATTCAGTGTCCAAAAAATGAGCTGTCAAGCCATAAAAAGACAGGCAGAAACTTACATTCATATTCCTAGGTGAAATAAGCCAATCCGAAAAGATTACATACTATATATTTCTAATATATAACATCTTGGAAAAGGCAAAACTGTGGAAAAAGGAAAAATATCAGTGGTTTCTGGGGGTTAGGGAGAAGGCAGGGATGAATAGGTGAAGCACAGTGGATTTTTAGGGACATGAAACTACTTAGTATGATACTATAAAGGTAGATATATGCCATTATAAGTTTGTCTAAATCCATAAAATATACAACACTAAGAGTGAACCCTAATGTAAACTATACACATTGGATGATAACCCTGTGCCAATGCAGGTTCATTAATTATAACAAATACAGCACTGTGGTGGAGGATATTGATAATGGAGGAGGTCATGCATGTGTTGGGGGAGCAGGTATATGGGAAACCTCTGTAACTTCTGCCCAATTAACTGTGAACCTAAAACTGCTCTAAAAATTAAGTTCTCCTTAAAACAAATATTATGTCAACAGCAACCCATATCAAAGACCCCAGGACTGGTGTACTCTTTGATTTATTGTGCTTTAAGAAATATATTTATTTAACTTGGAGAAAATATTTTTTAAATATTGCTATGTGAAAAGGTGACTGCTTTCCAAATGTCACCAAAGTGTAATGGGTAAGCTGAATTTTCCATTAGTTTAGTCTAAATGTATAATGTCCATTTATACGTGTGGAGGTTGATGGATAATGCAAACTTCTCATAACTCTTTACCTGGTGTCCTAGTTAATTTGTAAAGGTTCATAGAGGTCAGCGTAGAATACTGAGAGAGTGCTACTTGTGGTTTAAAAAGAATGAATTAGAAGGTAGAGGCTCTGAAAGACACATGCTTATATGGCAAAGTCAGATATTATAAACTGTAATCAGCTTCCTATGGATCTATGTGCTTTGCTCTTCAAAAAGTCATACTTCCCAGTTATTGGCTAACTCTGTAGCAAATACTGTCAAAATATTATTTGGAATGAAAAACACTGCCCCCTCCATGAGGAAAAGAATAAAATTTCCCCTGTGTCACTACAGAAGCTATCGAGATTCATTTGCCTAGATTACCAATCCAAACTTTTCAGCATTTATTTCACATGCAATTTATCTCTGATAAACAAAATGAACACAGCTTTGGATTTTATAGGTAATATTGAAAAGAGCCTGTGATCTCTTCTCAGATCTGTTCCAGTTCCTTGAAAGTGTGATTTGTCAAAACCATTGTCTACTGTGTTTCTTGTAAAGTGAAAATACATTGATTCACTACTGAAAGAAATTTTGTCATTTTTGTCCCCAAGAAAGCATTTTTATTCCTTTAGCAGTGTTATTAGTTCCATCATCACATCTCGCTCAGAAATCAAGGCAATTATTTCATGGAAGGATATGTAAGTACCCCAGAGAAGAGGCCACAAGACCAAACATATTTCAAGTTCAAAAAGACTTAAATAATTCATACATCAGCAAAACAACTTCAAAAGGCAAAATTTTATTCTGTGTCATCCTCTGGCCAATTTCCTATGATGCATTTTCTTATTGAGCACTGTTAGGAACACCACTATATATAGAAGTGCTTATCTTAAGAAGGAAGTCATAAATATGAAGAAGAAAAAGAAATTCTAGATATGATCCTGAGACATGATATCATTTCAATAAATATTAAGTACTTATTTGCATACTAATGATTTTTCATTGAAGTAAAACAAACAAACAAACTGGTACATGAGGTTTGAAATCCTGCAAGAATGATAGACCACTTTTTTTCTTTACTTTTATTCAATATTTCTACTGTTATATATAATAATGTTAGAGATACTTTGAAGTAACTGTTTATATCATGTATATTGTGCTTCTGAATTCCCTTGAACTCACTGTAGAGAGTAATTTGTGTCATTCTGTGACTTTTTTTTTAATCTCAGGATGTTCAAGGTCCTTAGGTTTTCCTTTATTCTACTCCAGCATGGACATCTCTACAATCATGTAAGACAATGACATAGTTATTTATATTTCACTTATTTTACATAGGAACTGAGGCAGCTTATCTGGTGGTACTGAGAAATGGACCCTGACTTAGAGTCCAAGAAAATTTGCTTTATTCAAAGTCAAATAATACTGAACTTTAAGCTAATAAGTACCTGTTCATCATAAACTATAAAGTACATGTACATCATAAACAGGACATATCTGACCAAAAGAAAAGCTAATGAAAAGATTCCAATTTATATAAAAGAAGATGAATTTTTTAAAAAATCATTGTTATTAAGTACCACTGGGTGATATGAAATTTATATTCATAGTAATTGCAAGTCAGACTGAATTATGTGATATTTAGGATTGTGTAAAATATTTTTATGTTCTCTACAATGTTTATTATATTAACATCATCTTATCATTTACTTTTTTGAATTTTTAAACATTTCAGTTTAAATTCAAAAGAGTTAATTTCAATAATTATTTAAGTTTTGTTTACAGTAGCTTAAAATTTGAAAATAATGCTCTGGTTAACAGTAAACTATTCAAATTTATAGATATTTCACTTGTGTAGTTTTTTTCAAAGACTTTTAACATTAAACCACCATGCAGTGATTATAGATGTAAAAATCATGAGTTCCAGCTTCCAAAACCAAAACAGATCTTTAGTTAAAATGAGTATACAAGCATGAAACCAAGTGGGCAACATGACCAGAAAATAGGTCAGATGGCAACTGTGACTCAAGAGAAACAAAGTCTTCAAGTGAATTGCTAGGAAAAACTGAGCTTTGAAATGCTCAGAGTTAAAGATAGTGATGCTATGCCTTCTGGCCCAGTGCTGCACCACATTAAATAATTAACAGTGTTTGAGTGGCTCAGTTGGTTAAGCATCTGACTCTTAGTTTGAGCTTAGGTCAAGATCTCAGGGTCATGGGATCAGGCTTGGGTTGGACTCCAAAGTCAGTGTGGAGTCATTTCTTGAAGCATTTTGGTAAAATACATAGCTGTTTGGTTTTTCTACTCTTGTAAATATAATTTCCTCTCAAATCGTAGGATCTTATTCTCTAAAAACAAGTTTCATGATTTCAACATTAAATGTATGTTATATTGTCTAGCCAGGAGTAATAGATTTTTAAATATCTGTCTATCTACCTATCTATCTATCTATCTACTTATCTATCTATGGCATGTATATATATGTCACTATAAATTGCAATAAATGTTTCAATGTTTATTAACTGAATAATATCTTAATGTACATATATTGCTCATATATGTATGTTAAACAAATCAAGGTCTCCACTGCTCAAGCAAAGGCTGTCCTGAGGCATGAGATGGAAGCTTACTAACTTGCAAATGTTTTCAGTAACAAAAAAATGAATGAGTGAATGAATGAATGAATAAGAAAGAAATAAGGAGGAAACATGAAGGAAATTTCTTACAAGTTTAAATCAAAGCCCAACACTATTTCCTGATTCCTTTCACTAATCTATTATGTTGCTCATTCTTGATGAGCTGTCTGCCACTCCCCACCACTCCCTGTATTGTTTCCTTGCCTGTCTGTACCATGTTCTGTCATGAAGGAAGTTGACCCTTCTGGATGGCTTTCCCTGTGCTTTCTTCCCACCTGGCTTCATCGATATAAGCCACAGGCAAGAGGGTAGGAAAAGAGAAAGCCCACGGAATTTCTTTCTCTTCATTCCCTTTTCCAATGTAGCCTTTCCGGTGTGGCTTAAATAATTTTTTTTTTTTTTTTTTTACTTTTAGATCTGTGGGTTGACTGAGGTTTCATTGATTCAGGGTGTGTTTGGCAAGGTGGTTCTGTGTCCAGCACTCTGGTTGCTCCTCACTGACGGTCTTTGGGTAGGCTGGTATTACTGTACTACACATGTTTCTCATCCCGTTTCAACCAGTGAGCAGCTGGTCTGTATTTTCATCAAATCAATGGTAGAGGCACACAGGATGAGCAGGAATGTGTATAGAGTTTAGGCTTGGAACTAACACATTGTCATTTCCATCGCATTTTAGTAACGAGAGCAAAGTACATAATCAAATTTATAAGAGAGGCGTGAGGAAACACTCAACTACGTCAGTGAGAAAAACTGCAAAGGGCATGGAGGTAAAGTATTGAGGAGTGAACAGTTAGGCCTAATGAGTTTCTAGAATCTTCACCATACTGTTTTTGGCAACCTCTCTCTCTCTCTCTCTTTTAATATTTTCTTTATTTATTTGAGAAAGAGAGAAAGAGCACAGAGGGAGAGTGAGAGGTGCGAGGGAGAAGTAGATTCCCCCCTGGAGAGCCCGATGCGGAGCTCAATCCCAGGACCCTGAGATCATAACCTGATCCAAAGGCAGATGCTTAACCGACTGAGACATCTAGGTGCCCTGGCAACCTATCTCTTAAGCTGACTTCTCCATTTGCATGTATTCCATAAAGAGATTTTCATGCATTAACAAAACTTTTATTTATTTATTTTTAAAGATTTTATTCATTTATTTGACAGAGAGAGAGAGATCACAAGTAGGCAGAGAGGCAGGCAGAGAGAGAAGGGGAAGCAGGCTCCCCGCTGAGCAGAGAGCCCGATGCGGGGCTCGATCCCAGGACTCTGGGATCATGACCTGAGCCGAAGGCAGAGGCTTTAACCCACTGAGCCACCCAGGCGCCCCTTAACAAAACTTTTAATGAAAATATATTTTGTGATATTTTCTTTCCAAGTTTCTATTTTTTGTTTAAATATAATTATCAGAAGAGGATTGAGTTCCTATACACTTAAAGGTGGTAGCATAATGATTATTTAATGTAATTTACTCAAAATTTGTGAATAGAATAAAGTACTTTTATATTGTAAAAGAAATAACTAAGAAGTTGATGAAATAAGCTAGGGGATCTTTTATAATCCCTCGTGAAATGAGATGTCCCTTTTTTTTCTTTTTACAAAGATTAACAATGAGAACATATATAACTGCAATAATGGTAACCCCTAGAAATATTTTAATTTAATAGCCTAACTTCAAGAGTTAAATAAAACTTTTTAGGCTAGAAGAGTGAAGGAGGAGAAAATCACATTTCTGAAGTATCTACTCCATACTCGGGATGGATGCCTCACAACAGCTTGGTGAGGATATTTTTAATTATTATCTCTACTTATCTTACTTACTATACTTATATATCTACTTACTATACTACAGTTATAGTATACTGTACTATATATATATAGATATATATATATATACTGTACTACTCTCTCTATATATACACTATGTGTGTGTGTGTGTGTGTGTGTGTACTATACTTACACATACTCTACTTATCTACTTACTATACTTACTATCTCTGCTATTTCTACACTGGGGCTCAGAAGGCACGTAAATCACACAGCTAATAAGCAGTAGCCCAAGAAATGTTTCCAGGCAAAATATACATATGTGAACAAAAATCACCCATAAATATATTGCCTAATATTTTGAAAAGGGCTTTGTATATGAAGGGAGAGATTTGTAATTTGAATGCCCTGTTTACTGTGTAAACTTGGGTACTTACTAACATCTTTGAGCCTTTTTAAAAAATACTGTTGGAGATTAAGAAGGGAAAATACACCAATTTTCACCAAATAAATTCAGAGCTAGTTTAAAGACACACACAGGAATTGAGCATATGGAAATCAAACCATCACTTCTAATACTGCAAAATTCACATTAGAGAATATAGCTTCAATCTGCTAACTATCCCAGGGTAGATTTTGGATTAGTCCATATAAGAGAAACTTAGTTCTTTGAGCATGCAAACTTATCCTGCTTGCTGTTTCCACAAGAGCAGTATGAACTAAGAAAAAGAAAATCAATACTTCCTCTCCTACAAAACAATATGGACTATTCAGGGAAATTTTTCTTCCTCTAATGGAGAAGGGATTGGTATTTTAAATAAGACAATATCACATACATGTGTAATTAGTGATTCTTTTTCAAATGAAACTAAATATTTTTTCCTACATAATACTGGGGAGAAAAATTACTGTCATTCATGCCTTATGGGGTACCGATAAAGCCCTCATGAGATAAGATAAAAGAAAAACATTTTTAAAACTGAATTTCTTTATAGTTGTTCTCAATGTACAAAAGAGCAATCTGTGAAATTTTCAGTGTGTATGATATTGGGCTTGTTTCTTTATCAAGCAGTTCCATGAAACTTCTTAAATTTAATGTAGGCTAATCAGAAAAAGATATTCCTATTGTTAACATATGCTGGAGGAAATTAACATTTTAAGAGGATCCTACATTTTGCCAGGGAGACTGACATGTCCTGTTCATTTACTATTCATGACTAACCTATAGATTAGCTATTATAAAAATCTGTGCCTCACGTAAGATATATTAAGTGTTCAAGTTTATATTGAGAGTGTGCATGAAATCTGGAAAAAGCCAGTGGAATGCTGAAATTGATTTAGAGTAATTCTGTGATACTTTCCACTATGTTAGAATAGACTAGATATTTTGTATAAGAAACATTCTATACCAATTATCTATAAGCTATGCATTTTGAATCCATTTTAAGTATCAAAACCTTTCAAGGTCTAGAATCCATTTAAAGTACTAAGCCAAATATTTACTACTATTATTATTTTATTATATTGTCTCTTCAATGATTTTGAAAGAAGTAAATAGATTCCTAAAAGGCAGGTAATAATTTCATACTTGCTTTTGAGGCCTAAAGTTGATTAACTAAAGAACAAAATCTAATTATTGAAAGTCTTCCTTGTCTAATTAGAAAAGTCACAACAATGTACTGTCATTCAATCACATAAACGTGTCTTTCACGTTGTTCTCCCTTTGTGTCTCCATATTATAGCAAAAAAAAGTATGTGCAAAGAATGTTAATACTGTACTTGGTTTAATATAAAATGTTCTCCATGGAAGCCCAGCAAGGCAGCAACTGTTTTAATAAATGTCATTCCAAAGAATTCAGGCTGGTATCAGAATTATTTATTAGACATGCAATACAGGTGATGGTATGAACTGCAGTCACACTTGAAAAACCCCCTGAGGAGTTGTATGATGTGTAGAGAGAACATTGATTTTGCTGGTTATCTTCAGCTGTCAACCGCTTTTTCAGTTAAACTGCTTGAAGTACAATGTGCTGATGAGACAAGTACTGGTCAGTTATGCATATTATCTCTAATCCTCACAACACCCCTGCAAGGTAGCTATTATTATCTCCATGTTATAAACAAGCAAACCAAACCTTTAAGATGTTTAGTAAGCAGCCCCAGGCTCAGAGATGATGAGCGATGAAGTTGTTATTAGATCTCAGGTGCTTTCACCTGGCCCCCAAAACTTCTACAACATTATATCAAGGTACTACCTTTAAAAATGAAATTTCGGGGTGGTTCAGTCAACTGAGCCTCCTCAACTCTTGATTTGGGTCATGATCTCAGGGTCATGAGAAGAAGCCCTGCCTCGGGCTCCTTGCTTAGCAGGGGTGGGGGTCTGCTGGAGATTCCTTTTCTGCTCCTCCCGCCATGCTCTTTCTCTCTCTTTTAAAAATAAAAAGTAATTTTTTTTTAGAAAATGAGATTTCAATTAGATTTTTACATAAGAGGAATTTTGAAGAAATGATAAAAAATATTTGAACATCTTAGTATTAAGTAGAATATACTTTCTTCTAAGTGTGTTTCTTTTTTTAATATTTTATTTATTTATTTGACAGAGAGAGAAATCACAAGTAGGCAGAGAGGCAAGCAGAGAGAGAGGGGGAAGCAGGCTCCCCACTGAGCAGAGAGCCCAATGCGGGGCTCCATCCCAAGACCCTGAGATCATGACATGAGCCTAAGGCAGAGGCTTAACCTACTGCGCCACCCAGGCACCCCTTCTAAGCATGTTTCCATAGAGTGACTTTTACCACTTTTATTTCTCTGTGCCATAGAAATCGTTTACTATTAATATGCTCAATCTATTTTTTATTGAGTTGGTGACATGAAATGAGGAATGATTATTTATTGAAAATGTTTTGCAGGATAGATCTACAGAGACCAAAATGCTCATTTTCAAGGCTGTCACAGAAGAGAATGATAACAGCCTTGATACATAGCCATTACTGCATATGTCATAAGTTAAACATGATGCTTACTTTGAAAAATGTTTATGTAAATTAATTTTCTATTTAATTAACTACCATAATATAACTGGATGCTCCAGAGAATATGCCTTTGATAATATTTCTATTTTATGAAGATCTTTAATTTCTCTCTAATCACAAATTCTCAGAAAAAGTAGACAATTAGATTAATCCTAAAAGAAAGGCTAGTATTTTACCTCTGATTGAAGATGGAATAGATTTCAGACCTTGAGAGTTGGCAGCATTTCAGAATAAATATTTTGAACATTTAAAGGAATTTTTCCAATTCTTATATAAGTGAAATTTCAGTACACAAAACAGCAATCTGTAAGTACAATAAAGTGATATATTCTGTTTGATATCAAGTTCCAAATTTTAATAACTGCTGGACAGAATCCAAAAAGAATAGCTGAGAACATATACCCCAAGAATGCACTGCAGCCTTTGCAAATATTTGAAAGAAAGTAGCAATATATTAAAATATTATTGGAGCAAATATAAATTTCCTCTGGTAAATATTCTTTATATGTGAGACACTATTTTTTATTGAGTAAATATTTGAAAATGACTTGGTTTAATAAAAAGAAATCTACAAATAGTAAAACAGGACTCTAGGTATGCATAATATTTACATGATTTTAACCTCTCAAAGTATATTAGTCTATACATTCGGGACTGAAGAGAAAAAAGGATGAACTTTAAAAAAATCTGGCAGTAACACTTTATGAGCTTTTTTGTTGCTTTCCTCCATTTTTTAACCTTCTTAATTTTTGTGTGAATTTCTTGAATTTATAGTGAAAATGCCAGCATATATCCAACCCTTATATATTTGTAGGGCTTTTGTTGTTGTTGTTTTCCCAATATAACATATGTGCAACAGATCTGGGTTTGTGAATTAGTTATATTTGCAAAATGCTTTGAGATCCACAGAGTGGTAGAAAGTAGGAAAAGTAAACATATTTTCATAAGACCTGAATTAGCCAGTTCTATCTAAAAATAGTAGAGTACTGTATTCCAGAAGTTCAATTTATAAACAAAATAAATTAAATTAAAATGGCTATCATCTTTTATTAAGAATAGATCTAGATTCTACTAGAGGTCAAGTTGATCTGAGGTACCAAAGAAAGTTATCAATTTTGTCCCGAGGGCCAAATGTATCTGCATAATTGAGTGGAATATTTAAAAGACATTTTCCAGGAAAGGAAATGGGATGGGAACATATGGTATAGGTAAGAAGGGAAAGGGACAAAAAAATGCATACCAGCAAGCCCACATTTATGAACTTGAATAGAGCTCAGGCATTCTGCTAACTAATATGAGCTATAGAAACTGAATACTGGATCACTGAGAATAGCCAAAATATATATAATTCAGATGAGACTTTTCTTTTAGTACTCTTGTTACTAAATTGCTGTGTGGGTTGGAATGTTAGTCCTAAAACTCTAACCAGAAGTCATAGTTACTTTCAAAATCACTTTACATATTATATATATATATGTCTCTGCTCATCAATTCTTGCAGTGACATGAAATTTTAACTGCAAATATGCTGAAGGTTTGCAAAAGTATCTAACCTTCAGTTAATCAGAACCAATGGAGAAAATGACCTATTTGTCTACCTTTGAGTTTATTTAAATTTCCAAGAAGAAGATTTAAATAATACATTTTAATTCAAATAATAACTATTCTAACATAGCATAGATAATAAAATCCCTTCTTAAGATTTCCTAGTTAGTTTTCTTTGTAATACCATTTAAACAACTATCTGCTGTCATAAAGAGGGCTGATATTTCAGCTAACAACATTTGACACTGCTCATATAATTTTGGCAAAAACATACAATCATTGCTTACTGTCGTATATTAGAAGCACCATAGGGCTTAATGTTAATTATAAGTATGGCATGATGTTGCCCAGCTGTTGGAATGTATGCTATCACAGTCCAGCATTCATTTATTTCTTTCATTTCTATCATTGTGTTAGAATCTTTCACGTTATAGGGAGCAGGGCATGTCAGGGTCACCAGATAGAGATTTATTAACTGTGTGCCAGAAATTAGAGAAATTGAGGAACCTGTCTTAGCCTGTGGAGATCTAGAAGACCAGACGTAACATTCAAGAGACAATGACAACATGGATGAACAAAAAGAAGTGCTGGAGATCTGGGTGTCTCATCATCCCATTGGAAGCCAGCTTTCTCTTGCTCCCCACTCTAATGACACCACTCTGCTTACAAACCAGTGTCTCATAAATAACTCACGCTTACACACAGTTCTTTCTTCTGCTGCCCACTCTAAAATCAAAATGTCCAAGAAAGAGGGTCAGGATAGATTCTTTAGTCACCATCCAAAGCAGAGCATTCTTACTGGGTCAGTCTTCAAACCATGTCACCTCCCAGGTATATCTATCTACATAACCAATAACCAAAGAGTCATTCTTGAACAACCTTGAGGTTACAGGCACATATTCATGAGTGCATCCAATCTATCAAGTTGAGAGTCTAGTAGGCAAAGATGGTGGCAACTCCAGGCATGTGGTTCAGGGTGGCTTGGTCCAGGAATATGCTCTGCCCCAATGATGCTGCATCTGAGTATGTGTGTCACTACAACTGGAAGCCCCACAAAAATATGGATGCTTATCCTCTATTCTTGCATGCTGCATTAATATGACTAAACGATCTGTCCTATTCATAGCATCTACTCTGAATTGTTACCATTAGTGTAACTTCAGTTTTAAGGAGGAAGTTGTGTTTGAATTTTTCAAAATCATTTGAAGTAATAATAGTTTAAGAACTATCTTTTATTTTTATACAGAAAATTTGTATCAAAATCTAACCTAAGTATCTGACTTCGTTATAACTCCAATCTATCGAACTGAATAGTATCTTTGCTTCCACCTTATTTTCTTTATGAGTAGAGGAACAAGTTAATTCATTGTTTTTGCTATTACTTACGTTAGGGTTCATTCTTGCTGCTGTACATCCTATGGGTTTGGACAAATGTATAGTGACATATATGTACAATTATAAAATCATATATTTTTCTGCCCTAAAAATTATCTGTGCTTCACCTGTTCATCCCTACACCCTCCCCCCGCCAACCGCTCCCAGGCCCCAGCAACCATTGGTCATTTTACTGTCTCCATAGTTTTGCATTTTCTAGAATATCATACAGTTGGAATTGTAGAGGATAGTCCTTTTAGATTGGCTTCTTTCACTTGGTAAATTGCATTTAATTTTATTCCATTTATTTTTATATGATGGTGTTGATGAAGTTGAATAAAGGCAATTCCACAGCAGGATCTTGTGCAATGCTATATGAGAAATACTGAGAAATAGAATTTGTTATGGTGTTCATGTGAAATTTTTAGTAAAATCCATAAATAATAAATGTCATAAATGACATCTAAGCAGGACACAAAGTGGACTCAAAGGGCATCTCACTGTTTTGTACAAACACTGTAAAGATAATTTGCTCAACTGTTTCAGAGATACAGAAAGTCTGTCATACAACCAAACGTGTCACAAAATGGCTTTGTTATCTGATTGCTAGAAATAAAAATATTTCTAGTGATATTTATGCAACTTTATCAATATAGCTATGCTACAATGCCAATTACCAGAACTTTTCCTTACTGATAATGTAGATTGTCATGGGCTTATGCTACAATCTACTTATGTTTCCTTCTCTTCCTATAATGATTTATTTTTAAAGAGGAATAAGACATGCCACTTATAGAAATCCTATGTGAAGAAATTAAAATAATACATGTGAGGTTTCTTAAAAAGATCTCAGCTTGTGTTGTAGATAGCAAAGTACACTTTAAGTAAAATAGAACATTGAATATGAGGTAAATGGATGGTAAGTGCTATTGTTCGTAACAAATTAGTTCTTAGAAGCGTGAACTCTCACAATTTTGTTACTAAAAGTCATGAGAACAGTATCTAAATGTCTATTCCTCAGCAGCTATAAAAACAGTTGACAAGATAAAACATTAAAACTCACATGCCTTTCCATTTGTTTATCAAGGCAATAATGTCCCATAAAGTCCCTCACCATGCCATTCATCAAATATCTCTACGTAGAGAGATCCTGACAACGCTAAGAACTTAGGAAAAGGAGGCAATTTAGCACAGATAAAATGATTTATGGAGGTGGAATTTGATGCTAAAAAGTAGGCTTAACTTGACAATCTCTAATTTTTATTAGCAATAGAAATTGCCGTCAAAATAGAGGACCCTTGGACCTTTTGTTTCACACTCTTGAATTAACTATAGCAGAACATAGAATATCTATAGTCAGTCACTTTATGACAAATGTGAAGCTGTGAAAATGCTTCACCATTCCTGTAAATGGTGTGGGATTAGTATGATTTCCATGTGAACAAAATGAATCTTGAGCCCTCTAGTTGATATTCCATGCAGTGATTCTGAAATCTGACCAGGAAGTTTTGACAAGATAAGGATTCCTGGACCTCCACCTTAAACTAACATCAAAATTTGAGAAGTGAGGTACAGAAATACCTATTTCAAAATTTCAGTGTCATTTTTTAATGAAGTTCGTACATTAGTAAGAAAAATAGGCTTTAAGGAAAAATTGATTTTAACATCTAAGAATTAAATCCACTTTTTGCGTTCCCTTGAAAGAGCTCTATGTTATCTAACATGTTTCTCTTCTCTTTTTAGCTTTCTCTTAATTATTTCTGTGTGATCCTTTCCAATCTGGAGGTGATTCTTCTTAATAAAAAGGATGAAAAGAGTAATTCAATTATTTTTTTCTTTTGTTTATTCAAAAATGATTTTTGACCAGCTACTGTGTTCCAGGCATTCCAGTCTTAGGGCATATTTATTTTAAAAAAATAATAAGTAAAAATAAAAGATAATTTGGTCTTATTAGTCACTTGGAATTTGTTATTAAATTTTATGATGTTAGTGATTAAAAATAAATGTAAAAACATGAATATAAATTCACAGGAATGAGTCTGTAATTAATTAGCTCTAGGACTTATAATACTGAGTGTCAAATATAGACCAAGGCATTCCTAGTTTTCCTTAAATAATTCTGTAAACTTCCTACTTCCCTTATAAAATCTTGCTGGAATATAAAGATAGCCTTAATGGTTCATTTATTTTTATAAAGTATTTTTTAAGACTTTAAAAATTTATTTGAGAGAGAGAGAGAACACAAGTGGGCAGTGGGTGGGGGGTGAATACAGGGGAGAAGGAGAAGGAGATTTTCTATTGAGCAGGGAGCCCAAACCTGGGGCTGGAGTCCAGGACCCCAGGATCATGACCTGAGCCGAACATAGATGCTTAACTGACTGAAACTCCTAGGCACCCTAATAGTTAACTTTAAAAATATTAAAAGTACAAGCATTTGTTTCCACGTAACATTTATAAATTACTGACAATGGATACTATCTCTCAAACAAATGTTAAGAAGAATTGTTTTTCCGGAAATTTTGAACTGACAGGAAATACTACTTAACATGTCATACTCTTGCTTAATAAAATGCCACAAAAAAACAGGACTATAATGCAAAATCAAAGAGTAGATTTTGAGTAAGTTTTGAAAAAAAAAGTGACAGTTTAATTAGATATGTTAGCATCCCACATTCAAGCCCAAGCTGTTTAGTTGCTTAGAATAACTGGAAAAGGGAAAGCAAGGCTAAAGATGGTATTTCATTTCTCATTATATGTCATTGTAATGTAAAGATGAAAATATAAAAACTGGCGTCCAACTGTCTGGATTTAAATTCCTAGCTGTGTGACTTTAGGCAAATTTATTTATTTAACCTCTGTGCCTCACTTTCATCATCTATACAATGGGAACTTGAGAGTACTTATCCTCCTAAGCTTGTTTTGAGAATTAGAGTGAACAGGTGAAACTGGATTAATTAGCATCCAATATGTACATACTTAGCACCCAATAAATTTTAGCCAAATTATTATTGTCATGATTATTATTTTCTCTGGATCCAAAACGGTTGGGAAGATTTAGTTGTTTAGCAAAAACAAATTTTGTTAGCTGTTATTTAATGGGCTGATTTTTTAAAATCTAGATATTATATATTGCTTATATTGCTTTTCTTTGTTATTCTATGAAAACAATCATATATGTTTATCAGGTGATGAATTCCATTTTAAAGTAATTGGAGAAATTAATTTCTCAAGGTACTTTGGAACTCTCCTAAAGGTCTTTAAAATTAGCCAGAAAGAAAACAAATTTGGGTAGACTAAAACCAAACATTTCAGAGTTACAGAGACTACATAAAAATATCACTGTACAAGCGCATCAGTGGCATGAAGTTTAAGGGCACATAAAGTCCACAGTATGAAAACGCTTGCCACCTACAGCATTAGTGTTGGTGTCACGGGGAAGGCCACCCCTCCACCTTCAAAACCAGGAATTTTGCCAAGATATTCCATTAGTCACAAATGTAAGCAAAGACAGTACATAGAGCAAGACATTTTAGTGCAGCTTTCTAACCCTCAGACAAAACAACACAACCTACATTTCATGAGCCCAGGGAACTAAACACACAAAAAGCATTCACTTCCTTTCTAACCTTTTGCCAAAGTACAAAAATTTAATTGAATTTTAAGAGGATATTTAAATGATCATTATTAAAAATTTAAACTATTCCTTGACTTAAAGTTATTCATATTTATTATTAAGAACATTTTAAAAATGCATATACAAATGTAAGAAAAGCAAAACTCAGCTGCACTTGCACAACCCAAAGATAAACAGTTGTTTGTGCACCAACCCACCTCCACACTCCCCTTTCCGTCATGCCCCCCCCACCGCCCCCAGGCATTTGTTCATACAATAAGACTCCATACCCTGGATACCATTAATTAAGTCTTCAGTGGGTTCTTGGTTAATCACAACCTCTTCAGAAGGAACGTGAAGATAAGAAATTTCAGACCATATGCTATATCCATCTTTCTTATTTCTTTCATCAAGATTTAATTTGAAGTAAATTTTTAATTTTTGAAATGTTTCCATCTTTTACTAAAATATTTTTCTGAAAATTTCTAGCTTTATTTACATTTGTTGTTGTAACATAAACATTTGTTGTTGTTAACATAAATTGTTGAAGAACAATAAATTGACTTTTTTTAATTATCCTACAGGTTTCAAAATTTGCCTGTTGTGGTACAATTCAAATTAATTAAAAATGATATTTATTTAGAGTACACTAGAGCTACTTGAGTCCAAAGTCACATATTTTACTTCTATACAGTCCTCCTTAAAAAAGTGGAAGAACTTGATTCAGATCCAAAGTGTCCAAGTCTCTAGTCCTAAGTTCATTTTACACCAATTACTATAAATAAATATATGGTTCTGAAGGAAAATAAATGTAAGATATTAGTTTGTATACCTACATGAAATTACATATTTTGTCAGGTATGGAACAATGCATTTTTAACATAAAATTAAAAAGTTCAAACTATAGCCTATTGCGATTAAAACACATTCCCATTGCACAGCTAGGGGTCCTTTTCTTTAAATATAAAAAGAATCAGTTGTCCGATCAAAATTTGAACTTTCTGAAGAAAATTAAACAATGTTTTACACAAAAATAGCAAAATAATATTTCTTACATAATACATAAATTGCTTAAAGCTTATGTATGAAATTTTCTTATGTTTTGACTCAAATACATTTATCACTTAGAGACATTCATGTTCTCTGTGTAATCTTCTTTCTGTAGTTGTTGGTTTTGCTACAGCTGCTAATTTGAATGGGTTTTGTCTGGCTCAGAGCCTTTGACAATTATCTGCTTCACGAGCAGGTGAGCTTTACCTTACTCTACCTTCTACCCAACAAGTACAGGGGTAAAGGACCCAAGTGTTTCTTCATCAGGCAGATGTGAAGGCCCATCCTTCTTTGTTTAGGTTAACAGGCCAAGTAAGTATGAAGCAATATAGTAATTCCCTTCATAGTTTTCTATTAATCTGCTCGCAATTTAACTTTTTTTGTTGTTATTGTTTTTGTTTTGCAATATAGTTTTGGGTGAGATTTCCCAAAGGACAAATGTGAGGGAAGTGTAGGGCCCAGAGAGTGGTCACAGACCCAAGGCAAATTTCATTTGTTGAAATAGTTCTCAGTTGATATCAGACACAAAGAGAAAATAATATCGTTATCCTATCTACAAACTTCAACATAAATATCTGTTGCTATTCAGTATTGTCTCACATAACTACTTTTTAAAAGAATGCACCATTCTAATAAAAATATTTACTTTAAGATCTTTTCAGTATTTCTTGTGTAATGTCATTACATTTTAGAGTTGGACAGACTGTCAAGACACAGTTCACTGGCCACTTTCATGCCATTTAATGTTAACTAACATCTCCAAGGAAATGTGCTTCTGGGACTTTTCTGTCCTGGCAAAAATGGTACAGATTTAAAATGCATAAAGATAAAACATTTTGCAGTAGCAATATGGAACATCTTAAGAATGTGAGAGAGGAGCATATTCTAAGGGACTGGTGATGAAAGGTACAAAAATAGATACAATTTCCCCACTCTTGGGATTCATAATACTGACTTCATTTAACTCATCGTTTCCTAAACTTACCCAGCCATTGAACAAACCGAACTGCAATTTCTATAAAGCAAAAATTAACAGCCCCTTGAACTTTTATTTCAGTGAATACTCTCAGGAAAATATTTGGTGAGTTGAACCTGTATTAAAATGGCCTACTTGTAAAATAGGTTTCTGTCGAGAGTGAAAGATCTAAAGTAGCTTTGTAGAGGGAGTAGAACTATTTAAAGCTGCAAGGACTTTCTTTCCCGTGTCCTTTTAATGAAACATCCACTTTGATTGAGGCTTCAAGAACTTTCACACAATTGTGAGTCTAACTTCTACTCACAATAATTTTATGCCCACTTTCCAACAATAACTATTCGCCCTCCTGGGGAAATGATAAAATAAGCTAGCAAGAGTAAGCATAACATCCCACTTTACACTGGGTTGAATCAAGTCTTGGTTGAATGGGGTTTTGGGGGAGTTAGGGCCTGTTTTTTTTTTTTTTTTTTCTTTTTTCACCAGAACATTCTCATTATAAAATATGGTATTTTGTTCAAATCACAAGTCCTTGTTCTTTCTGAACAAGATGTTGTACTTGATTGTAGGACATGGAAAAGCAAAGTATTCAACAAAATGGAAAAAATAATCACCTTTCGTGAAATCAGTTTGTTTAAAAGACTGTTGCTGAAGAAGCCATCGCAAATTATTTTCTGAGTGCTTTTTGGTGAACATTTTTAGACTTACAAAATGGAAATTATTTTCAACTTTCTAATATAGCCTTGATCAGAATGGATTCTAAAAGTACTTAATGATTAAGTAAGGTCAATTGTAAAGATGACTTAATAGAGGGAGATGTTTTCAAGGAAAATAAGATTAAAAACATTGGTATACATGACAGTATTGTAATGTTGTAATATTAGTATACCATGAGCCTAAAATTGCACATAAATATAAAACTCTTACATTTGATAAGCTATACATATCTTTCAGGATACTTTAAGTTTTAGACTTCTTAGTTGGGTACAAATAGTTTTTAACTTCATTTGAATCATTTCCTTTCTTATACTTCATCTTAGATAAAAAGGATAGCATGATAATGTAAGGAACACAGATTTTTAAATCATGTGAAATATTTTATAGTTTATTGCTGAATAAAAATCAAAAATTAGAAATAGTCAAAACAAGCTTATAACAAGACACGATGTGTACGTAGAATTGAAATGCTGATACATTTTTTAGAAAAAAAAAGTCTAAATATCAACACTGAAAACCATAAATTTCACATGAAATTATTATGCTTAGTAAGCTTGACTTTGGAATGTGAAATCAGAGGTTTCAAAGTTGTAATCTCACAACATTAACACTGAAAACAATGATGGTTAAACATCTTTACTGTGGGATGCCTGGATGGCTCAGTCAGTTAGCAGCTGCCTTTGGCTCAGGTTATGATCCCAGGGTCCTGGGATTGAGTCCAATATCACGCTCCTTGTTCAGCGGGGAGCCTGCTTCTCCCTCTTTCTGCTCTGCCTGCTGCTTTCCCTACTTGTGCTCTCTCTCTCCCTGACAAATAAATAATTTTTTAAAAAAAATAAGCATCTTCATTGGATCTTGAGTTTAAATTTAGAGAGAAAAATCTCACATGAATTAGGTTTGAATACAAAATATCCAAGGGAAATTTAAAGAAATGTATATTATGAAATATAGTTGAAGTTCAACATGAGTCATAAATTTGCTTTGCAAAGCCAGTCAAGTAATTAAACATGTAAAGTAAAAACAATAAGGGATACAGACCTTGATAAACTCAGGAAAGCATGACTGGCCTTAAGGGGTCATGGATTATTTTGTTTTGGACCCCTGGCCAATTGTTTCCTTGAAGGAATTTAGAGCTTTTGTTACCAGAATTTTGACTTTTCAAAATACTCTAAAAATCTAGATTAATATTTATAACCTCCTGGTGTTGAAATGTTGGCATTAGTTGGTTGCCTACCCAAAGTCCATTCTCCCCTTTCTTCTTCCTAATAGAGCATTGAATATCATTCAGAAATCCATCGTTTCCAGGTGCCTGGATGGCTCAGTTGTTAAGCTGCTGCCTTTGGCTCAGGTTGTGATCCCGGAGTCAGGATCCGGCTCCCTGCTCAGCCAGAAACCTGCTTCTCCCTCTCCCACTCCCCCTGCTTGTGTTCCCTCTCTCACTGTGTGCTCTCTCTGTCAAATAAATAAATAAATAATCTTTAAAAAAAAAAAAAAGAAATCTATCTTTTCCACCTCCCCTACCGTACCCCCCAACACACACAGACACACACACACACACATTCGCACTCTTATTGCCCAAGTGTCTTGGAAAAGCTGAATTTCTGCTCCTGATCTGAGATTTGGTTAGCTTAAGGGTTAATTTCATTCCATTCCCAGGCAGAAATCCAGTATCACATAAAATATCATAAAACAATTATTGACAGTTCTAACCAGCTATATAAAAATTAAATTACTTATAAAATATCAGGAATTTGATGTGATCTTTGAGCCACTGGCCAACTGACTTAAATCCTCTCTATTTCCTGATATTCTTTTCTGTGAGATAATATTTTTCCCTATTATTTGGGCCAATTTGAAAAATGTTTGTTACTTTTACATAAAATTATCAAAATGATTCAGCAACAGATTAAAAAACAACAGAACAAGTAAGGACCAAACCTAATCTTACAGTTATGATGTCAAAATATATATATAGGCAGGCCATGAGTCCACGTATATGAAATAACACCTTAGAGAAAATTATTTTCATTTGTTTTCTCCTTAAAAATTCCAAGAACAGGGGTGCCTGGTTTTCTCAGTCGGTTGAGTGTCTGACTCTTGATTTCACTCGGGTCATGATCTCAGGCTTCTGAGATTGAGCCCTCCATAGGGCTCTGAGCTGGGCATGGAGCCTGCTGAAGATTTTCTCTCTCCATCACCTCTCCTTCTATTCCTCTCCAACCACTCCCCCACCCCCAAAATCCAAGAACAACAACAAAAGTGAAAATGAAATTAAACTGCCCACTTCTCAGAATGGTTACTTTCCAGTGCTATTTATTTTAGAACTTATTTAAATCCAAGGATCTTGAGATTCAGGAAGAAACTGATAAGAAAAGCTGTTGCTTCCCTGAGGGAAAATTATGGATGTCTATTTCTCAGTCATGATTTGGGTACCATTTAAGCTAAAAGTAGGTTAATAACATAGGACTCTTTGGGTCTCCTAAAGTTCTCTTGTTCTATATTATCTCAATGTTTGTGTTTTTTTCTACATTATCTTTAATAAGAATAACCCACAGATTGTTCATATTGGAATCCCTCCCACAACCCATAATTCAGGCTCTTTTAAATTTTCGTGGAAATTGGTAGGTAGTTTTTGATAGTATAAAATTCTAAAATTTATGTACATACTAATGCCCGAAACTGAAGGATTTAAATTTGATTGTAGAGGAGATGAAATAAAGGAAAAAATTACTATAAAGTATCTCCATTTCATCTTTTATATTTAAAGGATCAAAAAATAATTTCTTAGATTAAGCAGATGTTAGAAAGATTAATATAAGAAAAATAACTTATGAGAAACTTAGAACACATTAAAACTCAGATATTTATGAATGTTTTGTTGAATCTATGACTATAGAGAGGACGTCTATGTTTTTAAAAAATTCAAGGACCTTTAATTTTAATGTTACTTAACAAAGAGAATGAAAGAAGGAGAATACAAGGACCCCATCAGCTAGTACGCACTTGGCACATAAAAGAGTTAGATCTTCGCCAAAAGCATAGATGAGCTAATAAAATCAACGAATGATAAAAGCAGAGCATATGCAGCAGGAATTTTCCCTCACAATAGAATCAGCAATTTAATGATCAGTTAGTAAGAAGATCTCATAATCTAAACAACAGATACTTTCACTCCTGCAAAAAAAAAAAAAAATTAGATTACTATTCTGACAAACAGAATAATGCCCCCCACCAAGGTGTCCACATCCTAGATCCTAGAAGTTATGATTATGCTGTCTTATACGGCAAATAGGAATTTGATTATAAAGACTTTAAAATAGGAGGATTATCCTGGATTATCTGTGTGGCTCCAATCGAATCACATGATTCCTTAAAATCAATGGATGCTTAATGTCTATCATTCCCTCCCAGAGAGGGAGATGTGAATCCTTAATATGGTCAGAGAGCAAATGTCACTGATTTTGAAGAGGAAGGAAGAAAGCCACAAACCCAGGAATGTGGGCAACTGATAAAAGATGGAAAAGGCAAGGAAAGAGATTTTTCTTCCAGGATCTCTAGAAGAAAATGCAGCTTAGCTTATACTTTGATTTTAGGCTAGAGAGATCCTATGGAATTGAGGGATAATAAAGTTGTATTGTTTTAAATCCTAAATTTATCGTACTCTGTTATAGCAACAATAGAAAATTAATACAGCTATTTTATTAAACTTGTATTCAAGAAAAGGAGAAAATTTGAGAACCCACCAAAGTAAGTAAAAATGCTTTAAAACGTGTATGGATAATGATCTTTATTCAAGGAGCATTTTATGTGCATCTGTTGTATCTATACAGAATAAAAGTACCATGTCATATTCATTCACGTTTTGGCCACAGTGCCATCCACCTGTTGGCCACATTCTTTAAACTAAAGTAATGTCTCTCGGGCTCATTAAATGCACTATGTTTATAAATTCCTGACTAAGCTGATCAAACTCTAAAAAATTTGCCATCGTCACTTGATAGAAATTGTATAATAAAATGAGCTCAGAAAAGGTCATCCTATTTGATCTCTGCAATAGTTACTGACTTGCCAAACAATAGGAAGGGATTCCTTGACAATCCCTTTGCCATGAGGGCCTCATCTCAGTTAGACAATTTAGGTACTTTTCAGAGTGAAGGAGAAGATAGAAAATACCTTTATGTGCCATAAAGTACCATCAGGTAAACTTTGAGTAATGCAATTATAGAGCCTTCTTACAGGAAATTCTCCTGATGAAGATTGTCCTAGTAAGTTGAGAAATAAGTTTAAAAGCACAAATTTTACAATATCTAAAATTATAAAAGACATTTTGTTTCCAACTGTGTTGGATGGAATGGACTGTGAGAAAGAGCCATAAACTCTTGCTAGGAATTACACTGAAGCTTTATGACGTTTCCTTTGTGTTTCAGATAAAATTTCCCTTGTGTCTATAAGATGCATTTAATGATCTGGAGCCGAATTAAAAGAAGCAAAAATAATCTTACAGAGTGCCCACAACTAATGGTATACAAATTTTTTCAAGGCTAGATTACTATAATCTACCTAAGTTATCATAGAATTAGAATATAGGGGCACCTGAGTGGCTCAGCAGGTTAAAGATCTGCCTTTGGCTCAGGTCATGATCCAGGGTCCTGAGATGGAACACCTAGTTGACCTAGTTGACCACTCTGCTCAACAGGGAGTCTGCTTCTCCCTCTCCCTCTGACCTTTCCCCCTGCTCTTCTTTCACTCATGCTCTCTGTCTCTCTCAAATGAATTTTTAAAAAAGATCAATCAAGGTCTAGTCAGGATATTGAAACACATCTGTTACTTTAACAGAGAGAGAATTTAATATAAAGAATGGTTAACTGGGCATTATCAGAAAACAAAAGGCAAAAGGAAAACACAATGGTTTCACTTCTTTCTAGCAGAAAGAAGTTAGTCTGAAGGAACAGAAGGGAGAGTTTGCAATTTTTTTTTTTTGTAAGATTTACATGTTTATTTGAAAGAGAGAAAGCGAGCAGGGAAGGGGCAGAAGGAGAGAGTCTCAAGCAGATTCCCCACTGAGCGCAGAGCCCGAGACAGGGCTTATCTCACAACACTAAGATCATGACCTGAACCAAAACCAAGAGTCGGATGCTCAACTGACTGAGCCACCCAGGCACCCCGAGGTTTTAATTTTAAAATGTAAGGGTGCTTGGATAAGAGACAGAACAAAGCTGGGATTCAGATCTCTGAGGAGAAGGTGCTGTTTGGCTCCTCTCAGTGCCTCAGAAACTGAGAACGGAAGCCTCTAAGCTAGAACCAGACATCTGAGGAGAAAGCACCAAAATTGATGCTGACATCTTCGAGAGGCATAATGAGCTGGCACAAGGGGCTGGGAGAAAAAGCAAACGAATTAGCTGCTGCTGCTGGAACGAAATGTTACTCTGGCTTCAGGACATGCTAAGGGAAATAAGCCAGTCCCAGAAAAACACATAATTTCATGATTCCACTTATCAGTCAAAGTCAAAGATGAAAGAGTACGGTAGTGGTTGCAAGGGGTAGGGTTGGGAGAAATGGGGAGTTGTTCAGTAGATATACGCTTCAAGCCCCATGTTGGGCTCCATGCTGGGCGTGATGTCTTAAAAAAAAAAAAAAAAAGAAAAGAAAAAAGAAAAAGGCATCAGTGGCTCTTGACTGCAGCTGTGATTACGCTCGTGGTTTTCATGGTGACTTTCCAATTCCCTGTCTCCGTCTGCTTGTGCTGCCGTAGCAAAATACCATAGGCCAGGTGGCTTAGATAATACGAATGCATTTTCTCACCGTTCTGGAAATTAGAAGTCCAAAATCTAGGTGCCAGCAGTTTGTTCCTGTGTCCTCACATGGTCTTTCCTCTGTGTGAACATGGAGAGAGACATCTCTGGTGTCTATTCCTCTTCTAATAAGGACACCAGTCCTTATTATTAGACCAGGTTAGGGTCCCATTTTTATGACCCCATATAACCTTACTTACTTCCTAAAGACTATCTCCAAATATAGTCACACTGGAAGTTAAGGTTTCAACATAGAAATTTTAGGGGGACACAATTAAGACCATGACACTCTCATTTCCTGTACATATATTAGTTGTAATGTTTTGTAAGGAAGATTTGTCCCTTCTTGCATTTATGTATTTAAATATTTATGTATGTCATTTTGGAATCAAGGTATTTATTTAGTCCTTTTTATATTCTTGTATATTATTCTTGGGGTTATACTTATAATACCAATGTTATTTTGTAACCCAAATATTTCTAGCTTTGGTAGTTGGAAGCTCGAACTTCATTTTTTTTTTAAATTTTAGACATAGGTATGTTATATGTATATGTATAAATGTATATATATAACTATAATTCAAAACTGTTTTCAAAATGTTTATGCCTCAGTATGTACTCGAATGATTCTACAAAACTTCTCTATTTATACACTTATAGACATTTATTCATTTATTTAATAATCATCTTTAGAGGGCACCTGGGTGGTTCAGTCATTAAGTGTCTGCCTTCAGCTCAGGTCATGATCCGAGGGTCCTGGGATCGAGCCCTGCATTGGGTTCCCTGCTCAGTGGGAAGCCTGCTGCTCCCTCTGCTGCTTCCCCTCCTTGTGTTCCCTCTCTTGCTGGGTCTTTCCGTGTCAAGTAAATAAACAAAATCTCTTTAAAAAATCATCTTTAGAAAGGTTTTATCTCTGTTATATTAATAGAGATTATTTTTATCACCATTAGTCTATAGAAAAATATGTAATTAGATAGCTTTTCTTTGATTTCAAAATCTGTCCATCCTCTCTGTCGATTTTTTTTTTCACTCTGATTTCAGGGTGTATGCCTAGAATCTGTCTTCCACATAAATGATTATATTGTGTCAAATCAATTTTATTGTTAAGGTAGATTTTAAATTTGATATTTTGTTTATTTTCTTGAATTATTTTTCTTTTGATGCCTTTATTATGAGTGAAAGACTGCTATTCTAGGTCATGCATTTGTATCTTAATTTAATGAATATTTTTTCCAATCCTTCATAACTGAAAGAAGCAGCTTGAAATGATCTTAACCCTATTAAATTGCTCAAAGCAAATCTACCTTTATATAGGAGTGTGGTAGGTAGAATTGTGACCCCCCTGTGTAGAAACTAATTATGTCTATGCCCTAGTTCCCCAGGCCTGTGAAATGTTACGTTGGGTGGCAAAGGGAATTTTTGCTGATGCAATGAAATTAGAGATCTAGATTTATTTGCAACTGGTGGCATTTGTAAATGTTCTAATTTTTGTATTTTATAATTTTGAGTCTGAACATTTACTTTTACTCTATAATAATAATGTGCTAATTAATAGCTACTGCAGTGTCTAAATAAATATGATAGTATGTGAGGAAAAATTTAATTCAAATTTAGATGAATTTCATGAGTATCAAGATCATCAAAATTATACCAAACTGAAAAGTAATACACACATTCCTACCAAATATGAGAATCAAATAAATAAAATTTGTTTCACATGTAGAAGATAATCTTCCAGTTGCTATAGTAGTGAGGAAAAGAAGGAATCCTTTTCCTCCACAAATTCATCAGGACCTTCCCATGAGTGTCCATAATAACCCAGCGTGACTTTTAATCATGAAGTCAGAGACATGGATGTGTCTGTATCATAAAAAATTAGAATTTTGTTTTCATAAGAATTAGAACAAATTATATACGTGTGTTTTTTAAATCTGTGCCAGTGGTAAAGTGTTGGAAAGAAAACACCATAGTTTAATGTTTAACCAATATTTTAAATCCGGCCCTGTTGCTAACATGATCAGAAGTGTTGAACAACTTACTAAACCTTGCTGGGCTGCAGGTCACTACAGTGATAGAAAAAATAAAAACATATATCATCCTATCATATAGTACTGTTGTAAATTCCAGGTGACGTAATTTTTTCTCAAATTTTAGGATATATTGGAAATTCTAGATGATAACTTTTAGGACTTCTTTTTTTTTCTGTCACCATTTGTTGAAGAGATTATTTCTCCTCCATTGTATTGCCTTTGCTCTTTCATCAAAGATCAGTCAACCATATTTCTGTGGGTCTATTTCTCTGCTCTCTACTCTGTTCTATTGGACTATTGTCTGTTGTTTCACCAATATAACTTTGCCTCGATTATTACGGTTTTATAGTAAGTTTTGATATTGTATAACATCAGTCCTCTGACTTTGTTTTTCTCCCTAAATATCGTATAGACTCTTCTGAGTATTTTACCTTTCGGCTTTGAAGAATGACTTGGGCAGTATTTCTTCTAATTCTGTTTTCTGGAAGAGACTATAGAGAATTGGTATAATTTCTTCCTTAAATGTTTTGTAGAATTCACCAGTGAACGCATCTGAGTCTGGTGTTTTCTGCTTTTGAAGATTAGTTAATTTTTATTCAATTTTTTTAAATAGATATTGGTCTGTTCATACTGTCTGTTTCTTCTCATGTTAGTTTTTGGATCTTAATAAACTGGTGCTACAGATCAATTATGAACAAAATGTTTCATAAGGAAAAGTACTCAGTTTGAAATGTTGAAGAGATTTATAGGGAGGATATTTTATCCTACAAGTTTGACAGCTAGTAGTTTTCCTACCGTACAACTTCAAGAGATAAAAGAATCTAATCCATTTTTGTCCCCAAAGAATATAAGCTGTGATCAACTCTACTTCAAATAAAAATAAAATCCCATCATACAACAAGTGTAATGTTTATTATTTAAGCATTTATGCTGGAGAATGGGGAAAACACTGGGGAAGAAAAATAACAGATACTTCATTCATCAGCTGAGATACAAAAGAAAACAAATACAAGCAGTTTTATAACAAGGGAATGGGAAACAGACAAACTTTACAATTTTAGTTTCTCTGATGCTTGTGTATTTATGGTGATGAGGCTGGATTTAATCATGTGCTGACTTCCCTCAGCATGTTTTTGAGATTTATTCTTATTTTTGTATGTATCATTATCCAGTTCTTTTTTGTGCTGAGCACTTCGTGGTTTACATATTTTTATACTTTTTATATTTTTATATAAAAATTTTCATACAAAAGTTTTATATATAAAACTTTTTATATTTATTTATATATATTATACTTTTATATTTACATATTTTGCTACATGAATATATCACAATATGTTTATCCATCCTCTTGTCAATGGTTGCTTCCCATGTTTTGGCCATTATGCATAAAGCTGCCATGAACACTCTTGTACATGTCTTTCAGCTATGCATTCCTCTTTGGTCAATACCTAAGGATGGCACTGCTAGCTTAAGGGGTAGGGAGATTTTTAACTTATTAGAAACCACCAGAGAGTGTCCCAAAATGTTTGCAAAATCTTACATTATACCAGCAATTCCATCGATTTCATTGTGATACCACATTGTCTTAATTACTCAATTTTCTTTTTCTTTCAAAATAGATCAACCATCTAAAGTCCTCTGAATTTCCATATAAGTATGAATCATATTTTCACTGGGATCTGAAATGGTCCTTTTAAGATGTATTTATTTACTTTTTAGAGAGAGAGAGAGAGAGACAAGAGAGCAGGAGCAGAAGAGGGAGAGGGGCACATGGGTGGCTCAGTGGGTTAAGCCTCTGCCTTAGGCTCAGGTCATGATCCCAGGGTCCTGGAATCGAGCCCCGCATCAGGCTCTCTGCTCAGCAGGGAGCCTGCTTCCCCCTCTCTCTCTGTCTGCCTCTCACCCTACTTGTGATCTCTCTCTCTCTCTGTCAAAGAAAGAAAGAAAGAAGAAAAAAGTAGAGGGAGAGAGACTCTCAAGCACACTCTGCACTGAGCGCAGAGCCCTATCTCAGGACCCTGAGATCATGACCTGAGCTGAAACTAAGAGTTGGGTGCTTAACCGACTGAGCCACCCAGGCACCCCATGGGGACTTACTTTTGAATGTCTGGCTTCAGGAAACCATTTCCACTTCTTTGTGAACAGGAAATCAAACAGTAATGTGGGTGCTTCTACCTAACTCTATCATCATCACCTATGGAAAGCCTGAAACTGCATTTCCTGCATAGAAACCCGAGAGCAGTGTGATTCTGGTTAGAATAAACAGTCCAGGGTACTCAAGTGGCTCAGTCAGGTAAGCGCCTACCTTCGCTACCTTCGGCTCATGTCTTGATCTCCGGGTCCTGGGATCTAACCCAGCACAGGCTCCCTGTTCAGCAGGTAGTCTGCTTCCCCCTCTCCCTCTGCCTCTGCCGCCCCCACTCATGCTCTCTCTCATACATGCTATCTCTCTCAATAACAAATCTTAAAAAAAAAAGAAATAAATTTTCCCCTTTAAAAAAAAAAATGAAATGCACAGTTCCTCCCAGTAATTGAAGTCCATTCTATTGTCTCACAGTCCCCAGCTACTCACAGTCACTACTGTGACTCAGTGTATACAGTCCCCAACTACTTCACTACTAGTAAAAGTCCTTCCTTTTTCCTTCTCACTTTCCACTACATTCCTCAAACCCTAACCACACTCCCAGAAACACCGTCACCACTGGATGTGTTTTATGTGTTCCTGAGAGAAATTAGGGAGGTAAGATAATTCATTTTAATGAAGGAATAAAAACAAATACATTAAAATGGCTTAATAAATGTCTATAATGAGGACAGAATAGAACAAAAGAACTTCTCAAGAATTTGTTATGACTATAAGATAAACTATTTTAGATTAGTATTTTTATTCATCTATATTGATTTTTATTCACTTCAGGCAAAATATATGAGTCTAAAACTATCAACATATAGAACAGTTTTTCAAAATGGCTCCCTGTAATTGATCACGTAAAAAATATTTTGTTTTCTCTTTTAAGGGGCAATTAGGTGAGAAAATTGATTAGCAGAATCTATGAGTGGGAAGAAAGTAGATGTGGCTCCTGGGACAAGTCCTTTTAAATATGAATGATCTAATGGGTCCTTATAAATCTATATGCCAATACTAAAGATTTTCTACTAATTAGAAATGAATAAAGTTAATCCAATAAAATGCATAAAATTTGGAAAGAACTTTTCAGAATTGCTGTGAAGATGTTAAATTAGTAGAGAAATTGTGTGGGAAGACATGTCAAAGAAATGACTCCTTTATTGTCTTATAAAAAAGACTGCAAAATTATCTTGACTCTTTGGAGATAGTCCAGATAACTTAGTAAAGATAGGAGTTCTTATTGGGAGAGAAGCCTCCCGTTAAGACTATATTTGTAAATATAAACTCCACAAAAGCAGGTTGGAGGTTCATACTAATGGGATAGCACATGTGGGTGGAGGAGTGGCAAGGGAGTCCTCATCAAATTAGTACAATTTCAAAAATTATCTTTTCCATTTGGTGTCAGCCTTCAATGTGTCTCCATTATCAAAACAAAAGCCAAAAAAACTTGGAGGGCTTGCACACTGACACTCAGGCAGAATTTAATTTGGTTTATTACCCTGTTCAAACAATCCAGTAATCACATCTTTGATACAGATGGGGGATAAACAAGCTCCAGGCTTTCCTACAATCTTTCTACTGTGGTTAAAAAACACTTAGTGACTTTGAAGTTTTGTTTTAGTTTTTTTTTCTCCCCATCTTAACTGGAATGGAAGGATAATAAATTGACCTCAGTCAAAATACTCCACCCTATCAAGTTTTTAGATTAAGGTTAAGTTTATAAAAGGTAACAGAATGACAACCTTGGAAGAGCAAGCTTTTGGCTCAGGAAATAAATGTGGGCAATCGTGTTTTCATTACTTGGTAGTTTAGGTTTCTATTTTTCTTTCTTTTTTTTAAAGATTTTTATTTTATTTATTTGACAGAGAGATCACAAGTAGGAAGAGAGGCAGGCAGAGAGAGAAGGGGAAGCAGGCTCCCTGCTGAGCAGGGAGCCCGATGTGGGGCTCAATCCCAGGACCCTAGGACCATGACCTGAGCTGAAGGCAGAAGCTTTAACCCACTGAGCCACCCAGGCGCCCCTAGGTTTCTATTTTTCTTATTTAGCATGCCTTTTGAAGCTATCACCTCATTGGAAAGCCCAGGAAATTGAGTGAATAGGAACACTGTTTTAGTCATATAAAATGTCCTTGGCTCCTAGCAAGTGACATGAGTTCATTTACGGCTATCCATCCTTTGACGTTAAAGTTCCAGGTTCACATTCACAGACTTTGATGAACAAAATGGTCACTCAGAACAGCCTCTGAATACCTCATTCAAATTATTCTGATCTTCAGTTTGGTTTAAATGGTAATGCCCAGCATTTTTTTTAAAAAGGAAGAAGAAAACAACGAAGACCTGGACGAGGGTTCTGTAGACAAGGAAATCATACAAGTGGCACTAGGGGCCTTTCTCCCCTGTTTTCACCCCTCGAAGAAAGCACTGGCTTGGCTCTGGCATCTCTTTCAGGATGAATATGGCTGCTATGTTTGTGATATTTCTGACCCCTCCTGGATTATGGCACGGCTGCTTCGGATGGATATAGGGTCCTTGCTTAGCTTCACATTCTAATCTTCATAAGCAGCCCCCACTCCCCAGCAAGGGTTTCATCCTCACTCTGCTCTCTTGGGCTTCCCATTGCAATCCAGCCCACTAGAAACAGGCCTCTAAATCTCTCTGCTCTCCCTGGTTGCTACATCACAAGTGGGAGTTTGCCATTTAAACCTTTTCTCTTACTGGTACTCAGAAGAGGACTAATGACTTGTCACTTTACATAATGTGGGAAATTACATTCCTTTAGGTTGTTCTCCTTATTTAAAACATAACACAGTCAGGGGCACCTGGGTGGCTCAGTCAATTAAACATTTGCCTTCTTCTACTCAGGTCATGATCCCAGGGTCCCAGAATGGAGGCCAGCTTTGGACTCCCTGCTCAGCAGGAGTCTGCTTCTCCCATTCTCTCTGCACCTGCCCCCACCCCCCACCATTGCCTGCTCTCTCTCAAATATAAATTAAAAAAAAAAAAAAAGACTCCACCCCCCAAATTACTAGAATTCATACAGCAATTCAGCAATGTGGTGGGATACAAAAATCTACGCACAGAAATCAGTTACTTTCCTATACATTAATAATGTAATTGTAGAAAGAAAAATTAGGAAATTGATTCCATTTACAATAACACCAAAAACCATAAGATACCTCCAAATAAACCTAACTTAGAGGGAAAGAATCTATACTCTAGAAACTACAGAACACTCAAGAAAGAAACTGAAGAAGACATAAAAAGATGGAAAAACATTCCATGCTCATGGATCAATAGAATAAACATTGCTAAAATATCTATGCTGCCCAGAGCAATCTGTACTTCCAATGCCATCCCAATCAAAATACCAATGGCATTTTTCAAAGTGCTGGAACAAACAATATTAAAATTTGTGTAGAACCAAAAAAGACCCTGAATCACCAAGGAAATGTTGAAAAAGAGAAACAAAGCTGGGGGCATCATGTTGCCTGATTTCAAGCTATATTACAAAGCTGTGATCACCAAGACAGCATGATACTGGGATAAAAACAGATACCTAGATCTATGGAACAGTATAGAGAGCCCAGATATGGACCCTCAACTATATGGTCAACTAATCTTCAACAAAGCAGGACAAAATATCCAACAGAAAAAAGACAGTCTCTTTAATATATGGTGTTGGGAAAATTGGACAGCTATATACAGAGAATGAAACTCAACCATTCTCATACACCATTTTAAGGAGTGCACGTATTGCATGGAGCACTTGGTGTTATACACAAACAATGAATCATGGAACATTACATCAAAAACTAATGATGGACTGTATGGTGACTAATGTAATATAATAAAAAAAAAATCTTTAAAAACAGCAACAACAACCAAAAAAAAAAAAAAAACAACCCACAGAACACATTCAGTATCTAATTTTGAACATTTTCAGTACTGACCTTTAACTTCTTTTCCAAAGTTATATAATCATAGAAATGTTCTGCAGAGAACACTGCATCTTTAGGCTACCACGGTTCCCCTTTTCTTCCTTCTACCAAAGAAGGTCATCAAAGGTAGCACTTTAGTAGATGCCGTGTGAAATACAACTTCACAACTAGTGAATTTGGATACACATCAGACTCAGGATTAAATAAATTTCCTACAGTCTGAAAAATATTCTCGGAAAATTCCCATCAATTTCTTTTTATGGGAAGGAAGAGAATTAATTTTGTGAGTTTTTTTAATTAAATAATTTTTTTAAATGGTGAATAGCTAATAGACACCATAAAGTATACAGATAATTCTTGGACATTTCCTCTGTGAACACTGGGTTCTCCTCTCTAGAGCCAGCACTTCCCTTTTAATTATTAATTTAAATTAAACTAAGGTCACTTTTAAAACTTTAGCTCGAATGGAAATAAGAAACCTGTTTGCCACTCTAGCAGAGTAGGCTAACCTCGGCCTCTGTTGGTCACAACAGGAAACACATTGCCTTCTTTATCTGAATGGGGTCACTCTTTCTGCAGCATGTCCATGAGACATCAATATACAGTCACCTTCCACAGAGGAGAAAAATTTTATGTTAATTAAGCTGTCCAGAGCTACCTCATTCTCTAAGAACTGAGCCAGGATTCAAATAAAATCTTTCTGACTCCAAAATGATGCTTAAGAGACATACTTACTATGACCGTTCTAATGGGGATTTCTCAGAGTGTCAAGGCTGATCTTACAGAGCAGCCACCTGGGCAGAATGTCCCAAGGCCCCTATCCAAAAGTATGTCCATCAAGGGTCCGTAAAGAAATCTAAAATTCATCTTTCGAATAGTATTATTTGGTTTAAAGGATTAGCCCTTATTTTAGATACCTCTTGAGGACAATATATTAAATCTTAACTGCTAATCTGCTCTTCATACTCATACACATCTCTTCCTTTCCTCTTGTCTCAAGAAAAATATCTTTTCTCCTTGCCAAGGACTATTGCATTCCTTTTCTGCTTCCACCAGGACCATGGATCTTGAATAACGTCTCACGGCTGAACTCTGGCTTCGAAGTCTCTCTTCACCCAGAGAAACGTGGTCTTCGCCTATTTCTCATATTATGTCTATTACAGTTACAATTCTCAAGGCTAAAAAATTCTATAAAAACACTTGTCTCTTGTATCTCAAGTCTCCTTCTTTTTACTACCTCCCTCCTACACACTTGGTGAGCTACCTTGCTCTAAAATTGGGGTGGTAAATAAAATCACTGAACATTTTTACCTTTTACCTGAAACTATGTATGAGTAATTTAATCTGTTTAATTTAATTTAACTTGTGATTGTTGCCAAAACAAAGTACCACAGACCAAGTTTTTAGATGGTTTATGGGTGGCCGTATGTTTAACCATGCTCTGTATTTGGAGATAGGGTTTTTAAAGAGGTAATTTAGTTAAAATGAGATCATTGGATAATGATCTAATCCAATATAACTTGTAAGTCCTTGGACTTACTAAGTACTTGGACTTGGAGTCCTTGTAAGAAGAGGAAATTTGGACACAAACATACACCTATTGGGGACATGTGAAGATAGAGAAGATGGCCAACTTCTAACTAAGGAGAGAGGCTTCAGAAGAAATTCAAATCCAGGAAAAAAGATAGCTAGGCTCTTGTTGGGCTTTAGCAACTTTCCTGGGAGGGTAAATGACAGCTGGCTGGTGATGATGCCTCCAAGACTACAACAGCCTTCTAAATGTTCATATGATGACATGAAAAAGCTAGGAAGCTGGGATTAACTAGGTAGGTGTGCAAAGAGTAATATCCAAAGATACCATCCTCCAGAAGCCAACTTCATGTACTTCATAAACAGAGGACAATGACAGAAAAATTAAAATATAAATTCTGTATAAATTTCCAGCTTTTATCTGCAAAATTTAAAGACAAAAAGAGAAGAATAATTGAAAGATAATGGGAGATATAATTCTGTTAGAGGAATGTCTCATTGTTGCTGAATCACAAGTCAGCTTCCTAAGTATGATAATGATGGATGGCCAATACCTCCAAATTTATAAAGAAATAAGTGAGTGGGATATGATAGTGCTTATTGTGGTTTGTGAAATTAATTTTAAAGACAAGATAATTTTAGTGTATTCAAAGATGGTATTTTGATCCAATTCTATAACTCAATAAATGGAAAAAAAAAATACTAAAAGTCCTCAGGTAGTTCTGAAATTGTTAAGTATACATGAGATACTCATGTGCCCAAATCACAAAGTCAAATTTTTATTTCATGTCAACTTAATAAGCAAATAAACTAGAAGTAAGAATATTTAATTCTTATAACAATCATCTATGTGACTGAAAAAAAAAATTTTCAATTAAGATGTGTGACTCATTTAACCAATATTAAAAGAAGGGGAAAACTTGATCCCTATTCATAGTTCTGTGTCTGAGATTTTTCCTTTAATTCTAAGATACATTTTGGGTATCAAGGAGATTCCTAGCATATTAGCATGAATCATACTCTCCGCTCTCATAGAATTGACCATCTAATGGAAAGCAAAACTAGAGGCAGTTAACAAACAGTAGAGTAGCTAACAGCAAGGGGAACAGAGTAGCAAAATATTTATGTCTAGGTGGGTCACTTAAAAAAGGTTTCACAAAAATAGTTATGTTCCTTCTTGTGAAGAGAAGAGCTACCTGATGCAGGCATGGTGGTGAGGCTCAAGGTCTGCTCCCACAGAGAAGCACCTGTGCCTGCGTGTTAATTGTGGGAAAATGAAGTATTCACAAGCCTTCTCAGTGTTTTCAGTTTAGAAGGACCCAATTTAGAGTGGTTTTTATCTTTTTCTCTCATTCATTCCAACTTAGTGTTAGTTGCTGTCTTACCCCTAGAAGTGAACCATGGTTTGCTGTAAGACAACCAATGAATTATCAAAGTCAGACTGATTTGTAAAGACTGGAGGACGTTGAGAGACTCTAAAGATCTGAGATCATAATATGACTTCATTACGATGAGCTTACAAATGGGGATGTGTTACATTTTGCAAAAGAGTTAGGTCTCAAATTTCATGAGTCCAAAAATTACCTCGCAAACACAATTGCAATGCCATGGTCTTGCTTGTATTATTATTTAGAATTTGATTACATGTGTGTGTGTGTGTGTGTGTGTGTGTGTGTGTGTTGAAACCACCCCATGAGAGCAAGTTTGATATGTGCTCATGATTCTTGAAGTTATTAGGATACTATTTATCAGCAGATAATGCACTGAAGTGTTCATTTTCAGGTTAAATACTTAAGGTACAAGAGTGTGAACCAGGCATTTCAGACAGTTATATTATCATTAAAGTAAATTCTAAGAATATATCTGCTTAGAGAATTCTAATTAGTGATTATTATGGAACTGGAAATAATTTATTTTTTAAAACATTTTGGAAAATAATCAGTTACAATAAGAAATTGCCCCATGAGTCATTCAAAAAGAGAAAATACCTTTCCCTTGAATTCTGAATATATTATTTGTTAGATTTAAGGGCAGTACATTGAAAATTACTTGGTAGAGTTTTTCTAAGAAAAACATGATATGGATAAAGCCAACTCAACAGAAGAGGAAAGAAAAAAAAAAAAAGAAATACAACTTAACCAATTCAGAACCCATAAGAACTGATTTGGAATTTACTCAGAATTCAAATTAGCCCTATATCTTAGCCCAGGACTTGTAAATAGTAATAAAGAATGAAGAAAAAGTTATTTTGTTTTCAGTTATTTTTAAACAAATTACTAACAGATTATTTATAAACTTGTGTATCAGTAAGTTCTTTCCACAAAAATGTGTGTATCAAACAACCCAAACTCATTGTTGCACTAAGTCATCTGACTTAAGATCTGCTGGAGCTCAGGGACACCTGGGTGATTAGATCCGTGAAGCATCTGACTCTTGATTTCAGCTCAGGTCATGATCTCAGAGTCATGAGATAGAGCACCATGTCCGGCTCTGTGCTGGGTGTGAGGGCTGCTTAAGATTCTCTCTCTCTCTCTTTCCCTTCGCCCCCCCCCCCCACCTACTTGGGTTCACTCTCAAAAGAAAGAAAGAAAGAAAGAGAGAAAGGAAGAAAGAAAAAAAGTTCTGCTGGAGCTCAGCTGATTTTAGACCAAACCAAGAGGCTTGTATTCAGACTTCAAGATAGTTTGGGTGTTTCATGTGCCTCTCATTCTTATGAGACTAACAGGCTATCCAAAACATGTTCTTCTCCTGGCAGTGACAGGAGGGTAAGAGACCAAACCAACCCACAAAGCACTTTTCACTATTCTGCTGGGTTTTCCCCACTAATACCTCATTGGCCAAAACAAGTCATGTGGCTAAATTCTACATTAATAGGATATAAAAATTCAACAAAAGTCAAGATTAAAAAAAATAGACAACCAAAACAGAGCCACATATATAATATATGATATTATATAGAATTAATCTTATTGAGCCCACTCTTTTTGGTTTGACATACATCTTCATAGTGTATGTATATGCATTTATATATGTGTCTATATAATTGTATTTCATATATATAGTTATAAATTTTTACTATATAAGTTTTATTAATATAAAATTTTAATTGCAAGATAGGCAAATACTCTAATTTATCGTGTCTATCTTTAGTTTTTCATACAAAGACTATGTCATCTAAACCAAACATTTATTATTCTCAGAAATAATCAAGAGACAGTGTATATGCACATGTGTGGGGGGCAGTTTGTATCTGAAATCTAGACACACTGACTCCATCTCTAAGACAATATTGAACATGAAGGATGACACTCTCTGCAATTCTATGGCCCAACCTTCTCTGTAGTATTAATTTGTGTTATTTTAGGACATTAGAAGCCACACTCTCTACAGAAAATGCATTCTGGATAGTTGTAACAGTTTTAGAGCTGATAGAAGGTTAATTTGAGGGTAAACTCTCGCTGATTTATTGTAATACTCATTTTGCATAAATATCATCACTTGTGAGGTAAACTGAATCACTTGACTCATATATAATGCATATTCTGAAACTGATTGTTTTCTGTTCATCTATATCCCTTGAAGCAATCCAGTTTAGTGACTCAATGTGAATAGATGCTAATGTTTTTGAAAAAAAAACTCTATATTCCAGTTGTTCAAATATGTGCATTCATCTTTCACAGATATTGACAGTGAGATATCAGATCACATTGCCTATGCAGACAGTTCCACTAATCTTCACAATTAACTTCTATGATCAGAGAAAAATAGAAGATAGAAGAGGAAAAAATATATTTTATATATATGCATATATATATACATATATATACACATATGCACATATGCAACATATATAGTTGATTTAGTCAATTTAGTTAATTTAGTCAATGAGAGACAGGTGTCAGATGCTATTACTACCCAATATTTGATGAAAAAGTACCATTTCATCATCTGCCACCTTTTACCTTACAGAGAAGCTTATTATAATGTTATTTTCTGAGGAAAAGAAAGTTTGTCAATATAGAAAGCTTGGGTCATTTTTGCCACAATGTGAGAAAAGTCATTCCTTTGCAATGATCCATTATCGTCCACTCTGTCACGTGCAGCTATAAAGAGCCTACCAGCTTCACAGAGTGGGGCATGTATCTTATCTCTTAAATGTTCTTGTCTAGAATTTGACTTTTTCTAAAATACCTACCTTTTACTCTACAGTATCTGCTTTAAGTTTGTCAAAGAAGAAAATGAGAACTAAAAGCAAAAAACAAAAAACAAAACTTCCAAAATGAAAAATAAACTTTAAAATACATGCACAGAGTGCTGGTACAATACTGATAATGTCGTTAGTTAGATGAATAAGTATTATCTTTATTTTTATTTTTTATTATTTTTTTAATTTTTTATTTCTTTTCAGCATAACAGTATTCATTGTTTTTTCACCACACCCAGAGCTCCATGCAATCAGTGCCCTCCCTAATACCCACCACTTGGTTCCCCCAACCTCCCACCCCCTGCCCCTTCAAAACCCTCAGGTTGTTTTTCAGAGTCCGTAGTCTCTCATGGTTCCCCTCCCCTTCCGATTTCCCTCAACTCCCTTCTCCTCTCCATCTCCCCTTGTCCTCCATGTTATTTGTTATGCTCCACAAACAAGTGAAACCATATGATACTTGACTCTCTCTGCTTGACTTATTTCACTCAGCATCACTAGCCATCAGGGAGATTCAGATTAAAACCACCTTACACCAGTGAGAATGGCCAAAATTAGCAAGACAGGAAACAACATGTGTTGGAGAGGATGTGGAGAAAGGGGAACCCTCTTACACTGTTGGTGGGAATGCAAGTTGGTGCAGCCACTTTGGAGAACAGTGTGGAGATTCCTCAAGAAATTAAAAATAGAGCTTCCCTATGACCCTGCAATTGCATTACTGGGTATTTACCCCAAAGATACAGATGTAGTGAAAAGAAGGGCCACCTGTACCCCAATGTTTATAGCAGCAAGGCCACGGTCGCCAAACTGTGGAAAGAACCAAGATGCCCTTCAACGGACAAATGGATAAGGAAGATGTGGTCCATATACACTATGGAGTATTATACCTCCATCAGAAAGGATGAATACCCAACTTTTGTAGCAACATGGACGGGACTAGAAGAGATTATGCTAAGTATTATCTTTAAATGGATGACATTGGCCCAAAACCCTGAATTCCTAATATAAATCTTTCATATAGCCTACAAAATCCAAATAAAACACATTTCTCGTTGACTTCCTGTGAGTAATAGCAGCTTAAAGACAAAAATCAGAATACGAATGATACCCATAAACATGGAAGAGACTCTTATCATAACACATCAGGGTAGTATTTGCTATAAATAGAGATTACACCACTATTCTTTACTTATAACCTTGAAAGAATTATGGTTCCTCAAATACTGATAAAAGATATATGATGGAGTTTTGAAAACCCTAAGGAACCTGTGTAGACAACTTTTAAAGACAAAGAATTTTCTTTGAAATTCTTCAAGAAAAAAGCATCTACATTGTTTTTGCTGGATAGGACATTACAATACAAACTAGAAAACATTCTCAAATTATGATGCCAAAAATGTGAGAAAAATTTTTGCAACAGTTCAATATTTCCTCTCCCTTAATTTAACACTGTTTTGTTTTATTTTGTTTTGTTTTTCCCAGTAATGGCTCCTAAAAATGAAAACCTCTCAGCCAATAAACATCTATGTCTTTGATGCATCTCTTCTTGGTCATCTTCATGTCAATTTACCCAATAATAAATTCGAAGTTAAGTGGGAAAGATCTATCTTCTCACTTCTTCATTACAGCAATTTCGTGGAAGCCACCTAGGAGATACTCTTTTCAACAAAGCTGTGTGTGTGGGTGTGTGGGTGTGTGTGTGTGTGTGAGAGAGAGAGATAGAGAGATGCAGAGAGAAACAGAGAGAGAAACAGACACTCAGAAAGAGATGCAGAAAAGGGAAAGGACAAAGGCAGAATGAAGAAATTGGTTTGTGAATAATTCAAATGCAATGCAGGAGAGAGAATCCATTCTGTTCTTACTCTCTGTGTGGAGGGCTGGGGTTAGTCTCCATTACATTAAACAGCAGCTGTGGCCTCAGAGCGCCATGAAATACTATCATATCTTAAAGAAAACATTAGGGTAGAGATATGATAGTGTGGGGATAAGTGAAAAAGAAGAGAACCAGTACATCAAGGAGGGGAGAAGAGTCGATCTGATAGCTTTTCTCCTCCCCTAACTCAGTCAATAGTAAATTCATGTGTGGCCAGTCTTCCCTCAATTACTTGACTTCCCTTTGCCTATTTCCTTTTTTGGGAAGTTCTTGTATTTGCTGGTTTTATATGACACTGTGCTCTAGATTCCTCTGCTCTCTTATTTTGCTATTTCCAGTCACTCTATGCCCAGTTTGTTCAACAAGCATTAGTACTCTTGGAATTCTATTAAAAATCAAACTCATGTGACAGAATAGGTTCCACTCAGAATCAATTTTATTTTCCTTTAAAAATGGTTACTGAATGGACATCAACACCTACATGATAACAGCACAGTAGAAGGCTCATGACTCCAACACATGGCCTTCAGGTCCCAGAAAATGATGCTCTGCGCTTTCTGTGGTCATGAGAGATGAGGCCAAATGGGTGTTGCTGGTCTCAGGGAAGCATATCTGCATTGGGATCCCTTCAGTTCTCACACCTTCTTTTGTTTTCTACTTTCCTTATACTCAGTATTTTGATTAAAGAACAAGATCCCTCACCTTAGGATTTATCTGGTCATCTACATTCCCATTACTTTCGCTTTGATATTTTACTAACATTCCTTCTTTCCTTCCTTCCCTGTTTCCTTTGTGTTTGTTGTTTTTGTTTTTCTTTTTTCTCCAGGTCACAGGAGGTAAACTCAAAGACCTTCAGACACATAGCAACCATGTAAAGATATCAGGTGGACAGCATTCAAATTCTTTGAGAACATATCACCAAAGGAAAACAATAGAAGCCAGATTTGGGTTATGAACTACCGATTTTTGACCTTTTTTTTTTTTTCCCATGAGTCTTTCCTGTTCTCTATAATCCAGTTTTTGAAATTCCTATCTTCTCTGGTTTTGTTCTTTTGTCTTATAACATCTTTAAAGCAATGCAAAAGCCACAGTCAAACCAAATGAATTTCAGAGGTGGAGTAGAGATGTAAAGAAATATTTAAATATAAATATAATATATACGAATAAATATAGTTCAATATAGATGCATATGCAAAACTACGGTATGTTAGTTTTCTATTGCTGCATAACAAACAGAAGTTTAAAACAACACACGTTATTTATTTCACAGTTTTGTGGGTCAGGAGTCCAGGCACAGCCTAAATGAGTCCTCTGCAAGACTGCAATTAAAGTGACAGCCAAAACCAGGTTCTCATCTAGAGGTTCACTTGGGAAACGGTCCAATTTCAAGTTCACTCAGGTTGCTGGCAGAATACATTGCCTTATGGCTATAGGACTAACGGCTCCAGTTTCTTAGTGACTGACTGCTGGAGGGGACCATCAGCTTCTTTCTACGTGGACTCCTCCAAAATGGCCACTCATTTATCACATCAGCAAGGACAGTCTCCAAGAGCAAGTCTGCTAGCAAGATGGAATCTTATATAACAAACCATAATTACAAGCATGATATCCCAACACCTTTGTATCATTCTGTGGGTTAACAGGAAATCTCAGGTCCTGCCCACACGCAAGAGGAACAAACCACAGAAAGGCATGAATCATACCAGGAGGCAAGGATCATGGGGGAGCAGGTCATGCAGCAGCCACCTGAAGTCTGCTCCTCTTACAGAAGTACTAATATCGGTGCAGTAAGCATGTTCACTAATCAATTGTTGTGGGAAGTCATCAAGAGGCAATGACCGCTGATGGACTGACACCTACATCCGGTCATTAGAGGATCCTCATTCTCTCTCCTGTCTTTGAAATGTTTATTTCACCACCATTTCCATAGTGGGAACTGCCAAGGTTAGAGCCCTGAGAGGACACAGCTTGAGAGAGAGTAAGGTGTTCTTGAGTCATCTGGACTGAATATGTGACGCAGCTCAGTAAGGCCTCTATATGAGCTTTTAAGATTCTGGCAGACGTGTGAGGAGATCTACTCATCTTGTGGCTACCCAAGCAAGCCTCACAGGTAAGTTCCAGTGCTTATAAAAGCTCGCTACCTGCCGATCTGGAGGGGTCTTCCTCCCCCTTCTGTCTCTGGTTGCCCTCTGCCCTCGGAGGCCAGTTTGCAAACTGAGGTAAACAGTGGCTCAATTTCATCTGTGATGTATATCTGGGATCATCAAACTACAGCCCATGAGCCTGCCATCTGTTTTTGCAAATAAAGTCTTACTGGCACACAGCCACATTCATAAATTGTCCTTGGCTGTTTTTCTGATACAGTGACATTTTAAGTAGTAGTGACAGAAACTACAATATGGCCCACAAATCCTAATGTATTTACTGTCTGGTCCTTTAAGGAAATTTGCCAACCTCTGATTTATCGTAAGTTAATTCCTTTGTTAGTTACAATGATTAACTCTATTTTTTCTCCAACAGTTTTTGAAAAAAAAAAAAGATGCAAACTAACAGATAGGGATAATTAATGCCCACCTTTATGAAACTGTGGAGATCTGAACATTTTCTTGTAGTAACATAGCACCATCTCATGGAGTATTACAGAAACTGTCAGTAAAGTTTATTAAGTACTACTATGTTAGTGAGCTTTTGGAATGCTCTGTCATAGCTTCTAAATTCCACTGAAAATAATGAATTAAAAAAGTGCTGCTTTTTTAATTTAAAAATTTTATAAAATGTAGAGAATTTCTAATCCAAATATGTAATTTCCTTGATATGAAAACTGGTCTAACTGAAATTAAATGACTTACTAAACTTGCATATTAAGTTTAATAGTGCGATTTTAGGACTTTTTCTATAAAAATGAAAGTATTCATGTATACGAATGTGTGAATGTTTAATATGTTGAATTAAATATTCAATAGTAGTATTTTTTTTTTAAGATTTTTATTTATTTACTTGACAGACAGAGATCACAGGTAGCAGAGAGACAGTCAGAGAGAGAGGGGAAAGCAGGCTTCCCACTGAGCAGAGAGCCCGATGTGGGGCTCGATCCCAGGACCCTGGGATCATGACCTGAGCCGAAGGCAGAGGCTTAACCCCCTGAGCCACCCAGGCTCCCCTCAATAGTAGTATTTTTATTTAAAATCAATTTAGCAATTTTTTGGAGCTCTTGGGTGGCTTAGTTGGTTAAGTGTCTGCCTTCAACTCAGGTCATGATCTCAGGGTCCTGGGATTGAGCCCCATGTCAGGCTCCCTGTTCAGCAGGGAGTGTGCTTCTCTCTCTCCTTCTGCTGCTCCCTCTTGCGCTCTCTCTCTCTCTCTCTCCCAATGAGTTTTCTGTCATAAGAGATATCCAATCAGAAGCTTAAACTCTCCTTGTGAGTTTGATAGAGCGGGAATGCTGGTCAATAGTTGGACAAAATGAAAGGTGGTCCCAAAACCCTTATTGGATATTTGAATTTTTATATCTGAGGTGTAAAAATGTGGGTGGAATGTAGGTTATTCCCAAACCATGAACAGCTAACGATGCTCATTGAAAGGTTAAGTTAAGTGCATTCCGATGTGTAGCATTAGGTGGACAAATGCCGACTGTGCCTACTCACTAAGATGGGAAAACAGGGGGAAGCCTGAGGGATGTTCCAGAACTTTTAAACATGCTCCAACCTGATGAGGAAGTCTTAGACTCTACTTGTGGAAAATGCTGGTCAGGGTTTCTCTAAGAAACCAAGGAGACCAGGCTACCTATTCCAAAAACATCCCTTGCTTTCTTTGTTTGTTTGTTTGTTTGTTTGTTTTCTTAAGGTTTTATTTACTTATCTGAAAGTGAAGGAGAGAGGGAGAGAGGGAGAAGCAGACCCCCTGCTGAGCAGAGAGCCCAATGTGGGACTCTATCCCAGGACCTCAAGATCATGACCTGAGCTGAAGGCAGACACTTAACTGACTGAGCCACCCAGGTGCCCCAATCCCTTGCTTTCTCACTGACACCTCCTGATTTAAGAAAACTATAAAATGTGAAGGTCATAAAATCCAATGACTGAAAACAGTTATTAATATTACAACTAGGATGACTTCGTGTCATAACCATAAAGAACAAGCATTTCCTCCTGGGATGCAGATTTGTTTTTTAGTATAGTCAGTCTATAGTTTTAAATCAAATTGTGCAGAGACCCACTTGGATGTCCACTCTCCCTCCGAGAGCTGCCTCGGAGGCTCAGAAATTTGCATCTCAGGCTGTGACTCAGCACATCCTGCCATCTCTCAGCACCCTGTGTATGTTGTCCTTACCTGCTCTGGCTCTGGTGCTCAAGGTCATGGTAACCCACTGCAGGGATGCCATTCACCACAGTACACTGGCTCAGACACTCCAACTGTATGGGCCCCCTCAGTCTAATCAGATTTCCATGCTTATGCCTATTCCCCACCACATGTGTCCCCTCCTTTCCCTGCATGGGTTCTGACTCCTCACCTCAGATCTGCTGCCTGAAAGAATGCCTTCCTCCCCCCACTGCTCAGACAACCCTCACCACATGCCTGTCATATGAGCTTCCTTCTCTTCTCACTCAGGCTCTGCACCAGGCAACCTTTCAGGTTCCTCTCTCTCTCTCTCTCTCTCCCATTTCCTTCTTCCCTTCTCCCTCCATATATTTTTCTGTTCTTCTCCCTAGGACTTTAGGACGAAATTGTTCTGGAGAGATACTTAGGAATGAAAAGAAAGAGAAGGAAAGGGGAGAGGACGGAAAAAGAAGAGAAAGCACGAAATTGAAAAAGGTTTGGTTCTTTTGTTTCTGAAAACAAACATACTTCGCTCTCTCACTGAAAAATGTTAATGTTAAAATGTTAAAATTAGGATATATTTTTAAATATATTGATTAACCTTCAACATCTGCCCTCTAGTTTTATTCTGTTTCTCTCATTTAAAAATCTGAAAGCTCAGATTTTGAAGTTAACAGTGACAAATCTGACAAATCTTTTAAAAGATTTAATTTTATTTTATTTTAAGTAATCTCTACACCAAACATGGAACTCAAACTCAACCCCAAGTCAAGAGTCCCATGTTCTACCAACTAAGACAGCCAGGGGCCCCCATACTGTACTAATTATCAAAGTACATGACAGCACAGGGATTCCTGGCTGGTTTACTCAGTAGAGCATGCCAACTTCTAATCTCAGGGTTGTGAGTTTGACCCCCATGTTGGCAGTAGAGTTTACTTTAAAAATTTGTTTTTTAAAGTCCATGATAGTACAATAATTTTTAGGTCTGTTTCAGAAGTACATGTCAGGGGGGGAGGAGTCAAGATGGCGGAGAAGTAGCAGGCTGAGATGACATCGGGTAGCAGGAGATCAGCTAGATAGCTTATCTAACCATTGTGAACACCTACAAATCCAACGGGAAATCAAAGAGAAGAAGAGCAACAATTCCAGAATCAGAAAATCGATCACTTTCTGAAAGGTAGGACCTGCGGAGAAGTGAATCCAAAACGACGGAAGATAGACCCTGGGGGGAGGGGCCGGCACCCGGCAAGCGGCGGAGCGACAGAGCACAAAATCGGGACTTTTAAAAGTCGGCTCCACTGGGAGACATCGCTCCAGAGGCTAAACTGGGGGGAAACCCAGTCGGGGTCAGCATAACCCCAGGTCCCGCGGGGGCACAGAAGGACCGGGGGTGTCTGAGTGCCGCAGAGCTCGCAGGTATTAGAGCGGGGAAACCGGCTACAGCGACAAAGCCGAGGAGTGAGTTCTAAGCCTGGGGTTACCTTGTGCCGGTCGCAGGCTGGGTGGACTCGGAGCGCGGCCAGAGGCCACGGAGACGAAGGCGACCCGGCGCTTTTCTCCAGCTCCAGCAATTGACTGCTTTCCTCGAGGCGCAACCGCAAGCCAGGGAGGCGGGGCGGTTGGGCGCTTTGCTCTGAGGGCGCACTGAGGAGCGGAACCCCAAGCTCTCGGCTCCTCCGGGCCAAGAGATTGGGAGGCCGCCATCTTCATTCCCGTACTCTGGAACTCTACGGAAAGCGCTCAGGGAACAAAAGCTCCCGAAAGCAAACCCGAGCAGATTACTTAGCCCGGCCCCTGGCAAGGGCGGTGCAATTCCGCCTGCGGCAAAGACACTTGAGAATCACTACAACAGGCCCCTCCCCCAGAAGATCAACAAGAAACCCAGCCAAGACCAACTTCGCTCCCCAAGAACAGCGGAATTCCACAGGAGGAGAAAGCAAATCTTATCTGGACAAAATGACAAGGCGGAAAAACTCACCTCAAAAAAAAGAACAAGAGGCCGTACCGAAGGCTGGAGACCTAATCAATATGGACATAGGTAACATGACAGATCTAGAGTTCAGAATGACAATTCTCAAGGTTCTAGCCGGGCTCGAAAAAGGCATAGAAGATATTAGAGAAACCCTCTCTGGAGAGATAAAAGCCCTTTCTGGAGAAATAAAAGAACTAAAATCTAACCAAGTTGAAATAAAAAAAGCTATTCATGAGGTGCAATCAAAAATGGAAGCTCTCACTGCCAGGATAAATGAGGCAGAAGAAAGAATTAGTGACATAGAAGACCAAATGACAGAGAATAAAGAAACTGAGCAAAAGAGAGACAAACAAATACTGGACCACGAGGAGAGAATTCGAGAGATAAGTGACACCATAAGACGACACACATTAGAATAATTGGGATTCCAGAAGAAGAAGAAAGAGAGAGGGGAGCAGAAGGTATATTGGAGACAATTATTGGAGAGAATTTCCCTAATATGGCAAAGGGAACAAACACCAAAATCCAGGAAATGCTAAGAACGCCCCTCAAAATCAATAAAAATAGGTCCACACCTCGTCACCTGATAGTAAAATTTACAAGTCTTAGTGACAAAGAGAAAATCCTGAAAGCAGCCCGGGAAAAGAAGTCTGTAACATACAAGGGTAAAAACATTAGATTGGCAGCGGACCTATCCACAGAGACCTGGCAGGCCAGAAAGAACTGGCATGATATATTCAGAGCACTAAACGAGAAAAACATGCAGCCAAGAATACTATATCCGGCTAGGCTATCATTGAAAATAGAAGGAGAGATAAAGAGCTTCCAGGACAAACAAAAGCTGAAAGAATTTGCAAACACCAAACCAGCTCTACAGGAAATATTGAAAGGGGTCCTCTAAGCAAAGAGAGACCCTAAAAGTAGTAGATCAGAAAGAAACAGAGACAATATACAGTAACAGTCACCTTACAGGCAATACAATGGCAATAAATTCATATCTCTCAATAGTTACCTTGAATGTTAATGGGCTAAATGCCCCAATCAAAAGACACAGGGTATCAGAATGGATAAAAAAACAAAACCCATCAATATGCTGCCTACAAGAAACTCATTTTAGACCTGAAGACACCTCCAGATTTAAAGTGAGGGGGTGGAAAACAATGTACCATGCTAATGGACATCAGAAGAAAGCTGGGGTGGCAATCCTTATATCAGATCAATTAGATTTTAAGCCAAAGACTATAATAAGAGATGAGGAAGGACACTATATCATACTCAAAGGGTCTGTCCAACAAGAAGATCTAACAATCTTAAATATCTACGCCCCTAACATGGGAGCAGCCAACTATATAAACCAATTAATAACAAAATCAAAGAAATACATCGACAGTAATACAATAATAGCAGGGGACTTTAACACTCCCCTCACTGAAATGGACAGATCATCTAGGCAAAAGATCAACAAGGAAATAAAGGCCTTAAATGACACACTGGACCAGATGGACATCACAGATATATTCAGAACATTCCATCCCAAAGCAACAGAATATACATTCTTCTCTAGTACACATGGAACATTCTCCAGAATAGACCACATCCTGGGTCATAAATCAGGTCTCAATCAGTACCAAAAGATTGAGATCATTCCCTGCATATTTTCAGACCACAATGCTCTGAAGCTCGAACTCAATCACAAGAGGAAATTTGGAAAGAACGCAAATACATGGAGACTAAACAGCATCCTTCTAAAAAATGAATGGGTCAACCAGGAAATTAAAGAAGAATTGAAAAAATTCATGGAAACAAATGATAATGAAAACACAACAGTTCAAAATCTGTGGGACACAACAAAGGCAGTCCTGAGAGGAAAATATATAGCGATACAAGCCTTTCTCAAGAAACAAGAAAGGTCTCAAATACACAACCTAACCCTACACCTAAAGGAGCTGGAGAGAGAACAACAAAGAAAGCCTAAACCCAGCAGGAGAAGAGAAATCATAAAGATCAGAGCAGAAATCAATGAAATAGAAACTAAAAAAACAATAGAACAAATCAACAAAACTAGGAGCTGGTTCTTTGAAAGAATTAATAAGATTGATAAGCCCCTGGCCAGACTTATCCAAAAGAAAAGAGAAAGGACACAAATAAATAAAATCATGAATGAAAGAGGAGAGATCACAACCAACACCAAAGAAATACAAACAATTATAAGAACATACTACGAGCAACTCTATGGCAACAAATTTGACAATCTGGAAGAAATGGATACATTTCTAGAGATGTATAAACTACCACAACTGAACCAGGAAGAAATAGATAACCTGAACAGACCCATAACCAGTAAGGAGATTGAAACAGTCATCAAAAATCTCCAAACAAACAAAAGTCCAGGACCAGACGGCTTCCCAGGGGAATTCTACCAAACATTTAAAGAAGAATTAATTCCTATTCTCCTGAAACTGTTCCAAAAAATAGAAATGGAAGGAAAACTTCCAAACTCATTCTATGAGGCCAGCATCACCTTGATCCCAAAACCAGACAAGGATCCCACCAAAAAAGAGAATTACAGACCAATATCCTTGATGAACACAGATGCGAAAATTCTCACCAAAATACTGGCCAATAGGATCCAACAGTACATTAAAAGGATTATTCACCACGACCAAGTGGGATTTATTCCAGGGCTGCAAGGTTGGTTCAACATCCGCAAATCCATCAATGGGATACAATACATTAATAAAAGAAAGAGTAAGAACCATATGATACTCTCAATAGATGCTGAAAAAGCATTTGACAAAGTGCAGCATCCCTTCCTGATTAAAACTCTTCAAAGTGTAGGGATAGAAGGCACATACCTCAATATTATCAAAGCCATCTATGAAAAACCCACCGCAAATATCATTCTCAATGGAGAAAAACTAAAAGCTTTTCCACTAAGGTCAGGAACACGGCAGGGATGTCCGTTATCACCACTGCTGTTCAACATAGTACTAGAAGTCCTAGCCTCAGCAATCAGACAACAAAAAGAAATTAAAGGCATCCAAATCGGCAAAGAAGAAGTCAAACTATCACTCTTTGCAGATGATATGATACTATATGTGGAAAACCCAAAAGGCTCCACTCCAAAACTGCTAGAACTTATACAGGAATTCAGTAAAGTGTCAGGATATAAAGTCAATGCACAGAAATCAGTCGCATTTCTTTACACTAACAACAAGACAGAAGAAAGAGAAATTGAGGAGTCAGTCCCATTTACAATCGTACCCAAAACCATAAGATACCTAGAAATAAATCTAACCAAAGAGGCAAAGAATCTATACTCAGAAAACTATAAAGTACTCATGAAAGAAATTGAGGAAGACACAAAGAAATGGAAAAATATTCCATGCTCATGGATTGGAAGAACAAATATTGTGAAAATGTCTATTCTACCTAAAGCAATCTACACATTTAATGCAATCCCTATCAAAATCCCATCCATTTTTTTAAAGAAATAGAACAAATAATCCTAAAATTTATATGGAACCAGAAAAGACCTCGAATAGCCAAAGGAATATTGAAAAAGAAAGCCAAAGTCGGTGGCATCACAATTCCAGACTTCAAGCTCTATTACAAAGCTGTCATCATCAAGACAGTATGGTACTGGCACAAAAACAGACATATAGACCAATGGAACAGAATAGAGAGCCCAGAAATAGACCCTCAACTCTATGGTCAACTAATCTTCGACAAAGCAGGAAAGAATATCCAATGGAAAAAAGACAGCCTCTTCAACAAATGGTGCTGGGAAAATTGGACAGCCAAATGCAGAAAAATAAAATTGGGCTATTTCCTTACACCACACACGAAAATAGACTCAAAATAGATGAAGAACCTCAATGTGAGAAAGGAATCTATCAAAATCCTTGAGGACAATGCAGGCAGCAACCTCTTTGACCTCAACCGCAGCAACTTCTTCCTAGGAACATCGCCAAAGGCAACAGAAGCAAGGGCAAGAATGAACTATTGGGATTTCATCAAGATCAAAAGCTTTTGCACAGCAAAGGAAACAGTTAACAAAACTAAAAGACAACTGACAGAATGGGAGAAGATATTTGCAAACGACATATCAGATAAAGGGCTAGTATCCAAAATCTATAAAGAGCTTATCAAACTCAATACCCAAAGAACAAATAATCCAATCAAGAAATGGGCAGAGGACATGAACAGACATTTCTGCAAAGAAGACATCCAGATGGCCAACAGACACGTGAAAAAATGCTCCACATCACTCGGCATCAGGGAAATACAAATCAAAACCACAATGAGATACCACCTCACACCAGTCAGAATGGCTAAAATTAACAAGTCAAGAAATGACAGATGCTGGCGAGGATGCGGAGAGAGGGGAACCCTCCTACACTGCTGGTGGGAATGCAAGCTGGTGCAACCACTCTGGAAAACAGTGTGGAGGTTCCTCAAAAAACTGAAAATAGAGCTACCCTATGACCCAGCAATTGCACTCCTGGGTATATATCCTAAAGATACAAACGTGGTGCTCCGAAGGGGCACGTGCACCCGAATGTTTATAGCAGCAATGTCCACAATAGCCAAACTGTGGAAAGAGCCTAGATGTCCATCAACAGATGAATGGCTAAAGAAGAAGTGGTATATATACACAATGGAATACTATGCAGCCATCAAAAGACATGAAATCTTGCCATTTGCGACTACGTGGATGGAACTAGAGGGCATCATGCTTAGTGAAATAAGTCAATCGGAGAAAGACAACTATCATATGATCTCTTTGATATGAGGAAGTGGAGATGCAACGCGGGGGGGGGGGTTGGGGGGAGGAAGGAAAAGAAAAAATGAAAAGATGGGATTGGGAGGGAGACAAACCATAAAAGACTCAATCTCAAGAAACAGACTGAGGGTTGCGGGGGGGAGGGGGGATGGGAGAGGGTGGTGGGGAAATGGACATTGGGGAGGGTATGGGCTATGATGAGTGCTGTGAAATGTGTAAACCTGACGATTCACAGACCTGTACCCCTGGGGATAAAAATACATTATATGTTTATTAAAATAAAAAAAATTAAAAAAAAAAGAAGTACATGTCAGGCTTTCTGAAAAGTGTGTTTCTTTGTCTACTATTCTATCATTTTGTTAATTTTATTTTAATTGACATTAGAGAAATTATAGAAACTTGATGAATTTAGTATTCCCCAACATTGTTACAACAAAACAACGATAGGATGAGAGCATACAGCAGAAAATAAAGGAAGACATGAACTAGTCCAGAGATATGAGAAGATGAAGTGATCCTTTTTGGGAACAAATGAACTTCATTTTTTAAAAAGCCTTCAAAACTTAAAAGAGAACTTATAAAAGTAATTAAGGTTTTTAAAAATCAACATTGTTATAAGGAAGCCACTTATTAAGTCATTTTCTTTAAATAATGATGGCTTGATATTTGGGATGTAGAACATATACACATATATGCCTATGACTCTCAATATTTAAATTAGTTATAATTCAAAAACATTTATTTGTGAGTCACCTGTTTAGAATTCAGAAAGTTTCCTTATACTAACCCTATTGTAAATGGTTATTGGTTTCCACCCATTGCAGACTATTTCTTTTTAAATACATGAAGACCAAAAAAAGAGGGGGGGGGGATCGTGTATACCTGTATGTAAACGTGGCAAATGTAATTAAGATTTAATGTGATTATGTTATTATATTATTTTTTTAGGGTTTTTTCCCACTTACTTTGCGGTAGAGAATGGGCCATACAGAAAAATACACGGTTCTATGGATTCAGAAAGGGGGGAAACATGTTATAGGATACAGTGACCGTTCAAAGGCCTTGTTTTGGGGGCAGATTCCCACTTTCTACACTTCGGAGTCATTTTTTAGTGTCCCACATAATTCTGTTGATACAGGTCACACCAAGAAAAACAGCCACAGAGACTTGAGTGGAAGTAAAGTGTTGTAGAGGTACATGTTTCTATGTAAAGTCTAGTTACATACAAATTGTGCATTTGTAACCTGGAGGAAAAACAACAAAATATATTCCACTGACAATCTTCCCAAAATAATGGACACAAAATTTTCAGAAGGAGTACTGCACAGAATTGTTCTGAAGTCACTAGGTTTTTGCAAAACCTTCTAAGTCGAATCTTGAACTGTGCTTTTAGGATATCAATGGTATATACTCCCCAAAGCAAAGTGATATTCCTTTTTCTAATATGAGAATCTGTATTTTTTGCGTGAAATGGAAAAATTGTATTCAATATTTACCATTGACATTTTCATGGAAGTAAGATCAAAATACAACATTAGTTTCAGGTGTACATGATAATAATTGAATATTTGCATACGGTACAAAGTGATCAAAAATAAGTCTAGTTATCACCTGTCACACCATACAAAGGGCTCCCTGCCCCCCTTCACTTACCCCCAACACCCATTCCCTCTGCTAACCACCACTCTACCGTACCTATGAGTTTTGCTTTGTTCACTTGTTTTTTTAGGCTCCTCATATAAGTGAAATCATATGGCTGAAGTTTTTAAGCTGGTAAAATTTGAATGTGACTTACTCTTCTATCCTTTCTTATTTCCATGTGATCGTAAAGCATTCCCATCTCAGGTGTGTGTCCAGCTCTCATTCCTAGCACAATCCGTTAACTACTTACCTCTTGTCAAAACTCTAGGGAACGCTGTCTTTGATTTCTACAATCTGATTGCATCTATGGTGCTAAAACTAACATTTTTTGATCAGGTAAATAAATTGGGGAAAGCTGTCTTCAATATTCTACTCCACCGTGCCATCCACTTCCAATTTGGAAAAATGAATGCTTATACCTCGAGTCACTATTAAATCAATCCAACAAAGGTATAGGAGTGACTTTAGTGTTTTCCATCAATTTTACTTTATTTTTTATACAAACTGAGGTACTGACAATTAAGAACTAACTTACCAGACAGTTGTCGGAATGTGTACTGCTCCGAAAACTTCACTGTTTGCATTTTTTTCTGTTTGTATTTTTTAGTGTTCAGTGGAAATGCCCAGTTGCCAAATATGATTTAAATTTTAAGTGATTTAAGTACATTTATAAATTACTTAAATATAAGTTGCATTCTATACCTTTTTAAAGGTAGGTAGCAGTTATATAAAGGGAAATCAAAACATTGTTAGGCTCTCTGGAAAAAATTACAATATAAGGCATATAGCACCATCTACTGATAAATCCACTTATTTCTGACAACTTAATTTTATTCATTACTAATTAAAGATGAAAATTACAAGAAATGTCATGGTTCTACTTATTTTGTGGCTAGTCCAAGGATTTTAATTTCTAGTCTCCTTATTGTTGGTGATAATTGTTATTGATAAAAGACAATACAGAAGATATATTTTCATAAAGGTTAGCAAGAATTATGTAAACAATACTATCTAAGATGTATCAGTTACAACAATTTATTGCCTCTCAGCTCCAAATCCACTCTTCATTGTCTTATTTGTGATCATGGAGCAGCATCCTATAAACATTTCTCCCTTTCTAGCTGGCAAGATGGTAAGCTTTGCCAGTAGAGGGAGCCTGAAGGATGCAGCAGGAGGAGGAAGGGGCTTTCTTCCCTTTATCAGAGGTGCTTTTTTTCCTTTCTTGCTCCTACAGTGTTCCACCAGCAAGTGGGACACCCAGCTGAGCTTGCTTTCAGCTAAGTTTCCATGGGACACCCACGGACAGCTTTCCAGAAAGTTCTGCAGGCAGCATTAGCTGCTTCCCAGCAAATTCAGGAACATTCTCAGTGGGTGACTTCCAACAAATAAAAAAAGAAAAGAAAAGAAATGTGTTCTTTTGAAGTTTACAAAAAGCTCTTATTAAAAGAGATGATTTTCTGTGTCATAAATAAAGTCTTGATGTACTGGAAAGAAACAAAATCATGCAAAGAATATTCTCCAACCACAACGGAATTAAATCACAAATGAACAAGGAAAAAATATCTACAAAATCCCCCAAATGTTTAGAAATTAAACAACATTTCTAAGTAACCAGGTATCAAAGAATTTATAAGAAAAAAATAAAAAATATGTTGAACTGAATGAAAATGGAACCACAAAGTATCAAAGATTGGTTAGATATCACCAAGGTTACCAGTAGTTAGTTGGGGACCCATTTGAGGAAGTCATTTAAATTCTCAATGCCTCTACTTACTTGACAATAAAGTTAGTTGGTTGAATTTGGTTCTCTTCCTGCTCTTAGTGTTTATGAATTTATAATGGAAGAACATTAACTCTGAAAACAAAATCTCAACAAGACTTTAAGTTTAGGTAACACTTTTGGAGAAAAATTATGATGGAAATGGAATTTTAATTTTCTTATGAAGTATCAGTTGAAGAGAAGTGTTAGTCTAGATTTGTAGTTTCTGTGTTTTTTTTTTTTAAGATTTCTTTATTTATTTGACAGAGAGAGACCCAGTGAGAGAGGGAGCACAAGCAGGGAGAGAGAGAAGCAGGCTTCTTGCGGAGCAGGGAACCCTACACGCGGCTCGATTCCAGGACCCTGGGATCGTGACCTGAGCTGAAGGCAGATACTTAATGACTGAGTCACCTGGGTGCCCCTAGATTTGTAATTTTTACTTTACTCTTCAAAATCTAAACTCTATAGTGTTGGCAGGAATAACAAAATACTCAGTGTCCTATAGCCTCAGGGGCATTAAGGAAGCAATCTATTGTCCTTTACAATTCTACAGCTGCAAACAGGGTTCAAACACACAAAAATATTAAACTGTCCTCCTTGTCACTTACTGGCATCAATAAAAAATTATAATTTAAAACACTAAAATTATTTTATATTCACTGGGGTAAATCAGCTTGACTTACATTTTAAGTTTTGGAAAATAAAAATGATAACTAGAGTCATCATTATCTCTGGTTAAAATTTAACTGCAATATGATTACATAAAATATTGCAAAATAAACCATTCATTGAAAGGAAGTTTAAAAAATACCTTTTTTCTTCCCCCAAGGAAACTCTGAAGAGAAATTACATTAGCTGAAGGCTTGTTCTACTGTTTTGAGATTTGCTTAGTAAAAAGTCTCTAGCTTCTCCTTGCTCTGTGAGGAGTTCACAAAGGATAGGCCAAGAGTTAGGCCAATTAAAAATAAAATTCCTTATTAAATCTTTATTGATTTGAGTTATCTAAAGGTGCCAGGTGCACCAAGTTCTAATTCTTTAAGCCAAATAGTCTTTAGGTACCCTTAAAAGCAGCGAAGAAGTCATCAGGTAAGAAGTAAAGAATTTCCTCAGATAAAATCGCTATTCATTCTAGACTGATACTAACTAGTTGTGTAATTTTAGAAAATCAACTAACTCGGCCTTGTTTCCCTGATTTGTAAAATAAAGGAGAAACTTCTAGCCCTAAGTTCCCCTGTCCTGTGGTGATAGACAATATTCTTTCTTTTAAAAATTTCTCCTAACATCATCTCTTGCTTAAGTATTACATGGCTTATACAACTATTTAATAATAATATTTTTATTTGTTTACCCCTCCTCCCATCTGAGATTCCATTAGAAAGAGGGTTCATTTTTAAAGGTCTAAATTACCGTAAAATGACAACACACCGAGAACATCAGCAGAACACCCATCAAGCCCATTAAAACATCATGAAGATAGGACCAAACAGTTGTTTTAGCGTAAAACAGGACCTAATGCACCTAATGCTAGGGACAGTTTCTACCTAGTGGCACAGATTTGTGACACCATGCTGACTCTAGAAAAGGGAATGTAACCATGGTGCACTACTTGGCTTTGAAATGAACAATATTTTTCTGGCCACAGTTATGTAAATGCAGGCGCTGTTACTCAGGGAAAAACCTGCAGTACAGGTACTGCAGTACTTCACTATTGTCATAAAACAGAATATAAATGTTCTCAACTTCCACAAAACTGACAAACATTGAGGGCAGGGTGAAGGTAAAAATGAAGAGGAAAATGGGGACATTAAAATGTTCTTATATCAAATGGAAATTGAAGAATTAGAGGTTTCGTGCGTGGTTAAACCTCGTAGAGCTGATGAATCAAGGAATTGAGAATGGTGATAAACTGGACAGAAAAGATAGGAAGGCTGAAATTAAGAAAAATTAAGGTTGATACATTGAGGGCACCTGGGTGGCTCAGTCGGTTAAGCATCAACTCTTGATCTGGGCTCAGGTCATGATCTTTGGGTCCAGATCAATCTCTGCCTTGACTCCACACTCAGCAGGAGTGTCCTGGAGAGTCTCTCTCCCTCTGTCTCTGCCCCTTCCCTGCTCATGCTCTCTCTCTCTCTCTTAAATAACTAAATCTTTTCCAAAAAATGTTGACATACTGTTATAGGCACACTGTTTAGTGCTATCAGAAGAATAAAAGTAGTCTTCATTTTGTTGGTTTTATTTTATTTTTTTAAGTTATGAGTCTAGGGGAAAAGGTTAGGGAGGATACAGTTGCTCTCAAATATATAGTTAATGCTACACAGTGAATGTTTGGGTCCACCCCATCACCTATCCCCTTCCTCTCTCCCCAAAACCATATGCTGAAATCGAATCCCCGGTGTGATGGTATTAGGAGGTGGGGACTTTGGGAGGTGATTAGGTCATAAGAGTGGAGCCCTCACCAAGAGATTAGTGCCATTATGAAAGAGACCCCAGAGAACTCTCTGTCCCCTTCCTCCATGTAAGGACACAGTGTGTGTTGGGGGGTTGCGGGGGAGGGGGGGGAGTTGGGCCACCTATGAGCCAGGAAGTGGGCCAGTACTGCTGGCATCTTGATCTTAGACTTCCCAGTGTCTAGAACAATGAACAGCAAGTTTCTGTTGTTTATAATGGTATTTTGTGATAGCAGCCCAAAAAGACTAAGATGATTAAGTTATTTTTAACACATTCAAATACATACACAGATCATGTTTGTTTGTTTCTTAAGACTGTATCTTACATGGTAGCTTAATCATAGTTTAACTTCAAGAAATCACTTTAGTCGAATCTCATCTCCTGACCTGAATCTCATACTTCAAGTTACCACTCTTACTAGGAGGTGCATTAGTGGCATAAAATTGCAGAAAAACCTAAGCAACCAAAGAAAATCCAATCATTTAAGTGAAGAGAAACATCAGGTCCTGGTCTAGTTTCACAGTATCTAGAACTCTAAGAAGAATCCTTAATTTTGATCATCCTCAATGGTTCCCATGCTGGTCACATTAACTTCGTTACCCAAATGTGAAAAGTAATGACCTGATTAATTTTAATCCTAATAGCAATGTCTTAAATAGCATATTTTAAAAATTCTTCAAACTTTAATATACAGTTAAATATATAGACACTGAAGCATGCCTGGGTGACTCAGTTGATTAAGCGTCTGCCTTCAGCTCGGGTCATGATCTATGGTTCCTAAGATCCAACATCCCACTGGGCTCCCTGCTCAGTGGGGAGTCTGACTCTCCCTCCCTCTGCTCTTGCACTCACTCATGTGCACTCTCTCTCTCCCCCTCTCAAATAAATAAATAAAATCTTTAAAAAGGAAAACAAAAAAACAAACAAACATAGACACTGAAACCAGATTGCCCAAGATGGATTTGGGTCCAACATTTATAAACCATGTCATCTTTGACAATTTAAAATTCTATGTCAGTTTCACTCTTTTGAAAAGTAATAGCCCCTAGGTTGAAGGATTGGTATGAGAGTCAAATAAGTTAGTATCTGTAAGGAATGTAGAACCAGGCCCAGGATAATAAATGTTAGGCATTTTATATGAATTTCTTATTTAGCCTAAAAACCAAAACCAAAAACCCTAGTGAAGTTATATAATGGATGAAAAAAAACAAAACTAGAGCCTGTCTCTTTACCAAAAGGAGGACTTGCAAACTAGTCTTTGTTAGACTTTGTTAGGAAATCATCAATAAGCTTAACCAATATTAAAGTATGACTCTGAACTGGGACCACAGGTTTAGGTTTCTAGATTAGAAAAAAATGAACATCGACCTGAAATGGCTTTCCTTTTATTATGCTTGAAACATGTGTTTACATTTTGTGTTCTTTTTTATTTTTTTTTTTAATACATGATATATTTACTGAGATATGTTTTACATGAAGATTACATACAGGCTTCCTCTGTGTGGCCTGCTTTCTTCTGTGACTGGCAACCCTTCCATCGTTACTCTAGCTTGCTCTGTTTTCACATAAAATTTAAAAACTCGATTAATCAAGAGATAATAATTGCTTTCAGAAAAAAAAAATAATTGCTTTCAGAAGTCCTGTTACCATGCTTTTTACATGGCTCATTTTATCTTACTCTTATAATAAGACAGTAAGGAAGATATTAACTCCATTTTACAGATAAGACCACTGAGGCTCACAAAGGTTCAACCACATGTTCAAAGTCCTCAACTAGTGAATGAGAAAGCCAGATGTAAGCATTGTGTTATCATTTCAGAGAATATTCTTTGCAATATGCCACACAGTCTCTCAAATTCTTTAATTTCCATTTTAAAGAAAAATTTACTTCTGTCATCTCCAACTCTGGGTCTCAGTCTCCTTCCCCCCACCCCAAAGAATCACTGAGTTATTTAAACACCTTAAAAAGTTGCAATATGAATGTTGCACTATAGTTACATAATACCTATATAAAAAAATTTCTAAAAATGCAGTTGAGGAGTATAGGGAAAGCCTACTCTGAAATTTTCAATTCTCCCTGTGACCACTATCATGTGAACATCCAGACTACCCGCCTGAAAGAGGAAAGACATATCACCACGATTACCCCAGCTAATACCTAGTTAACTGCCACGCATAAGAGTGACACTGTAGGAGGCAATTTAACTCTTATGTTTCCATTACGGAGACCTTTTTCACAGTAGAAACGCAGGACTGTAAAGCACGTATCTGATCTGCAGAGGGCACCAGTGGCCCGAACAGTGGAATTCAGTGTCTCAGGCTGAGCGCGGGCAGGAAAACTCCTGGCCCTGCGCACCCGCCGTGGATTGTGGGAGCCCCCGAAAGCCAGCGCTACCACTTCTTCCGCTGGAGATGTGACTGTGCCTTCTAAGGCTTTCGTCGCTGACCTTCAGACTGAGCTTCAAAATATATGTTAGCATAATGTCATTATGGTGAAAACTTTACAAATTGTTCAGATCATTTTTTTTTTTAGATTTTATTTATTTATTTGATAGAGATCACAAGTAGGCAGAGTCAGGCAGAGAGAGAAGTGGGGGAAGCAGACTCCCTGCTGAGCAGAGAGTCTGATGTGGGGCTGGATTCCAGGACCCTGAGATCATGACCTGAGCTGAAGGCAGAGGCTTAACCCACTGAGTCACCCAGGCGCCCCCAGATCATTATTTTTTATCCTTAAAGTAGATAAATGTGTTTAGAAGACCCAGATACAATTCAGGTTCTGAAATCATTCAGTCAATGTTAATGTCATAATACAAAAGTAGTAATAGTGAAACCTCATTAATTCACCCCAGCTAAAAGACCTGTCTACCTGACCTTGCAAAAAAACCCAACTCTTAACGCTTACAGTTATGTTGTTTTCTGTAAATATAGTTCCTCCTTACGAAGCTAACAGCTCTTTATTCACTCAAGTTGTTTCCTAGAAAGGGTATATTAAATGTAGGAGCATAGCTGCTAAAGTGCATGGCCTTTGGCATCAAACTGATGAAAGTCACTTCTCTGAACTTCAATTCTCTCATCTGTAAATAAAAAGTAAAAGTTTGCTCCACATAGCATTATGAGAATTAACTTAGATAATTGTATAGCAGTGCTTAGTACAATGTAAATACATAAATAAGGGCTTAGTGAACAGTGAACAAATATTATTGATTTGTAACTAGCATATGAATAGTGTTTCTGTGGTGCTTGTCATAAGGTGGACAAAATCTCTGGTATGTGTCACAATTCTGATATTTGAATTATCTTAGATGGTTTCAAGCAAAGTGTTTGGCCACATTTATTTCTGTCTTCAAGATTTATTTTCAGTCGAAGGAAAAACATTCTTGGAGCAAGGGAAGAGTGTAGCTGTTTAAACATCTATTTGCAAATATAACCTTCAAGATATTAGAAAGAAATTTATCCTTGAAATTTTGGAAGATTAATCTATACAATTTTATGAATATTTAAGTAGTCTATAAATACATATGTCTTTAAATATGAATTTAGCTTAGCTTTTTTCTGAATTATGGAAAACTATATATTACCAAATTTCCACCAAGTTTGGAGAAATCTGTTATTAAAATAAGAATGTAGGGGTGCCTGGGTGGCTCAGTGGGTTAAAGCCTCTGCCTTCGGCTCAGGTCATGATCACAGGGATGGAGCCCCACATCAGGCTCTCTGCTCGGCAGGGAGTCTGCTTCCCCCTCTGTCTCTGCCTGCTGTTCTGCCTTCTTGTGCTCTCTCTCTGTCTGTCAAATAAATAAATAAATAAAATCTTTAAAATAAGAATGTAGGGTTATGGACATTGGGGAGAGTATGTGCTATGGTGAATGCTGTGAAATGTGTAAGCCTGATGATTCACAGACCTATACACCTGGGGCTAATAATACATTATATGTTGATAAAAATTTAAAAATAATAAATAAATAAATAAATAAATAAATAAGAATGTAGAAAAAGAGACCTATAAGCTTGAATTCAAAGTAATAATCCTGAAGTGAGAAAAATAAAGATTTTACAATTATAAATGGGAGCAAATTATATTAACTACTTATTGATAATATTTAGACCTCAAACTACAGATCATTAAAATAATAAAAGAAAACTGCAAGGCCTATAAGTGGGGTAGATAGAAACACAACAGTGAACCTCATTTCTGTGAGTTCAGCACAGCAGTATATCCAAACTAGAAAATTTAAATAAAAAAATAACTAAGCAGGTCTATCATTGAAAATTAATTGAAATGTTTTATTTTTCATAATTATCCATGACATCTCAAATGTTGACGATTTATTCCAAAACTAATTGCTAATAAATGTTGAAAAGTAATGTTAACGTCATTATTATGTCATTGTTGGTAATAATATTAACAAAAATATAAATGGCAATGAACCTACAATATTTATATAAAGAGACTGTTTAAAAGAGGGGAAGAAGGAAAACTGATTCTTGGAAATTGTCGGTTCTCCCTGTGACCACCACCATGGGAACAGAGCAGACTGGCGTGCTGATGACAGACATGTCATCACCATCACCTTAGTTCATGTCTTACCAGCCCTGCAAAAGAGTGAAGCTCTCCTCAGCAATTCAGCCCAGCCATGCTGCCAGCTGCCCATAGAAGAATCATAGAGCTGGCCCATGAAAATAATAAACATTCGCTGAATTTTTGGTTGCTTTTTACACCACAAATGATAGGTTAGAACCAAAACAGGCTCACGCTTTCTTTCTTCTGACATGGCCCCTATCAGACATGGGAGAGCCATACAGCACTCCCTTGAACTTGAGAGTGTGGGATGATTCTCAAGCAACAACAACCTTTTTCCGGGCACCACCAGAAAGCCAGCCCAGGACTTGTGTTTTGAGTGTCTCAGGCATGAGTCAGACATGGTGGTAGGGAAGGGCATCAAGTAAGCTCTCCAAGCTGTTTTTTTGAAAAAACAAACAAACAAACAACAACAACAACAAAAACAAAAAGAAAACTCTTGCTCTTGTGTGAAAGGAAGGGAAATCACCTCACCTTCTGTGGTTAGGAAGAATCACAGAACACCAATACTCAGCCAAAAATTCTCTTTGAATTTCCAATCATCTTTTTTCTTAGACTCTTCAAGATTCATTAGCGGTAAGCGGTTGCCCAAGGATGGAAATCAGTATTCTACAATCTTGATTTCAGTATCACATCTTGTTGTGGATTGTGCATCTATCAATGTAGCGCCTTTGACAAAATCGAGTCTGGCATCATCTATTTATAGACTCTTTGCATAGGAAAGCCCTTTTGCAGTTTGATTTGAAATGCAGATGCTTTAAAGAGAATTAACGACGTGTTATTTCTTCTTCCCACTTTAATCTGGCTGTTGTCCCTAGTGCTTCGGTTTTCAAGGTCCCTGTAACCTCCATATCGCTAAATCCACGGGTCCACTTTCAGGCCCCGTGGTACTCAACCTCTCAGGAACATTGGACACAGGAGAAACATTTTCCACACTTGGCTTCCAGGACACAATATGGCCCTGGTTCTTCTCCTATTCTTCAGCTGATTTTGCTCATCTTTCTTTGCTGAACTTAACCTCTTCTTCCTGATTTCTAAAAGATGGGAGTTCCCCCAGGTGTTTCTCATCTCCTTACTATCATTAAACCCTAAGTAATCTCTTCCAGCCACATTACTTTAAATGCCATCCATACACTTATGATTCTCACATTTATAGTCTCCCCTTAATTTCCATATTCAATTGCCTACTTAACATCTCTACTTGGCTATCTCATACTCATTTCATATACAATATGTCAAACTCAGCTTGATCTCTACCCATAAATTTATTTCTTTTTATTACTATTATTATTGAAGTATGGTTGACCCACAATGTTCCATTAGTTTCAGGTGTACAACACAGTAATTCAACTTCTTTATATGTTATGCTCTGCTCGTTACAGGTGTAGCTCCCATCTGTCACCATACAACACTATTACAATACCATTGACTATATTCCCTATGCTGGGCCTTTCATACCCATGACTTATTCATTACATAACTGGAAGTCTGTACCTTCAACTCCTCCTCACTTATAAATTTATTCTTCACTTTTCTTTTTTTTTTTTTAACTATGCCCTACTAAATAATAATGCCATTATCCAGTTGGTCAAGGGAAAAGCTTTGACATCACCTCTGAGATTTCCTTTCTTTCTACCCCATTTTCTTGGTGAATTATAACAAATTTCTACTTTCAACATAACCAAATATAACTATTTTTTACTAATTTCCTACATACTACCCTAGTCTAGGTCACTGAATCTCACACCCACATGATTGCAGTAGCTTCCCATCTGGTCTCCCTGCTACTACTATTAAGATCAGACCATGTCAATTCTCTGTTAAAATCTTCTAGTAACTTCCCTTAATGTACAGAATACACACACACACACACACACACACACACACACATATCTTTCTACAGTCTTTATGAATATACACAATTTAATCAATGGTTACATATTTAATTTCATTTGCTGCTTTTTCCCCTTTGCTCACTGTGTTCAAGCCACCGTAGCCCTTTTTGGTTCCAGAACATGCCAAACCTGTGTCTGACTCAGGAACTTCGAATTTGCTACTCTTACTGCCTAGGACTCTATTAACATAGGCATTTCTGCATATCCATGGCACATTGTCTCACTTGGTTGTGATCTTCATTCAAATATCACCATTTTATTTTATTTTATTTTTTATTAAAGATTTTATTTATTTATTTGACAGAGAGATAGAGAGAGAGCACAAGAAGGGGGAGCAGCAGGCAGAGGGAAAGGGAAAGGCAGGTTCTGTGATGAGCAAGGAGCCCAATGCAGGCCTCCATCCCAGGACCCTGGGATCATGACTTGAGCTGAAGACAGACGCTTACCGACTGAGCCACCCCGGGACCCCTCAAATATCACCATTTTAGAGCAGCTTCCACATCTCTTCTCTTATATCTTTACCCTACTTTGTCCTTAAAGTACTTGGCATTTTCTAGATACTTAACTGACATGATATAGCATGTCTATTTCCCATCTACTTCACAAGAATATGTGTTTTATAAGGTCAGCAATGTTTTATATAAATATGCTGCACATACATGTCTTAAATAAAATAATACATTTGCCCTAGGCAAAAAATTAAAATGTCATTAACAAAGTCAATGGATAATAAATAAGCTATGAAAACATGTTTGCATAAACATGACAGACATAAGACGAATCAATGATATAAACGTGTAGGTCAATAAGAAAAATAATCAAAGAGAAAAATGAAATCAAGACATAAATGGACAATTTGTAGCAAAAGAAGTACAAATGTCCAATAAACACTTGAAGAAGTGGAAGGATTAATTGACTTTCATAGCATTATCTCACCCAGTCCTCACAATAATCCAATGTGGCATGTTTCATTACTATTGTCATTATACAGGTAAAAAACAAATCTAAGGCAAAGAAAAATTAAGTAACTTGCCCAATATCAATACTAGGTAGGATGTATATGTTACAATATTTTAAAAAATCAAATTTTATCTCTTTGTGGGAAAAGCAGAGTTTTGCAGACTCCATTCATGAAAATGAGCCCATATATTAAAAAAAAAAAAAAGAGCTATTTTGCCAATAGATGCACAAATGTACTTAAATGTACAGGAAAAGTGTCTTAAGGGGAAAGGTAAAACTTACTACCATGGTTTCCTCTGGGGATAGAATCTGTGGGGACTGGAAAAGTCACCAAGTTGTTACTTAATTTTATGTGTCACTGATTTTTTTAAACAATGAAAATGTATTTGTGTATTGGTTTTACAATGCAACAATCCCTCGTTAAAAATAAAAATTAGGGGGGCGCCTGGGTGGCTCAGTGGGTTAAGCCACTGCCTTCGGCTCGGGTCATGATCTCAGGGTGCTGGGATCGAGCCCCACGTCGGGCTCTCTGCTTGGCGGGGAGCCTGCTTCCCTTCCTCACTCTCTGCCTGCCTCTCTGCCTACTTCTGATCTCTCTCTGTCAAATAAATAAATAAAATCTTTAAAAAATAAATAAATAAATAAAAATAATAAAAAAAAATAAAAATTAGGGGTGCCAGGTTGGCTCAGTGGGTTAAGCCACTGCCTTCGGATCGGGTCATGATCTCAGGGTCCTAGGATGGAGTCCCGTATTGGGCTTTCTGCTCAGCAGGGAGACTGCTTCTCTCTCTCTCTCTCTTTGTCTCTCTCGGCCTGCCTCTCTGCCTACTTTTGATCTCTGTCAAATTAAAAAAAAAAAAAAATCTTTAAAAATTTTTTTAAAAAATTAAAATAAAATAAAAATTAGTTTTGAGGGAGATTATGAGGATTATTTGCCTTCTTTAAAAATTAATGTTTAATTCTCTATTCTATGTAGGCTTCAAAGATAAAGGCTAAAGGGCTATGCATGAGTGACTTTCCATGTTTCCTCATTATATTCATTTGTGTCTTTCCATCTGGTTTAGAAAAAAAGAATTTGGCCAATGAACAGAGTATAATCAATCTAGTCTTAGTAAATGATACCACAGAATACACAGTGAAAATGGTCATGTGGAATGAACAGGTAAGTGTCATATCTCAGGAAATGAATATTGGGCATGCTCATTCATAGAACCCATTCTCATTCATTGTCATCAAAGTTAAATGGGAAGCTAATATTCAGGATTCATTCTTTAGAAAATTCAAAAGATGCTCACACAACCACACCCTTATAACTAATGATGGTTATCTGTGGGAATGGGGCTGGGGACCAGGCCAACTATAACAGAAATGTGAGACTGTTTTGAGTCACATAACTATACCCATTCAAAAATATTTTTAAAACAAACAATTTATTGGGAAAACTAAATTGGACCAATGAAAGTCAGTAACAGCTTCAGAGGTCAACAAGAAAGCAGATTTGGAAATCATTGTGTCTCTGGTAAAGTTTAGGTGAGAAACCATATGACTGCTGGGTCAGTTCTGAAGAGATCACGTTTTCATGAGAATTTGTCTGCAGGTTACAGATTTAACTGTTTTCCTTAGGTGTAATCTAGGATTAGGGTCTGCTTTAAAACACTCCATTAATTATGTAAAGTTCTTAATGTTCTAAGAGAAAGTTTCTCTCACTGCAGAATTGCTGATGTATATCTGTTTTTCCCAATTAGCTCTTTGCTCCTGGTCGTATTTCTCCTGGCATGAATTTTAAAAAGAACATATCCCGTCTTCAGAATTTTTTTTTTTTTTTTAATTACAAATGAGGTCCACCTCGGTGACTCAGATGGTTGGGTGTCTGCCTTCGGCTCAGGTCATGGTCCCAGGATCCTGAGATGGAGCCCTGCATTGGGCTCCCCTGCAGGGAGCCCGCTTCTCCCTCTCCCTGTACTGCTCCCCCTGCTTGTGCTCTCTCACTCTCTCTGTCAAGTAAATAAATAAAATCTTTTTTAAAAAATTACAAATGAGTTTGCAATATTCTTTAAAAGTCCTTAGAATTTCTAAACATGCTTTCTTTTTGACATTGGGAGGGCTGGGTTCCTCCACTCTGCAAAACAGGTAGAGCTGAGGTAGAGCTAAACTTCATTGTCTTGTTCCAGCTGTAAGAGTGGAGGCTCATGAGTCTTGCTGGTGTCCACCAATTATTGTGCTAGGTTGGGCTTCTCAGTAGGTTAGCATACAGAGAGGATCTGTGTACAAGTAATTTTTTTAGGAGGTGTTTCCCAGGAGTCTGAGTCATACTAGAGACCAAGGTGTGGTCTCTGGCAAAAGGATAGCTCCAGCTTGATCTTGCAATGGAACTCCAGAGCATGACGCGTTGCAGGATTGTCCTCAGAAGACAAGAGGGAACCAAAATTTACTACTCCCGTGTGGGGAATGGAGGGCCAGTTAAAGCAGGTCTAGGGCAGTTGGCTGAAGAGCCCCAGATTTAGCTACTGAAGGCACATTGAAAGCCAAGGAGTGGAGGGAATTTGGGGGAAAGGAGCAGAGAAGAATGCTATGGAAATGTACAAAGGGATTAGGGGCTGGAGGTGGAATGCCAGTGTGATGTGATGCAATTGTACATCAGATCTTAACCACAGACTCAGAATGCATTTATGTTCAATGTGTGTTTAGACCTGAGGCTGTTATTTTTTTTTTTAATTGTTGCCATACCTAACATTATGGCCAGAATTCAGTGAGTAATTTAACAGATCAAATTCCAATTCTAAATAGCATAAAAGAAGCTGTCTTAGCACTTCTGTTTTTCATATAGCTAAATAACTTGGTAAATGCATTAAATTAATAAGTTCCATAGAATAGAAAGATAAACATTCTTCTCTCTGGTGATGTCCTCATTTAGTAGTCACAAATTAAGAAGCCTTAAGAAACATAATTTGTTGATTAAATGTTTCTAAAAATGTTCAACTTGGATAAACTATTATAAAATTAAAATTTCTCTGTCTAGGGGTCATTTTTCAATGCTAAAGTAGAATATTTCAACACTGAATTTATGGAACAAATATTGTGCCAGGCATGTTCTGGGCATTGAAAGTAAAGTGGAGATCCAAACTCACAAAGTCCTTTCTCATGGAGCTTATGTTCCAGACGGAGGAGAGAGACCAAAAATAAAGAAAGGAATGTGTTACATTATTTCTGATGTTGACATGTCCTATAAATAAAAATAAAATAAAATAAAATAAAAGAGTGTGACAGAAATTGATAAGTTTGAAAATATACATGAAAATAAAATTAAAATGCTAACAGAAGAAAACATAGACTCTTATCTGTGGAACTTTGAGGTAAAGAATAATGTCTTATGACCCAAAAAACACAAATCATGAGATAAAATTAACTGGATTTTAACACATTTCTATAAAGAATGCCTGATCAGTGAATTTAATCTTAGACAAAATTAACTAATATACAAAATCAACTAATATACAAGAAAAGACCTAAACGTGAGACATGAAATCTCTAAAAGAAAACATAGGCAGTAATGTCTTGGGCATCAACCTTAGCAACATATTTAAGAATATGTCTACTCAAACAAGAGAAGCAAAAGCAACAATAAACTATTGGGGCCACATCAAAATAAAAAGCTTTTGCACAGCAAAGGAAACCCATCAACAAAACAAAAAGGCAGCTACTGAATAGGAGAAGACATTTGCAAATGATATATCTGATAAGGATTTAATACCCAAAATATAAAAAGATATTATATAATTCAATACCCCCAAAAAATCTGATTTAAAAGTGGGTGGAGGACCTAAATATACATTTTTCCAAAGGAGATACACAGATGGCCAACAGACATGTGAAAAGGTGCTCAATATCACTAATCATCAGGGAAACGCAAATCAAACTACAATGAGATATCCTCTCACACCAGTCAGAATGGCTAGTATCAAAAAGCCAAGAAATAACAAGTGTTAACAAGGATGTGGAGAAAAAAGGAATCCTCATGCACTGTTGGTAGAAATGTACACTGGTGCAACCACTGTGGAAAACAGTATAGATTTTTCTCAAAAAATGAAAAATAGAAATAGCACATGATCCAGTAATTCCACTATTGTGTATTTTCCCAAAATGAAAACACTAATTCAAAAGATATATGTATCCCTATGTTGATTGCAGCATTATTTATAACAGCCAAGATATGGAAGCAACCCCAGTGCCCAACCTTAGATGAATGGATAAGAAGATGTGATACACACACACACACACACACACATACACACACACACACACACAGGAATATTACTCAGCTTTAAAAAAGATAAAGAAATCTTGCCATTTGTGAAAACATAAATGGACCTAGAGAATACTATGCTCAGTGAAAGAAGTCAAACAAAAAAAGACAATTAACATGATTTAACTTAGCTGTGAAATCTAAAAAACAATACAAATGAACCAACAAAACCAACAAAAAACTCAAACAGACTTTAAATATAGAGAACAAACTGGTGGTGTCAGAGGGGAGGTGAGTGAAGGGAAGGATGAAAGGTGAAGTGGATTAAGAGGTATAAACTTTCAGTTATGAGATAAGTAAGTCACAGAGATGAAAAGTATAGCTTTGTGTGGTGACAGCAGTGATGGTTGTCACTACTACTTGTATTGTGGTAAGCACTAAACAGAGATTAGAATTGTTGAATCACTATGTTGCATACCTGAAAATAATTTAATAATTAATTAATTAATGCCAACCACACTTGCATATTAAATAAAAATGAATAAAATATTAAAAAATATCTGATAATGGACAGACTGGGAAAAGATATTTATAATATCTAAAACTGATGGAGGATTTATACTATACATAGAATTTTGAAAAACCAGAAAGAAATGAATTGATAGGAAAAAATGATCAAAGGATTTAACAAATAGAATAGGAAATTTGTTTGCTAAGAAGTAAGTGAAGTAATACTCAGTTTCATCAGTAGTTAGAGAAATGTATATTATAACAAGACAATACTCTTAACACATCAAATGAGCAGAAGTTTAAAATCAGAACATTATCAAATGTTGGAAAATATGTAGAGAAATGGAAACCATCTTGCCCAGCAGGAAGAATGTAACATTTACTAATGGATTATTTGACATACTGATGATGCCAAACCCAGATAGGCTATGATTTACCAATCCAGCTTCGTGAATATACCCCAGAGAAAAAAACCATTCAGGTCAACACAGGTTTGTTTTTGAGGGTATGGAGGGTCAGAGGCAATTGTGGTCTCCATTAAGGACATGTATAAGTAACATATGATGATTAAGAATTGTGAAATACTCTCCAATTAAAAATTAACATACATACAGCGATGTGCCTATTGTCAAGTGAACAAAACTGAGGATAATAAGGTCCATAGCAACATACCGTTTATATATTGATAATATACAAATGCAAAATAACACTGCATATTTTATAAGGGTATGTATACATCCAAGGTAAATCAACAGATACCATGGCAGGGTTGGGGAAAGGAACAAAGTTGAAAACAAAATTAAACAAAGAATAGCCTTGAAAACTTTCTATAACTTCGCTCCGATTTTGTATGTAGATTCTCTTGCAAAACTTTAACTACATTCTTATTTTGTTTCATATTTACAATGATACAGGGATCCAAGCAAAGAGCAGGGTCATGTTTAGACTCTTGCAAGGCTCTAGTAAGAATCAGGCTTTGTGCCAGGGGTTAGGGTTACAAAGGTAAATGCCATGGGAGTACAGAGTCTCCTGGAGGACAGAATGCACGTTTAGTATTGTTTTCTGTCAAAAGGTGAATCTGGACCCTTTACTTTTTTCACATGATGAATGTGATAACCATTTCATTCAATGTGAACACTTTATGCTCTTCGATTCCAGGACTCAGACTTAAATTATGAATTCAGTAAGACTACCTAACAAATCCTAAATTTCTGATTCAGCATTTATTTTCTCTTGCCATGGATCTTGGTCTGAATTTTAAAATTTTTATTCCAAATGTTTATTTTGGATGTGTATCAATACCATTAGTTACCCTGAATCCTTTAGGAAACAGATGAACGATAAAACACAAAATTATATCTAAACACTTAGAAAACCATATTTAAATGCTTCCATTTCATGCTTTTTAGCTTGCATTTCCCATTGTTATCGAATATTAAATGTTGGATAGCAACTCTGCAAAGTAAGTCTGAACCATACATATATTCAGAATATTCCTAGGAAAGTTGAAAAGTCGGAATACAAGAGTAGCTTTAAGGAAATCTAAGCGTGAAGGTTTGGGTAGGAGCAGTAGACTCCACCAGGATCTGACTCAGTAAAGTGAAAACAAAACTGGGGGAAGCAGCTGCTGGAGAAAATAAACGTTTCAGCTGTTTTCTGTGCAATACGTCCCAGAAACGTAGCAAATGGCATTTTACTGTGCCCTAGGGCTCCTTTCAACTAACAGCTCATTTCCTCTGAGCCAGGGACGATCTGCAACTTAACCCAACTTGGCAGTGCTCAGGTAGAAAGCCTGAGTCAGCAACCAACCAGCCACAGCTTCCTGCAGCCTCTTTCTAAACCTTTCTAGGGAACCAGTCACTCTCCAAATTCGAGTGTGCTCTTAGCCTCATCATAGCGACTCTCAGAGACATTTGGCTAGAACAACACAAAACACGGTGGAAGAGAAAATAATACCTCAACCGCCTTACTATGAACTGTGAATGTATTACTGATAGAGATATTTCTAGTTTCAGACTTGTCTTTTTTGCTTGACATTCGCATTTAATTAACCGAGCATCTTCTAAGCGTCTGAACGTATTTAATTCTTGAAGTGACCCCGGATGACAAATATAATTTTCTCCATTTTATATTAATAGATAATTGAAGCTGTGGGATATTAATGGCTTTCAAGATGACATACATTTAAAATGAAGCTACTTGTGAGGAGTGTATATTAGACCTATTGTTTAGGTTACCCAGAGACTCCAGAAAGACAAATCCCTGTTTGTCTATAATGATGAATATTTACTGCAAGAATGAAGGTGCATGAGTTCGGAACAGAAATCAGCTTCTCCACAACACATCAACTCCGGCTCAATGACCCAAATTCCATAATGTAGAAGAGTCTTCATACATATACAGAAAATTTGCCTGACAGGTGTTAAGACAGAAATTCTGGCCACAGGAACCACCCATTTCCCAAAGAGAAGAGTTTGCTTGGGGCAGCTTGGTGTGCGAGAGTTTGTAGCGAGAGGAAAACCACATGAGGATGAACGTCCTGAAGGTCTAAGGGCTTCCCATGCTGCCCACGTTGTAAAAGTACGCTGCTTCAGAGTGTGGGGGAAAGCTAAGTAGTTAAAGCCTTCAAGTAACTGAAAAGACTAATTAAGTAACTTGTTGCAACCTTCTTCTCAGATAATGTGTTTCTGATTCCTGCATAATTAAGTATTGTTTCCCAGGGACAAAGACAGTTCATTTTCATGGCTTCCCTTTATATCTCAATTTGTAGAAACTCATGAACTAGTGGGGCATTTGTAATAGTTGCAAAAGGTTACTGTGATGTTAAATAAACGTATATGTAAGTATATATATATATATATATATGTGTGTGTATATATATATGTGTGTACATATATATACACACACACACACACACACACAGATTAACTTTTAGAGAAGAGAAACACGGACATGAAGTGTAATACTAATTTTCTTCATGGACAACTAAGGGATTTTGAATACTAGAATTGTAGATAATTATATTATTTATATATTATTTATAAAAGAATTTAATAATGTAATTAAATTTGAAAAATTAACTTAAAAATTCCAACTTTAAAAAAAAATCCAGACTTCTTTAAATAATGCTGACTTTCACAGAGATAAAAGGCACAGCATAGGGAATATAGCCAACAGTACTATAATAGTGTGGTATGGTGACAGATGGGAGCTACTCTTGTGAACGGAGCATAATGTACAGACTTGTTGAATCACTGTGCTGTACACCTGAAGCTAATGTAACATTGTGTGTCAACTATACATCAAAAAAAATGGATAAATAATAAAATATTTAAAGAGAGGGCTAAATAAATCTATAATAAATGAATAATGCTGACTTCAAGTTTCAATTTATAACTTAAAATAATTTAGAGATAGGGTATGTGGTGGGCATTTGTTTCTTGATGCAAGATGCCAAATGTTAGGAACTTGCCTGCTTTGGGGTCAGGGAACAGTCCAGGTAAAATTTGCTATGGGCAGAGGCTGAGTACCTCCCCCTGACAAAGTAAATTGTACCAGCACTGGCTGCCAAGATGGGGAGGGAGAGAGACACTTTTGGGGCAATTTCTTCCCAAAAAGGCTGTGTATATGTGTGCACTAAGAATGTTTGGACTCCTTTTTTAGCTCATCCAGCATAGAATAGTATCTAATGGTTGATATTTTTGAAAACTTAAATCACAGGCCAGCCATCCTTTTGAGATGAGAAACTTCTTATTTTCTTATGAGCATTAAAGGAAGTGGGTCTAGGGCCTGCCATAGTGATAAGCATTTGATGTTAGGAGCAAATCATCACTGTTCTCTGGAATCGTAGTGTGGATGGCAGGGCCCAATGGATCTTATCCTCATCCAGTCACAGTCCAGAGACACTGACAAGATGGGTGAGCTGACAGCCATTTTGACTGTGCCCTTCCAGGAACAATACCCTCTAAGAATCTACACTTAACCCCTTAACCAACAGAAATTAAGGAGGGAAATTCAAGGTTGTAAAAATGATAGGAATAGTAGCAATAATTACAGCTGCCAGTTATTAAGCCTCTATGAGTCAGAGGCTTGACCTACATTAACGCAGAAACCATGCAAGAACCCATTAACATGCAATACTGAAGATCAGAATACTGTGGTTAAGTAAAGTGAAGTCAGTTACCAAGAGGAAGGAAGTAACTAACTGCTAGAGCCAGGATTCCAACCCAAATTTGTCTGACTCCCAAACTCAGGAAAAAAAATGACCTTACTCCTAAGCTTGTTGCCTGTCTTGCAGAAAGGAGAACTTGTAGAGAAGAATGAGAGCCTCAAAAAGAGTACAACTTTGAGTAACATAGAGACCATCTAGACCAGTGCTTTCCAAGTTTGAGGTACATAAGAATCATCCATAAGTCTTGTTAACTACTAATTCTGCTTCAGGAGGTCGGGTTGGGACCCAATGTTCTGTATTTTTAAAACTTTCCAGAACAAGCATATGGTCCAACCCCATTATCTGCAGATGAGTAAAATGAGGTCCAGAAAAGTGAAGTGATTGGCTCAAGGCCAAGCAATTTGTTCAACGTGCACAGATTGATATGGTACTCTTTCCGGTGTACTACACAACTTTGCGGTTTATGACACAGATTGGAATGCGAGAACCAGATGACACCAATGTGCTTGAAAAGAACATTCCCAAACTGCTAGGGTTATTGTGATCTGACACAAAGATGTTGAAAATGGGTCCGTCCCGTTGCTAGAGCATTTCAGTCTATCCACATATCTAGTCAGGATAAATTCTGCTCCCACATCCCTGCAACCTCATGCTATTTAATACATGGATAGAGATTCCCATGTTCTACTTAGTATCTGTTACCATGTTAAGAGATTGCTTTACTTAATGCAATAGACAGATACCTGGAAAAGTAGGGGGAAATTGACTTTTTAGATACTCTGGAAGATCTTGTTCTTTCTTTTTCTTTTCTTTTATTTCTTTCTCTCTCTCTCTCTCTTTTTTTTTTTGTTTTATTCATTGTGTTTTGTTTTTTGTTTTGCTTTTTTGGTAGAGGGTAGCAAGTTCTATAAATACGCAGAGTTTTTGGAAAGTCTTTAAAGTTGAGATTTTGTTTATCATGATCTCTTATATTGGAGAAATACTAGGTAATTAATGGAGCTTACAAAAAACATAACATCCCAGACTCCAGTATGATGTCATGGCACAGATCTATAATTATTAATATGTGAGATTATGTTATCTCTACTCAGAGATATTTATTATTTTACACAAAGGAGAGCAATTCAAATTTATTTGACATTATTTCTCAGAGTTTATCATCTCAATTTGGAGAAACATTTCTTCTGATCAAAGTATATTAAGTGGATTTCTTTAGAACCTACTGCAATGTCGTTTGTTTTGGAAAACAGAAAGGTAATTCATTTTCTGATTTCAGAAAGCCTATTAAAAATAATGTCAAAAATAAATAAAAAAATGAGAGCGATGTTTCAAAACTGAAGTTCTTATTAGAGATGGACATCTCATGGAATAAACACGTATGATGATGGAATAAATTCCTCAGGCAAACTGATTTTCATTTCCGTAAGAGTTGTTTTAATTAGGATCAAAGTACTAGCCTTGAAAATAATATTACATATTATCACAATCGAAATGGAATTTATATCCACTATTCTTAGGCAAATCACATATTATACTTGCTTGAGTACATT